>NC_061838.1:18533401-18538401 GCF_019202785.1 Penaeus chinensis | reverse complement strand
GATGATGATGGTGATGGTAATGATGAAGATGATGAGTTGGTCAATTTTTTTTCGGATTTTATCTGATGACTAAAAGGAGTTTGTAATTTTCGGTTCGATGTTTAATATTTTTTTTAAATGTTCTCTAAACAGGAAATTGTTGTCAGTTTTATTATTCTTACTGATATATCTAGTAATGAAAATAGTAGCAGCATAACGACTATAATTTTATAAAAGGGATTGCAATCATTAGAATAACGACTTTTGATAGCTATCTATCTATCGCATTTACATATCTATCTCTTGATATAACCTCCCCATACCAAAGGAAATATTGAAATGATTTAAATCCTCACGTATTTCTTCCAAACGCAACGCCACCCTCCTCTTCCCCAGGCACAGTACTACGGCTGGATAGGAGTGGGCACGCCCTTGCAGTATTTCAAAGTGGTTTTCGATACCGGGTCATCCAACCTGTGGGTGCCCTCCAAGGACTGCTCTGTCATCAATATTGCGTGCCGTAAGTTCCGAGATGTTTGTTTGAAAGGAATCTATGGAACTTTGGGTTTGATTTGATGTTTTTTTTTGTGTGTGTTTGTAGTTAGTTGCGGGCTTGTTTTTTTTTGCGCATTCTTTTTCTGGTTTATGGATTTGGATAAAAAGCCTCGTAGGGGATTTCACAAAATCGAAAGGAAAACGACAAAAATCAGAGAGATTCATATGCCGTTATATGTCTTGACAACGCAATGTCACCGCCATAACATTGCGATGATATAACATATCTAAACACTAGAGGAAAAAACAAACTAAAACATACTTTAATCAAAAGATGTGACATTACCTGCAATTAAAATCAAGACGAAATCCTGACAAGTGTTGAAGTAAGCAGATCCAACTTCCAGAATTCCACAACCAGTATGACCACGGCGCTTCCTCGACGTACGTTGCGAACGGTAGCGATTTTGTGCTACACTACGGGACAGGTTCGCTAGAGGGCTACGTGTCCTTGGACAACGTGGACGTAAGCGAGATTTCTCTATTGCGTTCTATGAGCCTTTTTTATGTTTAATTTTCTAGGATATAAACCATATTGATTTACCATGGCTGTACCAATATCTCAAAACGTGGTAAAATTATCGATTCGTTTTACGGTTGTAGTCGTCGAACCAGAACCACGCTTTTAGTCTCACCAAAACAGACTCTTCACTCTTCTCTTACTTAAAAGAACCTCCATTAATCAAAGAACAAAACCCAGATCATCCTATCTCCCCCCCACCCCCCCTAACCTCACCAAGCTCAACCCACCCCGTCCTCCTCTGCCTCCTCCTCCAGATGGGCGGTCTAGTCGCGCGAGACCAGGGCTTCGCGGAGGCCGTGAAGGAACCGTCTCTGACCTTCGTGGCGGCCTCCTTCGACGGGATCCTGGGCATGGCGTTCCCGGAGATAGCCGTCCTGGGCATCCCGCCCGTCTTCACCACGCTCTATGCCCTGGGCGAGGTCGACGCGCCCGTCTTCTCCTTCTACTTCAACAGGTAAGCTGCTCCCGAGGTCGATCGATAGACAGGCAAAGCTAGATATCTAGATCAATTAGTCAACTGTATTTACCTATTTATCTGTATACCGTATATATATATATATATATATATATATATATATATATATATATATTTATATATATATATATACATATATACATATACACATATATGTGTATATATATATATATATATATATATATATATATATATATATATATATATATATATATTTATGTGTGTATGTATATACACACATTCATATGTATATCTATATATATATATATACATATACATATACATATACATATATACACACATACATGTATATATTTGTGTATATATATGTATGTATGCATATTCACATATATAGAGATGAATACAGGAAGAGATATGAATATAGATAGATAGCCAAGTTAAGTCAGGCCGAGCCAAGAAAAGGCAAGTCAAGCCAAACGTAACTCAAACCCAACCCAACCTAACTCGACCCAACTCGACCCAACTCAACCCAACTCAAACCCAACTCAACCCAACCCAACCCAACCCAACCTAACTCAACCCAACTCAAACCCAACTCAACCCAACTCAACTCAACTCAAACCCAACTCAAACCCAACTCAAACCCAACTCGAACCCAACTCAACCCAACTCAAACCCAACTCAAACCCAACCCAACCCAACTCAAACCCAACTCAACCCAACTCAAC
This sequence comes from Penaeus chinensis, assembly GCF_019202785.1. Taxonomy (NCBI): domain Eukaryota; kingdom Metazoa; phylum Arthropoda; class Malacostraca; order Decapoda; family Penaeidae; genus Penaeus; species Penaeus chinensis. Next base: position 18,536,180 of record NC_061838.1, on the reverse strand, counting down.
CCAACTCAAACCCAACCCAACCCAACTCGAATTTCACAGAGACCCAAGCGAGGAAGTGGGGGGCGAACTTGCCCTGGGCGGCTGGGACGAAAACTACTTCGTGGGTGACCTGACATGGGTCAACGTGACTCAGGCCGGATTCTGGGAGGTCGAGATGAGTGGGTGAGTCGTCGTCTTTGATGAATGAAGTGATGAATGACCTTCTTGATTAGTGAGTAGAATTGTTGCAATTTGGGTGAATGTTTATGAATGAAGCGATGAATTGACTTTTGGATGGTGGGCAAAAATGTTATAATGTTAGTTGTTATTCTACTAGGCTTTTGGGCTGATGAATAAGGCAGTATGTATGCTAAATGATGGCTGAGAAGGACATTAATTGATAGTATTTTGGATAGTAAAGAGAATAATGAGCATGTATATATATATTTTTTACAGATTATCTTCCATATTTTATATCACCTTTATTTTTCTTTTCTCACAAACATTTTGTTTTGGTCGAAACTGATAATGCTTTTGCTTTCTATATTTTCTTTTTCTTTTGTCATTATAGTCTGGGATCATTGTCTTTTTCCTTGTTTTTGTTTTAAATTTTGTTTTACACACATACACACACACTTAATATAGTTAGATTTATTATCATTATTTTTTTAATTAACAAAAAATAAGAGATGCATCGAAATCAACCATACAACAAATATCGATTACATAATACATTAATAACAAGAACAACAACAACACTGTTCTTTTTTAAGTGGAAACGGAACAACTTAAAAAAAAAAGTCAGAAATACTTGAACTGTAAATCTTGTTTTTATTTCGTCTTCTTATACAAAAAAAAAAAAAAAAAAAGATAGAAAAAATTACCTGCTCAAAATCTGCATAAAAACTTGCCTGTTCCGGTTATCTTTTTTTTGTTTTGTTCTAGTTGTTGTTCTTGTTCTCAGTGTTCTGTGTCATTTTTGCGACGCACGAGGAAAAAAAATGTCTGTGTTTTTATTGTCTGTTTTTTTCTTTATGAATCTTCCTTTATCTGTTTATCTATTTTTATATTAGTCTGTGTTTTGTTATCTCATATCTATCTATCCATCTATCTATCTATCTATATGTATATGTACACACACGCACACACACACACACACACGCATATATACACACACACACACACACACACACACACACACAGACACACACACTCAAATAATTAATTACAGACATTACATCAGTCCGAATACATTTCAAAACCCCAAAATTAACGAAAAAAAATGAAAGCCAAAACTAAAACCCCAAACGAAAAGACAGCAAGGTAAAAAAAAAAAAAAAAAATTCCAAGCCAGTCTAAATCCAAAATCCAAATCCCACAAAATAAATTAAAAAAGACAAAAAAAAAAAAAAAAAAACCCTAGATGAACATCGTCTCCTTAACTCAGTCCAAAAATCCAGTTAGAACGAAAAATAACCCAGTTAAAAACTCAAGCCAGACTAAATATCCAGCCCTTTTACCCAACCTAGACCTGAAGTCGACCTCAAATCGACCCAAACTCGACCTCAAGTTGACCTAAACTCGACCCAAACTCGACCTGAATTTGACCTAAACTCATCGTCAATTTGACCTAAACTCGACCCAATCTAGACCTCAATTTGACCTAAACTCGACCCAAACCTCACCCACAGCGTGAAGTACGGCGGCGACGCGGCAGGCTGCGCGGGCGGGTGCGTGGCGGTGGTGGACACGGGAACCTCGCTCAACACGGCGCCCACGGAGGAGGCGGCGGCGATCAACCACATGATGGGCGCGATCCACATTCTGGGACCCGAGTGGCTGGTGAGGCGTGGGCGGGAGAGGGCGGGCGGGCGTGGGTGGGCGTGGGCGGTTGGGTGTGAGGCTGGATGGGTAGAGGGGTGAATGCTGGGTGATTGAGGATGGTTATGAGGATGATGAGAACGATGGTGATGAGGCTGACTATTGCAACAGTTTTAATGATAGTATTAGTAATGACAATGATAATGGGATGCCGATGAGTGGATAATTAGCGATGTAGAGGGATAAGTCGTGGATATGGTTGAAACTGACTCGAAGAAGGAACCCGAGGGAATGACCACAGCGGCGGAGGACCAGGCTCTTCGGACAAGCGCGGTGAAATATCGCGTAGAGAAGCACAACATATCACCCTTATGTAGAATTTGTGGAGAAAGAGATGGAACAGTAAATTACCAGAATACTGAGTGCAGTAAGTTAGCTTAGACAGAATACAAGAAGCGGCATGGCAAGAATTGTGCACAAGGAGTTATGCAAAAATGATGAACTCCCTTATGTCTCTAAACGGTTCTAACGCACACCCAAAACAGCCACCAACAATGAACATAGTCAAGATCTTGTGGGATTTCATAATACAAACAGATCGCGAAATTGAGACATTCTTGTAGTGGACAGAACCTCAATGAATTACCTGACGATCGACATAAGCTGTCCCGGGTGATAGAAGGGTAATTGGGAAGGAGAAAGAGCAGTTTCAAGGTTATTAGGATGTAAAGGTCGAACTCCAGAGACTGTCGAAGGTGAGAACGAGGGTGAGTGAAGGAGCGTTAGGTACGGTTACCTCTTATTCGGAAACCTGGATTGAACGAATTGGTGTAAAGCTATGGGCAAGGCTATTGTAGAAAGCTGCACTGCTAGGAGCCGCAAGGATTCTTAGAAAGGTGCTTGAAGCCTAAGATTGTGGGTTACAGTCCGCCCTCCAGTGGTGAAGATTTACACTGTGCGACACAACAACAACAAATAA
>NC_061838.1:18505901-18508401 GCF_019202785.1 Penaeus chinensis | reverse complement strand
AGAAAGATCGGTGTCCAACGGTATCCCTGCCTAACGCCCTCGCCCTTTTCAGATGATGTCCCGCAAGGTGCTCCTGTTCGCGGCGGCGGCGCTCCTGCTGGCGGCGGTGGCTGAGGCGCGGCCCCAGGGCGACCTCGGGCTCACAGACGCCCTGGGTCAGGCGTCAGGCATCGCCGCCGCCTTCGCCCAGGGCGCGCTGTCCACAGCGCAGGCCCTCGGGCAGCAGCTGCGCGACATGGCGTCCACCGCAATGTCCACGGGCGCTAACACAGCTATGCAGGTCAACGCCGCCTTCAGGGACACGGCAGTGCGCGCCCTGCAGGGCTTCCAGGGCGTCGCCGAGTCCGCCAACGACTTCGCCGCCAACAGCGTGCGCGCGGCGGGCCGCATGGCCGCCGACGCCACGCGCGCCTCCTTCGACGCGACGCAGGGCGTGGTGAACAGCTCGGGCACCTTCGTGACCAACCTGAGCGAGGGCGCGGGCGAGCAGGTCGTCCGGGCGGGCGAGAGCGCCGTGGGCGCCACGCGCAACCTCGTGGAGGCCGTGGGCGGGCTGGCGCGCACGACCAACGACGCGGTCGGGGGCGCGGTCGTGGCCGGCATCGAGAACTTCTCCGGCGTGAACCAGCCGTCCCTCGTGTGAGGAGGGGCCGGGACGCGATCTTTTGTTAGCCTTTTGTTGCCTCCGTTGGGGAAAGAGTACAAGCGTTGTTGGCCGCATTTCGTTTCAATAGTTGCACACATATACACACTACTGTCACCTACACGAAACATGAAGATGACCCTTTCATAAGAATCCAAAGAAAAAATTATAACAAAAATTGATTTGTAGTAGAATAAACGACTTTTTTTTATAGCTACGGAATTTATTGCCCCTGTATAAACATCATTATTACTACGATCATTATCATAATTTTGTAAGCATTACTATTATCCCTATTACTCTCATTATAAGCAGCACAGTATGGTTAATAATACTAGGGCCACTACTATTATCAATACTATCATCATAATCATATTCATTTTCATTATGAAAATTATAATTGAAGAGCAATTATAAATATCATTATTGTCATATTTCCTATTAGACCCCTTCTTATCATCATCATCATCATTACGTGTTTAATTAGTATCATAATCATCACTTCTATTTCCATAATTACCTTCATCATTGCCACTAATATCATTAACAGTCACATGGTTATCCACTATAATTAATACTGCCTGTCTCATTTCTGTTATTACCTTCACTATCGATGTCACTATCATTGCGCTCACTATCTTCAGTATCATCATTAAAGCAAAATTCAACCAAGATGAATCACAACAGACAGACTAATTTCGCGTAATCCTTTTCGGGCCCACACTTTCTCCGACGACATAGGGAGAAACCTTCAAGGCATGAGTGTGACGCAATGAAAATGATGATGATTAAACTGACAGTGAAGATGATTGTGATACTGGTGATGATGATAAATGTGAAAGTGCACTGGCAACACCAACAATACAGGTATGTTGATGATGAGGCATAATGATAAAGAATAATATCAATAACGATAATCACATCAACGACAACAATGATAATGATAACAATAAAGATAATAGTAATGATAGGAACAAGATAAAAATAGACGTACTCCTCTCTCCTTCTTTCACCCACCTCCTTGTACTTTTCACCTCCTCTCTCCCTCTTCCTTTCCATCTCCTTCTCCTCCCCTTCTTTCCATCTCCTTCTCCTCCCCTTCTTTCCCTCTTCCGCTCTGCCATCCCTCCTAATCTTCCTAAAATTCACTCCTTCCCTCCCACTTCCTCCTTAAACTCCCCCTCCTCCTTCTCTCCCTTATACTCCTCCTTCTCTCTTCCATCTTTCTATTTTTCTCTGAGCCTTCTCTCCCTTCTTCTTTTTTCCTTATCCTTTTCCCTTTTTCTTCTTTAAGTCCTTTCCGTTTCTTCTTACTCATGTTTTTCTCTCTTTAAGCACACTTCTCCTCTCTATCTCCCTCTCCCCTCTTTCTCCCTCTTTCTTCCTTTCCGTTTCTGCTTACCCATTTTTTTTTCTCTTTAAGCCCACTTCTCCCCTCTTTCTCCCCCTTTCCTTCCCCTCCCCTCCCCCCCTCCTTGGCTTGTGTTGTAAATAATAAATGTGCACAAACTGACTACTTCATTACACATGCCTCGAAGAAGAGGAATGATAATGATAATGATAATAATAACAATAATATTGATAATAATGATAATAATGATAATGACGATGATAATGATAATAATAGCAATGATAATGATGATGATAATAATAATGATGATGATGATGATGATGATGATGATAATGATGATGATGATGATAATGATGATGATAATGATGATGATGATGATGATGATGATGATGATAATGATGATGATAATGATGATGATGATGATGATGATGATAATGATGATAATAATGATGATGATGATGATGATAATGATGATGATGATGATCATGATAATAATAATAATAATA
>NC_061838.1:18485901-18488401 GCF_019202785.1 Penaeus chinensis | reverse complement strand
AATTCACAGACATTTAGAAAGATCGCATTATACTTCACCCAACTCAAAAAAGTCACACCAATTCATATCGATTTTGATCCCGAATACAAGCAGCTATATTTACCAGCAACCTTTTTTTTACACTGGCGCCAGAGGAAAACGAGAATTGCATATGCTAATGTAGATTTTTTCCCTTAGGATAATCAGTCTAAAGTAGGAATTCCATAACAAAGCATATTTTTTTGGGGAAAGAATGAGCGGTTGTAGTTGTAAATCCCCGGCCTTGTTTATCATTCGATTGATAAGGTAATTTTAATGAGGATGGTAAAAAAAAGAAGAAGAAAAAAAGGATAGGTAGTCTTAAAAAATAAATTGATTAAAAATATTGATGATTATTTCGATACAAATGACGATGATGATGTTTGTTATCATTATTTTTCTCTATTATCGCTGTTATCATTATACCTTTCCCTTATCACCATTCTCATCACTCTCCTATCATTATTACTTCCCTTATCACTGCTGTTATCAATATCCTATCATTATCCTTTGCTGTTATCACTGTTTTTATCTCTCTCCCATCATCATTCCTCTCACCTGTCACTGCTCTTATCACTCTCCTATTATCATTCCCCTTCCCTTACCACTGTTCCTATCACTCTACTATCATTATCGTTTGCTCTTCTCACTACTGTTATCGGTATCCTATCATTCCTCGCTCTTATCACTCTCCTATCATAATCCTTCGCTCTTCTCACTGCTGTTATCTCCCCTATTCATCATTTTCACTTCCATTTCCCTTTCTTTTAATAACAGCACTACCACACCCTTCACATAGCCCGTGTCTTTCTGTCAAAGTACATGGCACTCGATATCTAGAACAGTGCCAACAATTGCCTATTGATCTGGCACTGGTAGAATGCCTCGCAAGCACAAGAAACAAGGGGAAAAGAAGAGAGAGAGAGAGAGAGAGAGAGAGAGAGAGAGAGAGAGAGAGAGAGAGAGAGAGAGAGAGAGAGAGAGAGAGAGAGAGAGAGAGAGAGAGAGAGCGAGAGAGAGAGAGAAGGGAGGAATAAAGGAATAATGATGATAAAAAGAGAGATAGAGAGTATCTGGAAGACATTACCATCGAATTCCACGAAAAGAATTTGGGTTCAGAGGGTGTTGGGGCGCGGTTCGCATCCGGTTCGGGATTGGGTCGCGGTCGTCTTGGTCTGTCTGTTTGTTTAGCTGTCTGTCTGTCTGTCTGTTTGTGTAGCTGTCTGTCTGTCTGTTTGTTTGTTTAGCTGTCTGTCTGTCTATTTGTTTAGCTGTCTGTCTGTCTGTTTGTTTAGCTGTCTGTCTGGTTATATAGCTGTCTGTCTGTCTGTCTGGTTATTTAGCTGTCAGTCTGTCTGTCTGGTTATTTAGCTGTCTGTCTGTCTGTCTGGTTATTTAGCTGTCAGTCTGTCTGTCTGGTTATTTAGCTGTCTGTCTGTCTGTCTGGTTATTTAGCTGTCTGTCTGTCTGTTCTGTTTGTTTAACTGTCTGTCTGTTCTGTTTGTTTAGCTGTCTGTCTGTCTGTCTGTCAGTCTGTTTATTTAGCTGTCTATCTGGTTATTTAGCTGTCTGTCTGTCTGTTTGTTTAGCTGTCTGTCTGTTTGTTTAGCTGTCTGTCTGTCTGTTTTCTTTTGCTGTCTGTCTGTCTGTTTGTTTAGCTGTCTGTCTGTTTGTTTAGCTGTCTGTCTGTCTGTTTAGCTGTCTGTCTGTCAGTTTGTTTAGCTGTCTGTCTGTCTGTTTGTTTAGATGTCTGTCTGTCTGTTTGTTTAGCTGTCTGTCTGTCTGTCTGGTTATTTAGCTGTCTGTCTGTCTGTTTAGCTGTCTGTCTGTGTTGTTTGTTTAGCTGTCTATCTGGTTATTTAGCTGTCTGCCTGTCTGTTTAGCTGTCTGTCTGTGTTGTTTGTTTAGCTGTCTATCTGGTTATTTAGCTGTCTGCCTGTCTGTCTGGTTATTTAGCTGTCTGTCTGTTTGTTTAGCTGTCGGTTTAGTTATTTAGTTGTCTGTCTGTCTGGTTATTTAGCTGTCTGTCTGGTTATTTAGCTGTCTGTCTGGTTATTTAGCTGTCTGTCTATCTGTCTGGTTATTTAGCTGTCTGTCTTGTTATTTACCTGTTTGTCTGTCTGTCTGGTTATTTAACTGTCTGTCTGTTTATTTAGCTATCTGTCTGTTCTTTTTGTTTAACTGTCTGTCTATTATATTTGTTTAACTGTCTGTCTGGTTATTATCTCAACATGTCTAACTTTATATATCAATATATACGAATATTTTTTCTATATTTATATTTGCTTAGAGAAAAAACATTTGCAATGCAGTCTTTCTCTTGCTTTGCTTAACCAACACCACCAAACTAACCAATCGCCTTTTCTTAAATCTCACTGCCACGTGGCACCACAACTTGGCACCATATCTAAACCTTTGGCACCACGTCTCACCTCTGGCACCATACCTCACCTTTGGTATCACTTCTAACTCCGTGCCAGCA
>NC_061838.1:18478401-18480901 GCF_019202785.1 Penaeus chinensis | reverse complement strand
GGCCCGGACTGCTCACAGTGGTGCCTTTCTTGCAGGACGCACGACGAAGGGCCGGCGAGGCCCCGGAGGGCGTGATCAGACGGCCAGGAAACCCGGAATCCACGATTCCTGTTGCTATGCAAGACGGGGTCGCGTGCTGCAGGATCATGTGCAACGTGCAAGGGGAGGGAAGCGGTGGCAGTGTCTGTGTTTGCAAGCTCGGCGGCGTCGACAAGGAAAACCCCTCGATCGACCAGAAATCCTGAGTTCGTCCGAGCCTTTTTCTTTCGTTTGTTTTGGTTTCGGTCCATGAAGAGGCTCCGCCGGTCCGAGGGCTGGTTCTGACCGCGTGCTGGAGCGCGAGCGCCTCGGACGCCGACGGCCGCCAGTGCCCGGAAGTGCCACGGGAAAGTCCTAGGGAGAGTGCCCAGAAGTGTCCGGAAAGGAGGCCCAGGGAGAGTGCCGCCACGTGCGAGGCAGTGACAGTGCCGGCGCTGGTGTTTTGTTGTGTTTTGGTGTTTTCCTGGTATTTTCTACGTCTCCTGTGCATGTCGAGAGCAAAGGAAGTGCAATAATAAGGGAGATAAATGGATAGATAACAAACAGAAACATAAAAGAAAACAGAGAAAGAGAAAGAAATAAAAGGCGAGAAGAGTGCCACGCGACAACCACCCCCCACCCCCCTCACCCACTCCCCCCCACACCCTTAACAACCATCGTTAAAGCAGTGCCAATCCTCCCTCCTCCTCTTCTTTCTCTTCCTTCTCCTTCTCCCCTTCCTCCTTCCTCTCACCCCCTACGTCCTCGTCCTCCTCTTCCTCTCCCTCCTCTTCGCCTCCAGCCTGGATGTCGACTGCCCACTCGTCTCCGTGCGTCTACACTCCTCTCTCGGGCAGTGACACGGGGATGCCTCGCTGTTATCTCGTGAAGAAGGTGGCAGTCTCACGCGAGGGGGGCGCCAGCAAGGGGTGCGGCGCCCCCACTTCCCCTACGGCTGGAGCCCCCGCCCCCCCTACGCCCCCGGACATGACGGACCAAGAGGCTCAAACACGTGAGTTGTGCGATGCTAATGTCAACCTTAGGAATGATGGGTTGAAGGGCTGGTTTTGAATGCTTCCTCCCACCACCTGTAGCATCAGTAGTAGTGTGCTCTGTTCATTCGAGGTACCTGTTGTGGCTTCCTTCACCTGTAGAGCCTTCCCTTACCTGTAGATAATTGAACTCCTCTGTCTGCAAGGGCCTGTATCACCTGAAGACCTTTCCCCATTCACTGAATTTAGTGCCTTCAAGCTGGCGCACCTGTAGATACCCTAAGATGCCCTGTTACCTGTAGTTAGTTTAGAAATTACCTGTAATGATTTCAGAAGCCCGAGGCTTGAAATTCCTCTGGCTTACTGCTTGCTTGTTATTAACTTTTTAAGATTCGCAGTAAACATCTTCACGCACAGACACGCTAACGTAAACACATGGACAGATACAAACATAAAAAAACGTACACATGTACACACCATTTATCTAAGTTAGTCCTCTTTCTCCTATTTTTGTGTCTGTCTGTCTCTTTCTGTCTATCTCTCTCTCTCTCTCTCTCTCTCTCTCTCTCTCTCTCTCTCTCTCTCTCTCTCTCTCCCCCCCCCTCTCTCTCTCTCTCTCTCTCTCTCTCTCTCTCTCTCTCTCTCTCTCCCCCCCCCCTCTCTCTCTCTCTCTCTCTCTCTCTCTCTCTCTCTCTCTCTCTCTTCCTCATTCTCTTCTTCCGTTCCTGTGTCTATGTGTTTGAGACTCTCCCTCCTTACCTATACCGTAATCTCTCTCTATGTTTCTTTTTCTCTCCGTCCCTCCTTCTGCGTCTCCTTCCTCTCTTCTTCCCTCCCTGATTCCTTTACCCATGCGTCTCTCGTTCTCTACCTCTCCTTCCCCCATCTTTCTATCTCTCTCTCCCAACTCCTACTCTTCCATCTCTCAGCATCTCCATTTTCTCTTCCTCCTTCATGCCATCTCTCTCTCCCCTCTTCCCTTCTTCCTTCCTTCCTTCCTTCCCCCCATGCGTCTCTCGTTCTCAACCTCTCCTTCCCCCTTCTTTCTATCTCTCCTGCCTTCCCTCTCTCAGCATCTCCCTTTTCTCTTCCTCCCTCCTCATGCCATCTTTCTCTCTCTCTCCTTCCTTCCTTCCTTCCTTCTCTCCTCCCTTCCTTCTCTCCTTCCTTCCTTCATTCATTCCTTTATTCCTTCCTTCCTTCCTTCCTTCCTTCCTTCCTTCCCTCCTCCCTTCCTTCCTTCCTTCCTTCCCTCCTCCCTTCCTTCCTCCCTTCCTACCCTCCTCCCTTCCTTCTCTCCTTCCTTCCTTCCCTCCATGCGTCTCTCGCTCTCCCTCCCTCCCTCCCTCCCTCCCTCCCTCCCCCCCGTCTTGTAATTCTATTTGCCCATAACGCCCGGAATGACACTCCTTCAGAGTTCTCAAAAATATTTTCCCACATGCCGTTATAGATATTGACTCCTCTATCCCGTCACTCACCATAACACACCG
>NC_061838.1:18460901-18463401 GCF_019202785.1 Penaeus chinensis | reverse complement strand
GGGTAAGAGAGGGGAGAAAGCAAACGAAGAGGAGAGGCTTGGATGGGTAAGAGAGGGGAGAAAGCAAACGAAGAGGGGAGAAGGAAGGGAGGAAGAGAAAGAGGAGCGGGGAGAGAGGGCCGGGAGAGGAGAGTTGGCTCTTAGATCCATTCAGAGGCGCTAACTCCCTCTGGGCTTCATGCTTACTTACATCTTCCTTGCGTCTCTCTCTCTCTCTGTCTCTCTCTCTCTCTCTCTCTCTCTCTCTCCCTCTCTCTCTCTCTCTCTCTCTCTCTCTCTCTCTCTCTCTCTCTCCTCTCTCTCTCTCTCTCTCTCTCTCTCTCTCTCTCTCTCTCTCTCTCTCTCTCTCTCTCTCTCTCTCTCTCTCCTCTCTCTCTCCTCTCTCTCTCTCTCTCTCTCTCTCTCTCTCTCTCTCTCTCTCTCTCTCTCTCTCTCTCTCTCTCTCTCTCTCTCTCTCTCTCTCTCTCTCTCTCTCTCTCTCTCTCTCTCTCTCACACACACACACACGCACTGAAACGCACATGTTACCACCTTCTCCTCCTCCTCCTCCTCCTCCTTCTCTTCCTTCCTTCCTCCTTTCCAGCCTTTCTTTCCTTCTCCTATCTCCCCCTCCTCCCAATCTCCTATCAACCCTTTTATCATGACCTTTCCCTTTCCCCACTTTCCTCCCTCCTCTCACTTTCCCTCCCTCTCTTAACCCCTTCCCTTAACCTATCCCTCCCTAAATCCCCTATCCTTCCCTCCTCCTATCCTCCTTCATCCTCCGTCCTTTCTCCCCCCTCCTTCCCTTTTTCTTTCTTACCTCCTCCCTCCCTTCCCTCACCCAACTCTTCCCTCCCTCCTCCCCTTCCATCCCTTCAAACTCCCCCTTCCTCCCCCTCCTTCTCCCCCATTCTCTCCCTTCCCTCCTTTTCCTCTTCCACCCTTTTTCTTCTCCTCTCCCATCCCCCTCCCTTCCCTCTCCCCTCCACTTCCCTTCCCTCTCCCATCCCCCTCCCTTCTCTCCCTTTTCCCTTTCCACCCCCTTCTTCCCATCCCCTTTCCCTTATCTCCCTCTCCTCTTCCATCCCTCCCCCTCCCCCTCCCCCCCCTTCCCCATCGGCCACCTGTGTCACTTCCTTTAAGGATGAGCTAGCTAGGGCCACCGATTGGCACCTGAAGCAACGTGGCTCCCCCTCGCGAGATCAGCCTCTGGCACTCCTCATGATCCTCCTGTCCTCGGCTCATTGTCCTCCTGTTAATGTCTGTGAGGTCTCTGGCGGCGGCTGGGGGGTAGGGGGGAGGGGAGGGGAGAGGGGAGAGGATGGGAAGGGAGAGGAAAGGAGGTGATGAGGAAGGGGGGGAAGGAGGAGGGGGGATGAGGAGGGTGGGAAGGGGGAGGGGGTGAGGAAGGGGGAAGGGGGAGGGGGTGAGGCAGAGGGAAGGGGGAGGGGGTGAGGAAGGGGGAAGGGGGAGGGGGTGAGGCAGAGGGAGGGGGGAGGGGGGAGGCAGAGGGAAGGGGGAGGGGGTGAAGAAGGGGGAAGGGGAGAGGGTAGGGGGGGAGAGGGAGAGGATGGGATGAGGAGGGGGGAAGGGGAAAGGGTGGAAAGGGGGGGGGTGAGGAGGGTAGGAAGGGAAGGGGGGGTCCTTTTTCGTGGGGGTGTCTCAAAGTTTGTATCCACTCGTATATTCTTCGGTGTTTTTCGCTTTCTCGTCTTTTATTCTGCTTTGTCTTCGTGTTTCGTCTCAGCTTCGTTCTTTTCTTGTTTCGCTTCTTCTTCTTCTCCCCCCCCCTCTCTCTCTCTGTCTTTCTTTCTCTCTCTGTCTTTCTCTCTCTCTCTCTCTCTCTCTCTCTCTCTCTCTCTCTCTCTCTCTCTCTCTCTCTCTCGCTTTCTCTCTCTGTCTGTCTCTGTCTCTCTCTCTCTCTCTCTGCATCTCTCTCTTATATATATATATATATATATATATATATATATATATATATATATATATATATATATATATGTATGTATACACACACACACACACACACACACACATACACACACACACACACACACACACACACAGATATATGTAAATACACAGATAAATAGATAGATCGATAGATAAACAGACAGGTAGGCCGGTAGGTAGGCAGATAGATATAGATTTATATATAAATATTTCATTGATTCCTTCCTCCCTCCCACCCTCCATTTCTCTCTCCATTTCTATCTCCCGTCGTCTCTCTATCATCGTACCTCCCTTATCGGCCTTCTTGCATATACCTTCTTTCTCCGTTTTCCTTTCTCCCCTCCACTGTTCGTTAGTTCTATCTCTCATTGTCTCCTGTTCTGTTTCTTTTTCTCCTTTTTGTCTCTTTCGCTTGTTTGTATTTGCTTTTGGTTAATCCGTCCGTTAATTGTTGTTATGTCTCTTCCTCTTTCTTCTTTTATTTTTATCTCAAATTCTCGTGTTTTCCGTCCCTCTTCTTTTGTCGTTTTAGTTTAGCTGTCTAACAATTGAATACTTGTCCATT
>NC_061838.1:18443401-18445901 GCF_019202785.1 Penaeus chinensis | reverse complement strand
GTTAAAACAAAAAAACGGGAAACTCCAAAGACAAACGGAGAAAGACAGAAGACAAAAGAAGACCTAAAAGCAAACACACAAAAAACAAAGGACAAACAGAGAGCGAAGAGAAGAACCATAAGAGACGGAAGAAGAATAAAGGAAATAGAGATAGAAGAAGCAGAATGAGAGAGAGAGAGAGAGAGATAGAGAGAGAGAGGAGAGAGATGAGACGAGGAGGAGAGGAGAGTGAGAGAGAGAGAGAGGATGATGGAGAGAGAGGAGAGGTATGAGGGAGAGAGAGAGGAGACGAGCGAGAGAAAGAGACACAGAGAGAGAGAGGAGTGAGAGAGAAAGAGAGAGAGAGAGAGTGAGAGAGAGAGAGAGCGAGAGAAAGAGAGACAGAGAGACAGAGAGACAGAGAGAGAGAGAAAGAGAGAGAGAGAGAGAGAGAGAGAGACGTAGAGAGAGAGAGAGAGAGAAAGGAAAGAGAACGGTAAAAAGAAATGGTATAGAAGATAGGAAAGGAGGAAGGGAAGTTAACGAGGAAGAGGTAAAGCTGAAGAGAATGAGGAGCAGAGTTAAGAAAAGGAAGGAAGGAAAGAGGGTGGGACAATAAGAAAGAATAGAAAAGAAAAGAAAAAAAGAGGCGGATGAAGTAGAAGGAGTAGATAAAAGGAATGATTCAATATGAAACTAATGAACACATATAAAACAAACAAACAAACAAACGAAAAATAAAATGATGGGAAAATGAGAAAAGTAAAAGTAGAGTAAATAAAGGAAGTAAATGTAAAATAGGATAAAGTAAAATAGAATTATAGATAAGATGCAATAATTAGAAATATATTTATACTAAATTATAGAGGAATGAAAGCAAAGAGAGAGAAATAACAAAGAAAAAAAAAAATGTTTTTCCCCCGAATATTCCTTGTCTCAAAATAAAAATTAGAACTTCAAAAATAACAAAAAGATGAATATATTTCACAACAATAATGAAGTCAATTGAATTTTTTTTTTTCCTTGTTCTTCCGTGTTCAGTCTGTTGTAATTTGAATAACGAGAATTAAAATTTCGCGGAGAATAAAAACAACAAAAAAGTAAATCAGATAATATCATTTCGGCAACACAAGCGCTACACCAGACGATCTCTCATTCGGGTAATGCGATGTGATTCTCTCTCGCTCTCTCTCTCTCTCTCTCTCTTCTCTCTCTCTCGCTCTCTTTCTCTCTCGCTCTCGCTCTCTCTCTCTCTCTCTCTCTTCTCTCTCTCTCTCTCTCTCTCTCTCTCTCTCTCTCTCTCTCTCTCTCGCTCGGTCTCTCTCTCTCTCTCTCTCGCTCGGTCTCTCTCTCTCTCTCTCTCTCTCTCGCTCGCTCGCTCTCTCTCTCTCTCTCTCTCTCTCTCTCTCTCTCTCTCTCTCTCTCTCTCTCTCTCTCTCTCTCTCTCTTTCTCTCTCTCTCTCGCTCGCTCGCTCGCTCGCTCTCTCCCTCCCTCCCTCCCTCCTATCCCTCCCTTCCTCCCCCTCCCCCCTCCCCCCTCCCTTCTCCCCCCCCCCCCCCCCTCTCTCTCTCTCTCTCTCTCTCTCTCTCTCTCTCTCTCTCTCTCTCTCTCTCTCTTTCCATGTATATATCTATATTTATTTATTTATTTATTTATTTATATATGTGTATTCTGCCTTACTCTATCATCCTTTTTTTTCTCATTTCCCCTTCCTCCGTCCATTACTCTCTTTTCCTCCTCTCATATCCATTCGCTTCCATCTTACAGTATATCTTCGCTCCTTCCCTTTGCCTTCTTCCCTCCTCCTCCCTTTACTGCTCTTTTTTTTTTCTCCCTTGTCTTCTTCCCTTCTTTTCTCCCTCCTCTTCCCTCCTTCTTTCTTTTGTCTTCGTCCCTCCTTCCTACTATTTTTCTCTCTTCTTTATCCCTTCTCCTTCGTTTGTCTTCGTCTCTCCTTTGTTCTTCCTCTCCTTCCCCCATTCCTCTTCCCTCCATCCTTCTCCCCTCTTCATCCCTCCTCCCTTCGTTTATCTTCTTTCCTCCATTTCCCTTCCTTCCCCCCCCCCTCTTCCTTTCCTCCTCCTCCTCAACCCCCTCTTAAAGAAACCTCCCTCTTTCTTGATCCTCCATGCTTGGCGCTCTAAGGAATCTCCTCTGAGGCTTCACGGAGGCTTCATTCAGGTTTCGCGGATTTGGTGGCACTGAGGGAAAGGGAAGGAAGAGGGGGAGGGAAGGGAAAGGGGGAGGGAAGGGAGAGGGGGAGGGAAGGGTGAGGGGGAGAGATGGGAGGGAGAGAGGGAGAGAAGGGAGAGGGGGAGGGAAGGAGAGGGGGAGGGAAGGGAGAGGGGGAGGGAAGGGAGAGGGGGGAGGGAAGAGAGAGTGGGAGGGAAGGAAAGGAAAAGGAGAGGGGAGGGAAGGGAGAGAAGGAGGGAGGGAAGAGGAGAAGGGAAAAGGAGAGGGAAAAGAGAGAGGGAGAGATAGGAGAGAGAGAGGGAAGGGAGAGAGGGAGGGACAGAAGAG
>NC_061838.1:18430901-18433401 GCF_019202785.1 Penaeus chinensis | reverse complement strand
CCAGACTTTATCTAAGAATCCGAAGAGCAGAAACAGCAAGAGAAGGAGATTCACTTAAAAAAATCGACTTCAAGAAATTACAACGTCTTGCCAAGGAAGCGAAGGCAACGTGAAAGTGTTGTTTGATAAAATGCTTCTTGTTTGTTTTCTCTCGAAGCTGCATGTGACTGCTGTTATATTTTGTGAAGTGAAAGTAGTTTGATTGAATAAGTTAATTTGCATATTATGCACCACTATAGAATCCTAAAGAGCATTTTTTTTCTCTTTAGGACAGGATATACAAGAAATTAATATATTCTGCAATACATTAGGATAATTCACGAAATCTATCCACGATAAGGATTTTTGGATGTTAGGATTTCATGAAAAGGGTCACATGATATTTAACAAAAATGCAGTTGATACCAACGCGATATCCAGTGTTTTAATGACAAGCAGGAAAATGTACAGGCCTGACACCACTACGATTATTATGATACAACATTTTTTGTTCCATATCTGCCAAAGATATACTCTGCCAATGGAATATGCCAAGAGTATTATTCGAAACACAGTTGTTTGTATACACGTTTAGAAAGAGGAAGTCAAAGTACTCGTGACCTCGATTCTGCCGTAGCCAAGATCCGTTTTCTGTTGCTGGTAGAGGATCATCTTTTGAACGGTGACTCAACGATTTCTCTTTCATTTTGATTATATCAAACTGTTGTTACTCAGATGTGATTTTTTAGAATATGATTTCCCCCGCAAAAAAAAAACTTTTTTGATAGCGAAGATTTGTGATAAGCTTTTGACGAGCTCATACCGTGTCACCTGACTTTTTAATCACATGATTTCACTAGAAACCGCTGATTGTTACATAGAATGCTGTCTTTTCTGATTTACGCTTTGTGATTTTTTGAAAGACAGACCTGCAAATCAAAATATAGTTCTGGATAGGCCTATGGCTTAGGCAGAGTCCAGGGAATCACTCTCATTCTTGTTGTTATTGATGGCATTGCTTGGGAAGACTCCGATTGCTGGGATGTATTCTCCTCTGCCAGAGTTTCCACACGTGTCAGTCACTCATCCATGCGACTGAGACTGACTTTGCTTTCATGTTAACTTTTGTATAAATACCTCATCTTTGACACTGTTGTTGACTTATTCTTGCAATGATTTGGCTAGGACAAACACATGCAGATTTAGGAACGTCCTTTTTTTAAAGCAGAATCACATTTTATAACCCATGCAATCTAAATAACAAACACATGTGTTTCCAAACAACGAAACCAAGAAACAAATAAACACACCAGTAAAAAGCCAAACTAGATTTTTCCAACTTTCAAATACACTTGTGAAAAAATGCAATCGAGATCCCATTTTCTATAGCGAATCGGAGTCTCCCTAGCAATCCAGGGCAAACTCAACTATCTAGTGTTTCCAACTATCGTTTCTGCTCTATGGCTTGGTAGACCAAAAAAATACAAAAGAATAGAGAAAAAAAATGTTATTGTTAACAAAAAAATGGTGTTTTCATAAAAGCGACTATATATCTTCGACCTCTTTTTTTTCTTTTTTGTTTTGGGTTGGTGGGTTGATAGGCAATTTCGCTGTTGCAGTACCTTTACCCTTATAACACACCCGCAGCTATCGTGTGCGTCTGCCGTTCTGCGCGCTGCATTATCTGGTTAATAATGAGTCAGTCTTACTCACGAATGGGTCTCTTTTTTGCAACTCTGATGCCTGGGGAGCAGAGGCGACGGTGCTTGCGATTGCAAAGGCAATTGCATTTTGTATTAATAGAATGGGATTTGTTTTTTACCCTCGAGAGGTGACAAAAAAAACGAAGAAAATGTTTGTATGATCAAAACAAAAACAAGTAAGACGAACATAAATAGATATAATCTCTCAGATACAAAAAACAAAAACAAAAGAAGAAAATAAAATGTTAATTTGCCAAGCCCATTTTTAACGTGAAAATCTAGTCTGTCGGCCTTTGCCTGAATTGGCCTTCAGAGTTGCAACCACGTAGGCCCTTTAATTCTCAAAATGCACCAAATGTTGATAATCCTTTCAGTTTAACGATGTCATTGATCCTTTAAAGCAATAAGTATAGCAATACGAACATTGTTACTGCATTATATCGTAGATCTAGTGAGCTAAAATTAAGTAGTACAGATGACTGCAAAAAAAAAAAAAAAAAAGGAAAAAAAAAAAAAAAGTAGGAATCTTCAGAAATAAAACAACAGTATAAGTTATAAAACCTAGAGTAATTATTTTTATACAAGCGAAAAAAATCGGTGTTTTTTGTGTTATCAAAGTCTTCACGGCGCCGGATCTGCCAGGCGGCCATTTTTGGGCATAACTCGATTCCCTCCGGCCGGGGGGGGGGGGGGGGGGGGGGGGGCCGGCGCTTCTCTGCTGGGTTTAGATTCATTGTCTTTGGTTAGGTTTTGCTGGTTTCAGTCGATCGTTTATATGCATATACATGTGTGTATACATACATGCATACATATATATG
>NC_061838.1:18420901-18425901 GCF_019202785.1 Penaeus chinensis | reverse complement strand
ATATATATATATATATATATATATATATATATATATATATATGTATGTATATATATGAACACGCCCATTTACTCGTGCAAATCATCTGGAAATACGACGATGGATTTTGCAATGATTCAGATAATGTTTGACTGATTTTTGTCGGTGCTAAAAGTATTTAGAAAATAATTGGCCTCGTGCATTTTTCTTTGCTTATATGATCTTCACTTTAATTGGTGTTCGATCTGTGATTGCTTTCAGAAGATTTTGTAGACGCCCCTGTTTGGTTTTAATACTATCTCAGTCACAGTTTGTCTCAGGGTAAAAAAAAAGGGAAGAAAATAGAAAGAATGAAATAAGAGGAGGAGGAGGAGGAGAAGAAGAAGAAGAGGAAAAAGAAAAAACTTAGGGGTAACATCTTCCGGGGTTTTATATTCTCAAACTGTTGCATTTTACATCTAGCAAAGTCTCGCCTCTTTTTAAATAATGTCTGTAAAATAACTCTCACAACGACAATCGTTTTTGTTATGTTTTTGTTTTTGTTTTCGTATACCATGCTGTAATATTTCTCACAAGCTTTTTCGTGTATTTATAGATTTCAAAGATGTTCTCGTTGATAAAATCTTCACGCCTGAAATGATGCATTCTGAAAGCATGCAGGGTGGTTTAGAAACTCAAGAAACAACTATGCGTTTAGTATGCAAGTATGACCTCGGAACATCGATTTATCTCGCTGCGAAGCAATTATAGAATGTCCACGATAAACCATCACAGTTTATATTCATAAGATGGAGTGTCATTTGTCAAGAATTCAACGATTTATCGATATTCAGAATCGAGTCTTCACTTCTGCTCCACCCTGTCGCCTTCGCTCTTTGAACTAATTGGCAACTGTACCCGCATTGGCTCAGTGATGCCACATGCAGATCACTGGAATATTGTCGTTATTCTGTCTGCTCCATAAAGAGAAAATATATGATGGTTAGAAAAAAAATGCTTGATAAAGGAAAAGCCAAAGAAGGGATTAAAGAATAGGGATAAAGGAGATAAAATGAGAAGACTGTTATGGGACAGAGAAAGAAAATACACATAGAAGGAAGGAATTAGGACCTTGAGAAGGAATGGTTTATACAGAAAACCTTTTTTTCTTTTTGTGTAGATTCGACTTGCATCTCAGACTCTCAAATCTAGTGAGTTGCTTTTTATATAGCCATCTAGCGATAGTTTCTGGTATTCAACTTAACTTAAGGATAATATTTCGTTGACTAAGTGATTTATCTTCGCGGTTATTTACCCGGTTAGCTACTGTTAAGGTGTACATAACTTTACCGATTAAATATATTTGATTAGTTTAACAAAAGAAAAAAAAAACTTTGGGCTTTGTGACGGGGATTTGAACAACGGCTTTTTCTGTGATTTTCACTAAAATAAGATTATCTATTCGTGCAGCCATGTTGTTTTATTATTTGTACATATTTTGGCGGTAATTTGCAGGTTGAAGCCATTACAGGGACGTGATATTAAGAACATAGAACACATTAATGATAAGGTTGTATAATATGCTCTCTGATGACGTCATTTCTCTCACAATTGGTCCTGTGACGTCACTATCTCATTTCCAGCTGACGTCATCATCAAGAACGCTGATATGACGTCATAATGTTCTGGTTTTCTAGTGACGTCAATACTCACGAACGACTTCCTGACGTCGCTGTTCTATTACGAAACTCACGTCGCTTTGATTTACTGATTGACGTGCTTTTGATCTTTTTTATTATGTAAAATGAGAAAGGTATATTGCTCTCTAGATCTCACAGCTCAATCTAACATCGTCTTCAACATATAATTGATATGTGTTTTTTTCCCGGCACATTTTCCCGCCGAAAAAACTTGTCTACTTTCCCGCCATTTTGAAAGACGAGAAATCCATTTTTTTTTTTTTTTTCCCATCTTGATTATTCTTCGTCAAAAGCCATCTTCTCTCGCCGAAGCCCAGTTTTTTGACGTTAATCATTGACCACAGACACATTTCCCTTTCTTTTCTTTTTAGATCATTCTCGAAGCTTTTCTCTGCCGTATTTTGGGGTTTGATAAATAGAGGATTCAAATTTACAGTAGATAGACCGAGCGGGGTCTTTCGGAGGCTCTAGTTTTAAGAGAATTCAACACCTTACTATTTGCCTTTTTTTGAACCCCAATCCTTTCCTACCTTTCTTAGATAAACTCTTTGTCACGTTCAGATTCACTTACAGTAGATCGAATTAGATCTTAAGGAGTCATTTATGAAATAGATGTAGCAGTTGTGGAATTAAAAAAATAATATTATGATAATCAGCGAAAGTGGCAACTGTCTCAGCTGAGTGTTGCTCTCTTGATGAGGAGTGTTTTATCTTTATTTGTCGATCTATTTATCTATTTTTTCATCCATCAGATATTTTTGACACTCATGTGAAAGCGGTCAGTGACATGTGCTTAATATGATGACGTCTGATGCAAATATTTCATTTTTACGCTGGCTTCATGTCAATAACAAGTCTTAATGTAAAATTCTGAAAGTAAAAATATAATTGGAACTATTATTATTTTATTATTATTATTATTATTATTATTATTATTATTATTATTATTATTATTATTATTATTATTATCTTTATTGCTGTTGTTATAATAATGATAATAATAATAAAAATAATAATAATGATAATAATAATAAAAATAATAATGATGATGATAATAATAATAAATAAATAATTATAATAATTACAATAATAATAATAGTAAAAATAATAACAATGATAATGATACTGATGATAATAATAATAATGATAATAATGATAATAATGATAATTATTATTATTGTTGTTATTGTTATTATTATATTTATATTATTATTATTGTTATTGTTATTATCATTTTTACAATAGTATTTTTGTTGCTATTACGAGCGTTATTGTTGTTATCATCGTTGTTATTACTACTATTATTATTATTATTGTTATTATTATTATTATCATTATTGTATTTATTATTACTATCATTATTGGCTTTACATTCTTATTATTGCTATCATTATTATCATTATCGTTATCATTATTATTATCCTCATTATTGTTGTTGTTGTAGTTATTATTATTGTTGCTATTGTTATTGCTATTGTTATTACAATTATCATTATCATCAATATTTTTATTATTCCTGTTATTAGCATTATTATTTTTATCGTCATTATCAACATTAATACAAATGTTACTATTACTATTACTACTTCTGTCATCCTTATCTAGTGAATGCTATTATCATTCTCATTATTATCAATATTGTTGTTATCATAATCATCAATATCATTATCATTATGATAGTGTTGTGAAGATGATGCTAATGATAAGGATAATGACGCTGAGAAATGAAACAGTAATAATTAAAGTAATGATAGTAATGAAGATGATATTTATAATGATGATGATGATGATGATGATGATGATGATGATGGAAATGATAATGAATAGTAATGATAAAAATGGTAATGATAATAACGATATGATAATGAAGATGATGATAAAAAATGATAATGATAATAATAATAATGATTATAATAGTAACAACAATAACAACAGAAATTATAATAATGATAACAGTAATAATGATAGTAATAATAATGATAATATTGATGATGGTGATGATGATGATAGCACTAATACCCTAAAACTATGATAATGATAATGGTGATGACAATAGTAATAATATTAGGAAAAAATAGTGATGATGATAAAAAGGTGTTAATGATTGCAACAACAAGACAGCAACACAAACAATAGTAATAATGATAATAATATTAATAATGAATGATGATAGAATTATTATCGTTATTATTATTATTATTACTATTGTTATTGTTTTTACTATTATTATTATTATTATTATCATTATCGTTATTATTATCATTAATATTAGTAATAATAATAATAATAATGATAATGATAATGATAATGATATTATTATCATTTTTATTATTATTATCGTTATTGTTATTATTACTACTATTATCCTTAGTATCATTATCATATTTAATGTTATTATTATTATTATCATCATCATCATCATTATTATTTTGTGATTATCATTATCATCATCATCATTATTATTTTGTGATTATTATTATTATTATTATTATTATTATTATTATTATTATTATTATTATTATTATTATTATTATTATTATTATTACAGCATCAGGCACTAAGATCTCATCACTATTAAGGCACTGTCCGCTTGTGGCCGGAAGGTGGGCATAGCAGGAAGGTGAATAAAAGCGAATAATAAAGAGAGTGGATAGAGGGAATGTAGAAAATAAAAGAGATGAATATAGGAATTATCGAATATTAAGGTCCATGTTATGTTTAGAAGAACAATCTGCTATGGATTTCATTGATCTTTTCATCGTGTTAAAAATAATATCGATCAATCTTCAGTGGTGAGAGTGATAGGAAAATAAATTCACGATAGGAAGAGATAAAGAGAAAAAAAGGAAAAAAAAAAAAATGTAAAGAAATTTTTTGGAAAATATATTTCATGTCTTGAATTTATTTTTCAATTTGATTTTTTCTCCTTCTGTCTTTTTCTCTAAATGATGTGGTTTCTCAAATAATTGTTTTCTTTTCTTTTTCGTCTTTTTCACTCGAATTGTACACTCACTCCTTTTTTTCTTCACTTAAAACCCCATATAGATATTAAAAAAAAAAACGAAACATTTGTGATATGCAAAATTTATATGCAATGTATATGTTTATTGTTTTCTTTGCATTTATTATATGACAAAAAAATAGATGAAACACCGCTTGATGTTCTTTTATTTGTGTTAGTGATAAACCATTTGTGAACGTAGATATTTGACAACAACGATGATTTTTAAAGTGCCTTTTGTTTCCGACTTAAACTGACCGAACTGAGATTGTGGAGAAACAAACAAACAAACAAACAAACAGGTCGCAAGAAAAGGCCAAATAACACTAAGAACAAAAAGA
>NC_061838.1:18408401-18410901 GCF_019202785.1 Penaeus chinensis | reverse complement strand
ATGGAAATTTTGGGGTGGGGGGAGGAAAAGAAGGTATGGGGGGGAAAAGGAGGGGGAGGTAAAAAGGGATTTGGGATGGGAAAGTTGGGGGGTGTAAAAAAATTTGGGGGATAGGGGGTAGGGGGAAAAAAAAAGGGGGGGCTAAGGGAAAAAAGAAAAAAAGGGGGAAAAAAAAAAAGGGAAAAAAAGGGGGGGTTGGGGAGGGGAGGGGGGGGGGGGGAAAAGGATGGGGGGGGGGAGGAGGGGGAGGGGGGGAGAAGGAGAGAGGAGGGGAGGGGGAGAGAAGAAAAGGGGGAAGGGGGGGGAGGAAGAGAGAGGGGAGGAGAGTTTTGTTGGCGAGGAAGGGGGATTGTTAAAGAAAAACTTATTGTCTGTTTTTTATGTGTGGGGTTGATATTTTTTTGTGGTTTGCGGTGTGTCGCGGCAATGTGGGGAAGGATGTGCATGGCTTGTATGTTTTTGAAGGTTTATACAATAAAAAGTTTTTTCCCTTTTATTTGAAAAAAAAATGAAATTGTGTTAGATATACTCACGCAGCATTATGAAAATGAAGGAAAAGTTTAAAAGCTAATTTTATAAAAAAACCAAAAAATTATAAATGTAACAAAAACAAAGACAATAAGGACAACGATTAAGTCCAGAATCAACATCAGAGCATAGACAAATAAACAAAAATTTTGTTTTTTGTTTACAATTTATTTCCATGTTTAGTTACACTTATATCTCTATAAACTTGTGTATTTTTTTTTTTTTTAATAATTATTTTTTTTTTAGATAATAAGCAAAACCGACAACGATCTTAACGAACCACAATTATCTTTTCATTTTTTCATGAACATATCGAAAAAGTAAACGGAACGGTTTTTCTTTATGTAATTTTCAGTTTTTTTTTCCCTTTTTAAATAGTATTTTTTTCTCTCCAGTATATTGAATAATGATATTTTTTATAATGTTTTTTTTTATTTATTATTTATATTATTTTAATCGAAACGAAGATACAGTTAAGTGGTTACTGGCGATTCACTGATAACAAATAACATCATTTTTCTTTAAATGATCATCATCTGCAATTTATCAATTATCAAAAAAATAAATTTTTGTCATCCCATCGTCTTAATTTTTCCTTTCCCCGTGTTAATCAAAGTTTCACGCCCCCCTCACCCCTTAAGAGCAAATCATTATCATCACGACCTATTTTTTTACCAAAATCTATCTTTTGCAAACCGTTAAATTTACCCTATAATTCATCATTAAAACCCCCCGATTATCAAATTCCATCCACCCGGTGTTAATAAAACGTAATTTCCCCCCCCTTGTTAATTACTTTTTTAATTATCCCAACCGACCTGTCAATGACCAATAAATGCCCCTAAACGGGCAACCCCAATAATCTTAGCCTTAATAAAACAGCTGATTATGAGGATTTTGAGTAAAAAAAACACAGGGTTTAAGATATTTTGTTGCGTGAGAGAGAGGAGGAAGGGGGGGGGGGGGGGGGTGAAAGGAAAGGGGAAGGAGAAAAATGCGGAAAAAGAAAGTTGAAGATTATTTGAAAAGATAAGTTTTGGAAAAAAAAAAAGTTTTCCAATTTGGAAACAAATTCTGTAAAAGTTAAGTAAAAAAAAAAAAAGAAACATACTTCTATCAACCACACAAACACAACCCCCAAAATATTATATTCTAAAAAAACCTTACCCGGGGGTGAATGGAAAAAAAAAAGGAGAGAGAGAGGAGAAAAAAAGGAAGGGGGAGGGAGAGGGGGAGAATGGGGGAGGGAGAGAAGAAAAGAGAGAAAAACAATAAACAGAACCCAAAAAATAAACCCCCCAAGGGAAAAGGATCCCCCCCCCCCCAAAAGCCCCCCCCCCCCCAACCCTTGAAAAAAATTTCGGTTTTCAAAGATTTTTTGAAAAGGGATGGATGGCTGGGTGCAGCGGCATCCAAGATGGTCGTTTTTCCCTAGCCTGAAAAATTGAAGGGGAAAAGACGTTGTTTTTTGCGGGGGGGACAGTCAAAACCCCAAAGGGTGGGAAAAGCTGTCGTTGTGAAAAAAAAAAGGTAAATTTTTTTTTTGTTATTAACTTTTCCCCTTTTAAAGGTCCCGGGAAAAACGTTTTTTTTTGAATTTTAAACCCCAAATTTTTTTTGTTTAATTTTATTTTTTTAAGTATTTATCTATCTTTTTATTTATTGATTCATTATCTAATTCTTTATATATTTATTTAGTTTAGGATATCTGATGGTCTGTGATTCTTTTTTTTTGTTTTTGTTTTTGCATTTACATATTCACACAATCTCTTTTTAAAAAAAGAGAAAACAAACAAACAAACAAGCAAAACGCACAAAAAACACAAGCACTAACAAACACACAAACCAATTCCCACAATCACACACACATACACACAGATACATACACAAACAAACAAACAAACACAAACATACACAAATCAGCATACACATTCACAAACAAACATCAAACACACAAACAAACAAACAAACA
>NC_061838.1:18400901-18405901 GCF_019202785.1 Penaeus chinensis | reverse complement strand
GGGAGAGAATGAGAGAGGGAGAGAATGAGAGAGGGAGAGAATGAGAGAGGGAGAGAATGAGAGAGGGAGAGAATGAGAGAGGGAGAGAATGAGAGAGGGAGAGAATGAG
This sequence comes from Penaeus chinensis, assembly GCF_019202785.1. Taxonomy (NCBI): domain Eukaryota; kingdom Metazoa; phylum Arthropoda; class Malacostraca; order Decapoda; family Penaeidae; genus Penaeus; species Penaeus chinensis. The sequence goes on along the minus strand of NC_061838.1, from coordinate 18,405,792 downwards.
AGAGGGAGAGAATGAGAGAGGGAGAGAATGAGAGAGGGAGAGAATGAGAGAGGGAGAGAATGAGAGAGGGAGAGAATGAGAGAGGGAGAGAATGAGAGAGGGAGAGAATGAGAGAGGGAGAGAATGAGAGAGGGAGAGAATGAGAGAGGGAGAGAATGAGAGAGGGAGAGAATGAGAGAGGGAGAGAATGAGAGAGGGAGAGAATGAGAGAGGGAGAGAATGAGAGAGGGAGAGAATGAGAGAGGGAGAGAATGAGAGAGGGAGAGAATGAGAGAGGGAGAGAATGAGAGAGGGAGAGAATGAGAGAGGGAGAGAATGAGAGAGGGAGAGAATGAGAGAGGGAGAGAATGAGAGAGGGAGAGAATGAGAGAGGGAGAGAATGAGAGAGGGAGAGAATGAGAGAGGGAGAGAATGAGAGAGGGAGAGAATGAGAGAGGGAGAGAATGAGAGAGGGAGAGAATGAGAGAGGGAGAGAATGAGAGAGGGAGAGAATGAGAGAGGGAGAGAATGAGAGAGGGAGAGAATGAGAGAGGGAGAGAATGAGAGAGGGAGAGAATGAGAGAGGGAGAGAATGAGAGAGGGAGAGAATGAGAGAGGGAGAGAATGAGAGAGGGAGAGAATGAGTGTGTGTGTGCTGTATGACACACACACAACACACACACACACACACACACACACACAACACACACACACACACACAGATAGGCACACACTCAAAAAGAAATACACACACAACAAGCGACAACAACATTACATCACACAACCACACAACACAACGCCGCACACACACCACCCACACACATACACACACACACAAAGAATATATATAAGATAGATAGATAAGATTAGATAGATAAACAATAGATAGATAATATAGCTATATGTAATATAATAAATAGTGTTTAGGGAATATACAACACACACACACACACACACACATCAAACTACACTAACACCCCACCCACAAAGTTTCCTGAACACACCTGACCCCCTCTCAGAACACTCAAACCCCCCCACCACCTGTCTAACAACTGACAACCCATTCCCACTCACACCTCACACTCACACGTCACACAACACATCACACTCAAACTCCAACACCCACCCCTGTCAAGCCACCCCCGCCCCCCCCCCCACCCCCCACGCCCCCCCCTCACACACTCAATCAACACACCACTAATCCCACTAACACACACGCCTCTCCTCGACACACGTCATACACACACTCACACACTCAGAGTATCACTCACACACCGAAACCACACTCACTACCCACTAAACACTCACACTACAAACTCACTCACACACACACACACACACCCAACTCAAACCCACACACACACTCACACACAGACACACACACAACTATCAACATCACACACTATAACTAAAATACATAATTATATCAACAACCAATGCAAGTCACTCATAAAGGAGAACTCGACTTTTAACATCAGTGAAAAGTCTGGACAACCAACGGTCACCGAGCATGCCTGCCACTCGAGCTGGTGCCTTGTGTTGGGACCTTTAGTGACCTTCTCCTGCGAAAGGTCAAGTTAGGAAGGGTAACAGGAGGTGCAAGGGGGGTGGAGGGGTGGCAGAGAGGGGGGAGGGAGGGAAAGTAGAGAGAGGGGAGGCAAGGGGAAGAGGAGGAAGAGAGAAGAGGGAGAGAGAAAGATGACTCAGAGGAACCTATATCGTACCTGCCAATCACGTGACTCAGACTCACTCGCAATGTGAGTCAGGCTGGGAGGTGCGGGAGGGGGGAGGGGGGGGGGGCGGTGAGGGGGGTGAGTAGGCAGGAATATCGGATATTGTTTTTGATAATCTACAGATGGTCAATATCTGAAAATAATTCTTAACTTGATTGCTATTCTTACTACAGATATTTTCTTATTTATTCCCATTATTACCATAACCACTATCATTATTATCATTATTATTATCATTCCCATCACATTTATTATCGTTATAGTCATTGATATTATCGCTATTGTCATTATTATAATATATATTTTCATTATCACCGTCACTACTAATACTATGCAGCTACTAAAATGATTATATAATTATATTATTATGTAATTATGGTACTGCTGCTACCACCACCAACACCATTACTACTTCTACTACTACTACTGCTACTACTACTACTAATGCTGCTATTATTACTACTGCTACTACTATTACTACTGCTACTACTACTACTACTGCTACTACTATTACTACTGCTGCTACTACTACTGCTACTACTACTACTACTACTAATACTAATACTAATACTACTACCACTGCTGCTACTACTTCTGCTACGACTGTTAATGATAATGGTAATGGCAATAACAATAATGATAATGAACATGATAATGATAGTAGGAATGTTGGTAACAATGATAAAATGATGATAATAACAATGGTAATAATATTGATAATAATAGAAATAAGATAATAAAAGTGATGATAATAGCAATAAGATAATAATGATCATTGATAATAATGAAAATAATAATGATAAAATGGATGATAATGATAATGATAGTAATAATAATAATAATAATGATAATGGCAATAATAATAATAATAATAATAATAATAATAATAATAATAATAATAATAATAATGATAATAATAACAATAATGATGATAGTAATAATACAATATATTCGCAATGAATATAAAAATGATAACGATAGATATGATACTTATAATAATAAATACGATTATACCAGTAAAATAATAATGATGATAATAATAATGACAATAGTGATACAAACAACTACCCTAAGGATAATGATAATAATAATAACAATAATAATAACAATAAAAACAATTATAATCATACTGATGATAATAATGACAAAATTACTACTATTATTATCACCCGATGATTACAAAATAATAATGATAATGATAACAATAAGAATGATGATGATGTGATGATGATGATAATACTAATAATAGTAATAATAAGATTAAAAATAATAATGATAATAATGATAATGACAATGATAATGACAATACTAATGATAACATTTAAAATCCTAGAAATAATAAGGCTAATGATAATGATATTAATGATAATGATAATAACGATGATAATAATGAAGAATATGTAGACAATAATAATGGTAATAATAATGATAATGATAATGATAAGGATAATAATGCTAATTATAATAATAACTAAAACAATTAAAAAAAATTATAATGGTAATAATAATATTATTGATAATCATAATGATATTAACAATGGAAATTAATGATAACAAAAAATGATGATTATGATAATAATAATGACAGCAATTGCAATAATGATGATAATTATGATATCATAAATAATAATATAATTAATAATAATAAAGATAAGGATAATGATAGTAATAATACTATAATACTGTTAATGATAAAGATAATGATAACAATACCAATAATGATGATAATAACGATAATGAAATAACATCAATAATAATGAGAACAAGAATAAAGTATAAAAACAAAAGCAGTAATTGTTAATATCATAATTATTCATATCATAATACTATCAACATCATCATCATCATTATTGTTGTTGGTATCACCATTGTCATCATTATCATCGTCAACATTGCTAACATTATTATTATCATTAACATTATCATCCTCATAATTATGATCGTCAACACTACTAACATTATTATTATTACTAGCATTATCATCATCCTCATCATCATCATCGTCAACATTATTAGCCTTATTATTATTTCTAACATTATCATCATCTTCATAATCACCATCATTACATTATGACTGACCATCTTCACCCTTTAAATATTATTATCATTCTTTGTCTCTATTACGTAATACAATAACTGTTTTTTTTATCATTTATTCATTTATTTTATTTTATTTTTTTTTATCGTAACTGTACATGATAAGCAACAGAAGTGACATGGAAAACTGAGACTTGTTCATTTATCTATTTTTTTATTATTAGTATTGTTACCATTATTATTGTCATTATTGTTATTATTACTATTTTTGTCATTATCTTTTTTTGTCATCATTATTTTTATTATCATTATTTTTTATCATTATTATTAATACTATTATAATTATTGTTATTATTATTATTATTGTTATTATTATTATTATCATTATTATCATTATCATGATTACTATTATTGTTATTATTGTTATTATTATCATTTTCATTATTATTATTATTATTATTATTATTATTATTATCATTATTATTATTATCATTGATATCACCATCATCATCTCAATAATATTCATCATCACCATCACCATCATCACCACCATCATCATCATCACCATCATCATTATCACCATCATCATCTCAATCATCATCATCATCACCATCATCATCATCATCATCACCATCACCATCATCACCATCATCACCATCATCACATCCCCACATACATCGTCCCGTACACTCATGGTCAGGCTGAGCTTCCCACACATCTCGCTAAGTGTGTTTGGTCACAACAAACTGAATTTCGGCGACGCGGTGAAACGAACTTAGGTGCTCAATGTCTTTGTTGTTAATATGTTGTTGAGCACTATCGTTTATTTGCTGGGTGTTTTCACCGCGTGTCTTTGTTTTCGGCGATATCTGGGATACTATACTGGCAGTTGGATGGATATTTGCGTTGGGTTGTGGATGGCTGTGTGTGTGTTTGTGTGTGTGTGTTTGTTTGTGTGTTTGTGTTTGTGTGTGTGTGTGTGTGCGTATGTGTTTGTGTGTGTGTTTGTGTGTGTGCGTGTGTGTGTGTGTGTGTGTGTGTGTTTGTGTGCGTCTGTATACAAGTAGGTATGTATCTATATATATTTGTGTTGAGAGATCGACCACGATAGACAGGCAAACAAACATAAAAACAGAAAGATA
>NC_061838.1:18380901-18385901 GCF_019202785.1 Penaeus chinensis | reverse complement strand
CCTTTCCTCTCCCGTTTTCCCCTCTCTCTCTTCTCTTCTCCCCCCTTCTCTCTCCTATCCTCTCTCCTTATCTCTCTTTTTCTCTATCTTTTTCTCTCCCCTTCTCCCTTCCTCTCTTTTTATCCCTCTCTCTCCCCTTTTCTCCCTATATCTCTCATTATCCCTCTCTCTCCTTTCCTCTTCCCTTCTCTCTCTATCTCTCCTTATCCTCTCTCCCTCCTTTCCTCTCCTCTTCCTCCTCTATCTCTTCCTCATTCTCTCTCCCCTTCTCCCTCTCTCTCCCCTTCTCCCTCTATCTCTTCTTTCCTCTCCCCTATTCTCTCCCTCTCTCCTTTCCTCTCCCCTTCTCCCCTATTCTCTCTCCTTATCCCTCTCTCCCTCCTTTCCTCTCCCCTCTTCCCCTACACCCCTTCCTTTGGTGGAGCCCCGAGTTCTCCCAAGGAAATTAGGTGCCTGAGAAATGTGCTGATGGAGTAGATGCCGTGCTTAGAACCCCCACTCCCCCCCTCTCTCCCTCCCCCCCTTCCCCCCTTCTCCCTTCCCCATGACCCCTCACCCACCTCTCCTAAACCCTCGGACCCCCACTCCTATTTCTTCCCCATCGGCCCTCCCCCCCCCCCCTCCCCATCTCTCTCCCTTCTGACCCTCCCCTCCCTCTTCCCCCTCCCGAAGATGGGCGATGATTGGTCCGTGCATGTAGCCAATCACAGACGTGGGAGGTGTGTTACGGTGGGGTAAGGGGGGGGGGGAGTAGGAGGAAGACGGGAGAGGGGGGTGGAAGGAGAGCGAGGGGATGGGGTAGGTGGAGGAAAGGAGGGAACGGGAGGAGGAGGAGAAGGAAGAAGGGAGGAGAATAGGGAGGAGGAAGGGAGGGAGCGAGGGGGGGGAGTGACCATAGAAAGTAGTTAACTCAGGGAAGACAGGAAGATAATCTGCCCCCAGGCCTAATTTATTCTTGGTATAGTAAAATCTCTTTTCTTTTTATATGCTTCTGTTTTTTTCTTTCTCTCTTCAAGACACATACACAAACACAAACACACACACACACAAACACACACATACACACGCATATACACTCATACACACACTTTCTCTCTCTCTCTCTCTCTCTCTCTCTCTCTCTCTCTCTCTTTCGCTCTCTCTCACTCTATCTATCTCTCTCTCACTCTCTCTCTCTCTCTCTCTCTCTCTCTCCCACAGAGACACACACTCCAACGTAAAGAAAACAAACAAGCACACACACGCATATATGCTTACAAAACGTAGCCATGAATTAATGAATTTCTGTAGACAAATATTCCCCTATTTTTCTCCCAAGGCACTACGCAGCTTAAATGAGAATTTCTCATTTAGCTGCACAATCTAGCCGTTGCAAGCAATCTCTTGTGCTTCTTTCATTCCATCGTGAATGTCAACAAAAGAATATGTTTATTATACAGTCTTTTTTTTCAATGGAATTTGTCCTGGTCTTTTAATACGACTTCTGTATAAACATTTATGTGTGTATGAATGTTTCTTTTTTTACGTTTTAATCATGTATATTATATCGACAACATAGAGACACATAGGATATTTTTGTAAGGCTGTTAGAACGGTCTCTCTTGATTTGTCTCATTGTGTCTTTGTCTGTCTGTTTGTTTATCTGTCTGTCTTTCTGTCTGCTTTTCTGTCTTTATGTTTTTTTTTTTGTCTACCTGCTTCGTTGCCTGTCTGTCTCTCTCCCTTCCTCACTTTTTGTGCAATTGTAATTGTGTGTCTGTTTCTGTTATCTCTCTCTCTCTCTCTCTCTCTCGCTCGCTCTCTCTCTCTCTCTCTCTCTCTCTCTCTCTCTCTCTCTCTCTCTCTCATTCTCTCTCTCTCTCTCCCTCTCTCTCTCTCTCTCTCTCTCTCTTTCTCTCTCTCCTCTCTCTCTCTCTCTCTCTCTCTCTCTCTCTCTCTCTCTCTCTTTCTCTCTTTCTCTCTCCCCCCCCCCCTTTCTCTCTCTCTCTCTCTCTCTCTCTCTCTCTCTCTCTCTCTCTCTCTCTCTCTCTCTCTCTCTCTCTCTCTCTCTCTCTCTCTTTCTCTGCCTCGCCATTCCCTTTCTCTTCGTCCACACTAGATCATTATCATTGCCCCTAATTACTTTCTTTCTTACGATCCAGCTAATTAATTTCATTCTTTTGAAAAGAAAAGAGTAAGAAAAAAAAAAGAGAAAAAAAACCGGAAGAAAGAGAATAAGAAAACATAATAATAAAAAAGGAGAAAGAAAGAGAGACAAAAGAAAGAACAAGAGCCCCGATACTGTTGCAATTCATTAAGGTAATTGCACATGTTGCGAAGATGTTGCAGAAAAGAAATCAAGATGCATCATCTCTTAACTTACTTTGGCTGAGATGAGAGCCCGGGAAAGAAAGAAGAGAGGAGGAGGAAGAAGAAGGAGAAGAAGAAGAGGAAGGAGAAGAAGAAGAGGGAGGAGATGAAGGAAGTGAAGAGGAGGAGGAAGAAGAAGGAGAAGAAGAAGAGGAAGGAGAAGAAGAAGAGGCAGGAGATGAAAGAAGAGGGGAAGGAGAAGAAGAGGAAGGAGAAGAAGAAGAGGAAGATGAAAGAAGAGAGGAGGAGGAAGAAGAAGGAGAAGAAGAAGAGGAAGGAGAAGAAGAAGAGGCAGGAGATGAAAGAAGAGGGGAAGGAGAAGAAGAGGAAGGAGAAGAAGAAGAGGAAGATGAAAGAAGAGAGGAGGAGGAAGAAGAAGGAGAAGAAGAAGAGGAAGGAGAAGAAGAAGAGGGAGGAGATGAAAGAAAAGAGGAAGGAGAAGAAGAGGAAGGAGATGAAAGAAAAGAGGAAGGAGAAGAAGAGTAGGGAGGAGATGAAGGAAATTAAGAGGAGGGAAATTAAGAAGAAGGAGAAGAAGAAGAGAAATTAGATGAAAGAAAAGAGGAGGAGGAAGAAGAAGGAGAAGAAGAAGAGGAAGGAGGTGAAAGAAGAAAGGAGAAAGAAGAAGGAGAAGAAGAAGAAGAGGGAGGAGATGAATGAAGTGAAGAGGAGGGAAAAGAAGAGGAAGGAGAAGAAGAAGAGGAAGTAGGTGAAAGAAGAGAGGAGAAAGAAGAAGGAGGAGAAGAAGAGGGAGGAGATGAAGGAAGTGAAGAGGAGAAAGAAGAAGGAGAAGAAGAAGAGGAAGGAGATGAAGAGGAATGAGATGGGAGAAAGAAAGAAGAGAGAAAGAAGAAGAGAGAGAAGAAGAAGAGGAAAGAAATAAGGGAAGAGGAGAAGAAGGAGATGAGGGAAATGAAGAAGAGAGGAGGAAGAGAAGGGAGAAGAAAAGAAAGGAGATGAGGGGAGTGAAGAGGAGAGAGAAGAGGAAGAGGATTGAGAAGAAGAAGAGGAAAAGGATGAGGGAAGTGACGAAGAGGAGGAGAAGAGGAGGGAGAAGAAGAAGAAGAAGTAAAAAGATAAGGGAAAGAAGAGGAGGAATGGAAAGATGAAGGACAATGATAAAAATAATGATAATGACAATGATGATAATGATAATGTTGAAATAATAATAATAATAATAATAATGATAATAATAATAATAATTATGATAATAATAACAACGACAACAACAACAATAATAATAGTAATGATAAAAGTTGATAATGATAATAACGATACTGATAAGGATAGCAATAAGGATAATAATGATGATAGCAATAATAACAATAAAACAACAACAGTAACAGAACAGCAACAACAAATATAGCAATAATATTAATAATAATAATAATAACGATGATAAGAATGATGATAATGATGATAATAATAATAATGAGGATGATTATACTAATAATAATAATGTTTATATTGATAATAATGAAAATAATAATAATAACAATAATAATAATAATAATGATAATGATACTACTACTACTACTACTACTAATAATAATAATTTTAATATTGATAATAATGAAAATAATAATAATAATAATAATAATAATAATGATAATGATAATAATAATAATTATAATAATAATGATAACAATAACTATTATTGCTTATATGAAGAATGATTACAGAGTGAACGTTATTAGTAAATAATAATAATAATAATAATAACAAAGTCGGTATTCCAAGTTCATATGTCCTGGAGCACTTGACAGAAACCTTTATTTAAGTTTTAGATGGCACAAATTACATGTCATTCTTGCGTGTAATATGTGTGTATTGCTTATTGTAGTGTATTGTGTATTGTAGTGTATGTTGTATAGTTTACAAATGTGCGACTTTTTTGTTTGTTAAAAATGCTTTTGTTTAAGATACTACAGTAGATGTCCTTACTTTGCTTTTGTTTTTGCCACAATAACTTTTTTTTTTCTCTCTCTCCAAAATACCACAAATCTTTTAATATTCGTGTTTTTCTTTCTCTAAGAAAAGGTATCTATTGGGTTTATAAATAATAAGAGTAAGTAGATTATTGAATCATTATATCTGCTTTATTTAGCAGAGGTTTCATATTTCGGATAGGAAAATTATTTGAATGATAATGATGATGATAATGATAACTGTAATCTCTCTCTCACCCTCTCCCCCCCCCCCCCCCCCCTCTGTGTGTGCGCGTGTCTGTTTCTTTCTCTATGTTTTTTATATATATATCTATATACATATATGTTTCTTTTTTTCTTACATACACCCAAGGACGACACGGCGCTTGAATCCAGGACACGGAAAGACACCCAGATCATCTCTCCCGAAGAAGAGGACGTCATCGACAGACCTCACAGACACTGCATTACGTCAGGCCATTATCGACTGATATCCCAGTCCCTGCTGGTGAGAGTACTTATCTGGACCCACTGGAGGCCATCAGAAAGGTCTTCTTAGTAGGCTTTCCCCACCGACATCATCTTGAGAATTCCAATGAATGATAAAAGCCAAGCGATGCATTTACAAGATGACCAAACTGTACACAAAGGATATTGCAGTTGCAATAAAAAGCAACCCCCCTTGGGTGTCTGACCTTGGTAATTTTGGTGTTTACAAAATCA
>NC_061838.1:18373401-18375901 GCF_019202785.1 Penaeus chinensis | reverse complement strand
CATATGTAGACTCGGCAATAACAGGGGTAAACTCCGCCAGTTGTTTCACCAAGCCCCCCCCAAAAAAAACGGAGGTCCGTCAGGTTAGCTGGCTTTGGGAATTCATCAGAGGCATGGACCTTCTCTTCAGCAGCGATTCCATTCCCTGACAGTATGTTTCCACAAAATTACACTTCTGGGGCTGCGACCACGAAGTTTTCATCGTTCATGGTAATGCCATTTACACGGCATCTTATAAGAACTTCCTGTACTCGCTTAAGGTGGGATGCATAGTCCTCATCCCATAGGAGGACGTCGTTTACCACATTTACACACTGCTGCACTCGGTGAGGGCAGTACTCATCGCCTGTGTCCGCGAAGCCCATGGGCACAACAAAAGCGGAAACGGTGTAAGAGAAGATGAAGGTTAAGTGCCGATTTTGCTCTTCCAAAGGTGTCTGCCAATTGCCGTACAAGGCATCCAAGGTGGAAAAGTACCACATCTTTGGGTCGATACGACGTACAGCAACATGAGGCGTCGGTGTTGGATGGGCAGGACGGAGCACTTGACTGTTGAGTTTGGTGAGGTCAACAGTTCTTCTGACACCACCTTTAGGAGTGGCACCATTGTGACGGTTCATCGCCTACAGGAGTAGTGATACCCTGAGCAACCGTGGAGTCTTTCTTGACGTCATCCCGCCAGGCAAGGGGAATGACTCGAGGGGTCTGCACAGCAAACGGCCTAGCATCCTCCTTCATGAAGATCCTCATAGGGGGTCCACACATCTCCTTTAGCTTCCTACCCTGGCCAAAGACTTCCTTCTTTATGTCCGAAAACTCTGGCATGAAAAACTTCTTCGCCACATCAGGGGATGCAGACACTGGAGGAGGTCGTGGTGACCGAAGTGGAGGAAGAAATGGGGCAGGCTGGTGGCATGTGGCCTTCTGGGGTGGCAATGAATGGTGATCAGGCCTAGCTTGGGAAGTTGTAGTGTCGTGATTCGCCAGGCCCGCGGATCACGCCTCTATGTACCTCCCAGAAGAAGGCAGTATCGACCTTCCCCAAGCAATACCCAAGGCTGTTGCTTCTGCGGGGAGGCGAAATTAGACATCCCCCTGAAGGCAGAAGGCAGCACACACGGCAGAATGAGCTCCGCTCTCTCACACTTATTCTATACTCCGTGATGATCACTTTTATTTTATTTCATTTTTATGTTTTAACTTTTCTTTCTATTTTTAGATAGTTTGGTCCTCGTGAGTGATGGCTGTGGGGAGCACCATAAGTCAGACCAAACAATATAATTGTTTTATGGCAACGGAGCTCTTTAATAAATAAATATATCGGTATAATGTTTTTCTTGTCCTCTTTTCTTTTTAATGATTATGAATTTAATATAAAAGCATTATTGGGAAACAACACTAACATAGTACTTTACTGCGGAAAACGGAATATAAACATAAAAAGCATAAGAATAAGAATCATCCATCAAGTTATTTACGAGTGAAAGATGATCATAACACATTTCAAATATAATTTTCTACTGAAGAATGGATAGCTTTAGCCTTTCGTAATTAAAACGTAAATTTATCTATGAGATACCACGGCAAGGTATCACTACAGTAGCAATCCTCACTACCTGGTCGGCCTGAAGGCTCTTCCTGGGAGAGCGTTTGCCACGTCGTCTGCTTGCGCTGGCGTGGACCTGCCTGTTCTGGATCTGTCGTGGGTAGTCCTTGGGGATAATTTGAAGCTGCTGTGTGGCTTCAGGACAGCAGACGTCGTGGTAAAGACCTCAGCACGTTATCCATCCCTGGGGAGGTGATCGCTGGATGTGACATAGGGTTTATGTGGTAGGTTAAGTTTACACGTGGTAGGTTAAGTTTATATGTGTGTGTTGGCGAGAACTGTACACGGCGTGGTGGAGTATGGATGAGCGGGGGCCGAGATGGGTGAGTCTGCCGTCGGAGAGGATTGAGGCCTCTGTGTCTCTGTACCCGAAAAAGTCTGTGGTGTGCGTTGAAGTCTCCTATGATGGATGTTGGTTTTCTGTGTCGCAGGAGCTGAAAGATGTCGGGTTCGGTTATGTGGGGTCAGCGTGGAGGTGTGCAGGCGTGCCGATAATTATGCGTCCATGAGGTGTGTCTGTTTCAGTGGTCATGAGTTAGGAGGTGAAAGTGTCTAGTGATAATGAGGATAATAATAATAGTAATAATGATAATAATAATAATAATAATAATAATAATAATAATAATAATAATAATAATAATAATAATAATAATAATAATAATAATAATAATAATAAAAATAATAATAATAATGATAATAATAATAATGATATCAACACTAATAATTATAACAGCAAAAATAATGACAACAACAATACTAATAAAATGGATGATGATGATAATGGTGATGATGATAATGATAGTAATGATAGTAATTATAATAATGATAGTAATGATAGTAATGGTAGTAATGATAATAATAATGACTATAGCAATTAGAATAACAATTACAACA
>NC_061838.1:18365901-18368401 GCF_019202785.1 Penaeus chinensis | reverse complement strand
CTTCCCCCCTCCTTGTCTTCTTCCCCCTCCCTCCTCTCCTTCTCCTCTCTTCTTCCTCTGCCATTTTACCCTATCTCCCTTTCTCCTTCTTTTTCCCCTCCCTTACCTCCATCTACCTCCCCCTCCCTCCACCCTCTCCTTCCTCTCCTGCTTCCTCCCCTCCCCCCTCTCCCTACCCCCATCTCCCTCCCTTTCCCCTCTCTCCCTCTCCTCCCCATCCCTCCCCATCCTCCTCTCCTCCCCATCTCCCTTCCCCCCTCCCTCCCGTTCCCCCTCTCATTCCCATCCCTCCCCTTCCCCTTATCCTCCCCATCCCAGCCCATCCCCTCTCCCTTCCCCCCCTACTCCTCCCCTCTCATCTTCTCCTCCCCATCCTTCCCGTTCTCCTTCCCCATCCCTCTCCTTCCCCCCATCCCTGCCCCTCTCCCTTCCCCCCACTCCGCCCCTCTCCCCTTCTCCTCCCCATCCTCCCCCTCCCATCCCTCCCCTTCCCCCACTCCTCCCCATCTCCCTTCCCCCATCCCTCCCGTTCTCCTTCCCCATCCCCCCATCTCTCCTCCCCCTCTCCCTCCCCCTACTCCTCCCCCTCTCCCTCCCCTCCCACACTCCTTCCCTCCTCCCCCCCCCCCTCCCCTTGCCTTACGTGATCAAAGAATCGCTTCATATGAACCTGTTGATGATTCTACCTTAATGATGGGAATTCTTACCCGGTCGCGGCTTGCCCTCTCGGCGTGTTCGGACGCTGGGGGCGACCTCGTCTTAGGCTTTGGATTGTTATGAAAGTGAGGGTGATTATGGTGAAAATGATAATGAAGTAACGATAATGGTGATGATGATGATGATGATAAGAATGATCGTGCTAATGATAAGGATAATATGGATAATGATAATGATAATAATAATAATGATAATAATTATGATGCTAATAATAACAATAATAATAATATAGCAGTAATGATAATAGTAATAGTGGTAATAATGATAATGATAATGATAATGATAATGGTAATAATAATAATAATGATATAAATAATAACATTAATGACAATAATAGTAATAATAATGATAATGATAATAATAATAATAGTAATAATAATAATGCGAATACTTATAATGATAACAGAAACAATAATAATAATAATCATCATCATCATCATCATAATGATAATCCTATTAATAATGATAATAATTTGTGATGATGATAATAATAATAATAATAATAATAATAATGATAGTAATAATAACAATAACAATGATAATGATAATAATGATCATAATGATGATGATATTGATGATAATAACAGAAATATTGATAGTAATGCTGATAATAAGAGTAATAGTAATAACATTAATGATGATAACGATAATTGCAGTAACAATAATGAGATGATGATGACAGAATAATTAATTATGATGGCAATATAAGTGTTGTTATCATCATTATCAATATTTTTAGGATTCCTATTATCAATGTTTTTAGGATTCCTATTATCAATGTTTTTAGGATTCCTATTATCAATATTTTTAGGATTCCTATTATCAATATTTTTAGGATTCCTATTATCAATATTTTTCTTATCATTATCACCATACCTGTTACCAATATTATATTTACATCATTATAATCATCAATGCATTATCTTGATTGTTATATTTATCATTTTTATATTTATATTGTTATATTTATAACTTTTTATTTGAAATGCCCAATAGGTACCATTAAGGTCATTCTCCATATAAAGTCTCTGTGCGTTTTATACAAGAGTAATTTGATAATATATATATATATATTTTTTAAATCTTCAAATCCAGCTTAACGATCAATACTCTAGATTTTCAGCGAAGCGCAACTCACATGTAATGAGATGTTACACAAAGATGATATTATTTCAATAAATTATTTTTCCTTTCTTCTTATTCCATTTTTTTTGTTTTTTTTTTTAGTTTTTTTTTAGTTTTTTTTTCTTTCCTCTGATCTTTCTAAGTCTCGAAAATCCTTCTAAAAAGTCTTTTGTTGAGATGATCCACGTGTCTTGATATGATATTTTTCTTTCTTTTACTTTTCATTTCTTTCTTTTCTCATTTTCTTTCTTTCTCCTTCACTGTTTTTTTTTTCTTTTGATTTCATGTTCATATTTCCATTTTTATTTTTCTCGCTCTTTAACTTCTGTTTTTTGACTTTTCTATTCTTTTCCTTTTCACTATGTATTCCTTCTCCTTTTAACTATTTCCTTCCTTCTCCTTTCTTCCCTTATCTCCCTCTTTCTCTTTACCCCCTCCCAATGTCTCTTTTTTCTCCCTCTCTCTCTTACTGTCTCCGTCCTTCTCTCCCTCTCTTTCTCCCTCTTTCTCCTTCATTCTACTTTTTCTATATACTTTCCACCCTCTCTCTTTCTCTTACCTCTCTTTCCTTCTCTCTATCTCTCTGTTCCCCTCGTCTCCTACTCTCTCTCTCTTTTTCTTTCTCCCTTTCTCTCATTTTCTTTTCTTTCTTCCCTTC
>NC_061838.1:18348247-18350747 GCF_019202785.1 Penaeus chinensis | reverse complement strand
TACTGATAATAATAATGATAATAAAATCCAACAAAAACAATAATGATAATAACAAATATGATAATAACAAATATGGTGATAATGACAATCATGATAATACAATACTATTAATACTTTTATTTCAAACAGTAATGGCGTTGCTGATGTGATAGCATTATTACGAAGCAATAGGATTACAACGAATATAACATGAAGGACAGAGGAGTTGATGATGATAACAAACCTTACGTTAAAAGTTATAAAGAAATCAAATAATTTGTTAACACATATAGCTGTATACAATATCTTTTATCTCTCTCTCTCCCCTCTTTCTCTCCCTCACGCTCACCTATGAACATACAAAGACAAACACATACAGGCACGGCCCATATAAACACAAAAGCACACACATGAGTAGATAAAGACACACTCTTGCACATCAACACACTCCAACAAACACCGACTCACATACACACCCAAACACGCACAAACACAAACTCCATTTCCCTAATACGCCAACCACTTCATTTGAGTAACCCAAGAAAGCGGACAGTAATTTTAACAAACGACTCGACATTTATTTGATATTTCAGAACAGCACATTAGACGGCACACTGCCTGCCCGCGGCGCTGTGTACCTGGAATTCACTCGTGTGTTATACCAGGATATAATGAAAACAGACGTGCCTATGTTGCAAACGTCAGCCTATTTGCTAGCTGGCATGAGAGCGGGAGATCGCGGAGCAATTCACATAAACATATTGATGCATTCATCACATAATGCTGCCTAAGTGACGTATTCAAGTGGCTGTGCCCTGTGATAAACGTGTATCATGACGTCATTTTTCATTGGTAATGGTAAATGCCTGTCTATTTGATCGGTTCTCTCGCTCTCTCTCTCTCTCTCTCTCTCTGTCTCTCTCTCTCTCTCTCTCTCTCTCTCTCTCTCTCTCTCTCTCTCTCTCTCTCTCTCTCTCTCTCTCTCTCTCTCTCTCTCTCTCTCTCTCTCTCTCTCTCTCTCTCTCTCTCTCTCTCTCTCCGTCTCTCTCTCTCTCTCTCCGTCTCTCTCTCTCTCTCTCTCTCTCTCTCTCTCTCTCTCTCTGTCTCTGTCTCTGTCTCTCTCTCTTTCTCTCTCTCTCTCTCTCTCTCTCTCTCTGTCTCTGTCTGTTTATCTCTCTCTCTCTCTCTCTCTCTCTCTGCCTCTGTCTCTGTCTGTTTCTCTCTCTCTCTCTCTCTCTCTCTCTCTCTCTCTCTCTCTCTCTCTCTCTCTCTCTTTTTCTCTCCCCTCTCTCTCTCTCTCTCTCTCTCTCTCTCTCTCTCTCTGTCTCTGTCTATTTTCTCTCTCTCGCTCTCTCTCTCTCTTTAGCTCTCCTCTCTCTCTCTCTCTCTCTCTCTCTCTCTCTCTCTCTCTCTCTCTCTCTCTCTCTCTCTCTCTCTCTCTCTCTCTCTCTCTCTCTCTCTCTCTTTCTCTCTCTCTCTCTCTCTCTCTCTCTCTCTCTCTCTCTCATAATAATCGTCGCTAATATCAGTAAAAAGCTTTTATTGTTGACTTTGGCGTAGGAAATTTAACTGCAATCATACACTAACAATTAAAACAATAAGAGACATATAGCAGTATAATAACGAGGATAAATACCATTGATGATTAAAAAAACGAACAAGAAAATGAAGGAATAGAAGCAACGAAATGATAATAAGGACAATGATGGACACGCGATCAAAATATATCCCGAGATACGGTAAACTCTACGGGCACGCAACCCATGTTTAAATTATACCCTGAATCGGTTTAATGTGTTCAACAACGATTGTATTAATATTAATAGGAACATTGACGACAAGCTATTCAACACGAGGGAATAAGAATCAGGTATCAAACAAATATAAAGATTGCAATAAACAAATGAAAATTGATAAAACTTTATGTATACACACGCATACACACGATAAAAGAAATACACAATAACACACATACACTCATACAAACATAAGTCAGGATATTAGCATCTCCAATTTCAGTGTTCCCTAATTTGATTTTGTGGTAAGCTTCATTGAATAACAAATAACGCTTACATACACACAGTAAATAGATGCGATTTTTTATATTCTACATTATAGGCAAAAAAAGAAAATTGAAAAGCGAAATACGCTACGGTCCCACAACCCATATTTCAGTAACTCTTAAGCAAATTTTCACTGGGGTTCATGCATTGGCAGTAATAGCGTGACTTTGAATGTACATAGGAGTCTCACGCTCTTTAAGGATACAATACGATCTGTGTTTTCATGACAGTCATTCAGTTCTTGGGAATCATGCAGAGGTTGCTGATGCATTGATCCATCTCCTTAGGATGTTTATCTATTGTTGTTTAAATCAGCGTCTCTTGTTATGTTCAGTGTGGGCGTGCGTCTGTGTGTTTGTGTTTTTTACGAATGTGTGTGAATCCGTTGATGTTTGAAAGGGATACTACTTTTTTTTTTTTATCTGTGTTTGTTTATGTGTATGCAAAATGCCCACATG
>NC_061838.1:18328247-18333247 GCF_019202785.1 Penaeus chinensis | reverse complement strand
TTTCAAGTCCGGCATCCGAGGTGGTCACAGCGCCACTTCTCACACGAGGTCTCCCCCTTTGGCTGCCTCGACCTCCTCTTTCTGAGCCTCTTCTGTCGCCTTTCTCCATTTCGTCCCGTAAATTTATATAAAATACAAATACGTACTCGCACGCTTGGACATATACATGTGCATATACACTTAAATGTATACTCACACACATACACACTAACAAACACACACACATACATACACACACACACACACACACACACAAACACACACACACACACACACACACACACACACACACACACACACACACACACACATATATATATATATATGCATATGCATTCATATGTCTATAATGCTGCCCTTCTCTCCAACCCCTTCTCCTTTTAACCCACTTCTCCCTCCCCCTCTTCCCACCCCCACCCCAGCCCCCACCCCCTCCCCTCCTCAACCCCTCACAAGTGAACCTCTTTTCCCCTCTTTCCCCTCGTCCTCAGCGCTCACACTTCACTTCCCCTCACACCAATTTCACCATATTTTCTGCCTCGTGTTTTCCCCTCAGGTGGTTCCTCTCCCTTCGCCCCCTCCGCCCCTCCCCCTCCCTTGCCTCTTCTCCCTCCCCCACCCTCCTCTTCCCCTTCTTCTTCCTTCCTTCCCTCCCTATCCCTCTCCTCTCCCCTCCCCAAGTCTTCTCTCCCTCCCCCTCCCCCTTTCTCTTCGCCCCCTTCATCTCCCCCTCCCCCCCTTATGCCTGAGGGCACCGGTTGCAGGGTCACGGGGGAGGGGAGAGGAGGGGGGGTGGAGAGAAGGGGAGAGGGAGGGAGAATAGAAAAGGAGAGAAGGAGGAGGGAGAGAAGGAGAGGGGGTGGAGTGAATGGGAGAGGGAGGGGGGTGGAGAGAAGGGGAGAGGAGGAGAAAGAGAGGAGGAGGAGGAGGGGGAAGAGAAAGAGGAGTAGAGAGGGGGAAAGAGAGACGGAGGGAGGGCGATGAAATAAGGGACTTACGATGAATAGGAAAATGAGTAAAACAAAAAGAAATGAGTAGACGAGAGGTGAAAAGTGAAGTCAGAAGAGGTGACGTCACGTTAACTGTTAACAAGATCGTGAGAATCAGTTAGGAAAATCATATTAAATTATGGTAAAAGAAACAACAACAACAACAAAACAACAACAATAATAATAATGATAATAATAATGATAATAATAATGACAATAATGATAATAATAATGATGATGATAACGATGATGATGTTACTAATAAAAATATTGTAATAAAAAGGTTTTGTGGATATTATTATATACAATTGTGCATGTTGAAAAACACATAAAAGTTAAGAAGAAGCTACTCAAATATTTTTACAACATTGCAAACAACCTGAGGATAAAATACGACTTCTGAGAAATTGCAGAAACGAAGCAGATAAACAATAGCAGTACTAAAGTAGTTTACTGACTGACAGAATCTGCAACCGATTAAACTTCATTCAGTCTCTACCCACTGATTGCAGTCACTGATCAGCTGATCACGTGACCAGCTGTGGGGAGGGCGTGTCGTGTTGCTACAGAACCTTGTTACGAGAGAAATGGAAAATTCGATTAGAATTGAAGCTCTCCGATCCCGTGTGGTCGTGTGAATAGGATTAATGGTGAATGAGACATATTGTTATTAATGGCTGAATATGCTGACTTGAGGAGAAACAAATAATTTTACGCAAAGTAAAGTCAAATTTTATCATCATTTATTAGTAAGATAATACCAGCTAGCCCACTACCCGCGGTTTTGACAAGAGTAAGAAATCTGACAATAATTTACACTTTACTAGCATCAGTAACAATTTAACTAATGCCGTATGACAAACGTAATGAGGAATTATTGAGAAATGGAAACTTGGGAGAAAATAAAACGCTGTTACTGAAATTAAGTCAAATATCAACTATTTATTTTTTATTCGTGACACAGACCTGCCAGCCGTATGACACTTGCCTGGGGGGAGCGTATTATAGTAGCAGTCAAAGTAGTGATATAAGTATCCTAATCAATGTTATTATTTTTTTATGAAAATGATTACCATTGTTGTCATCATCGTCATTATTATTATTGTTATTGTTACTATTATTTTATTATTATGATAATCATTATTGTTAGTTTTATTTTTATTATAAATATTATCATCATCATCATCATCATCATCATTATTATCAGTATCACCATTATTATCATTACTATTATTATTATTATTATTATCATCATCATTTTAATCATCATTGTAATAATAATAGAAATAATGATAACAATAATAATAATGATAATAATAGTAATAATTATTATTATAATTATTATCCTTATCCTTATTATCATCATTACTAGTATTATTATTGTCATTTTCATAATCATGATCATCGCAATTGTTAATTATCATTGTTATCATTATTACATTGTCGTTATTAATATTTTCATTATAAATTATTGTTATTATTATTATTAGTATTATCATTCTTCTTCTTCTTATTATTATTATTATTATGATTGCTATTATTATCATTATTATCATTATCATTGTTATCACTGTTATCATTATTATTATTATTATTATCATTATTACTATTATTACTATTATCAATATCATTATCATCATCATCGCATTATCATTCTCACTATCATCATCATCATTATTGTTGTTATTTTTGCCACTATCAATATTGTTATCGTTATCAAACTGCTCATAAGGATAATTATAATAATGATAATTACATTAATACTAAACGAAATCATAAATCAATAACGATAATGATAATGATGATACTGAGATGATAATGATAGTGATTATCATAATGATATTGTTAACAGTCATTATCATAGTAAGTGAATAATTTTTCATGCTGCTAATGATCATAATTACGGTAATTAAGAAAATATAATAGTGCATTTCTTGCTGTGTTTAGTATAATTAATATTGTTATTGCTAATATCCTTCGCATTATTATTTTTCATGATTTTAGTATCAATATCCTTAATGAAATTATTATTGATATCATTGCTTTATCTTGACCATGAGGGATTGCAATAATGTTATCTGTATTAATCATGCTACTGCTCTTGCAACACAATTTCTAGCAACTTGCAAACTACTTCCTTATATGCATTGTCTCTGATTATTATTTTTTTCCTTTATTTTTTATTTTGTTACTTCAGTTTTATTTTTTTCTCGTTTTTCCTCCTTCCTTCTTCCTTCCCTGTCCTCTTTTCTTTCTTCCTTTATTGCGTTTTCGTTATTTTGTCTTCCTTTCTCCTTTCCTTTCGCTTCTCTTCTTTCTTCTCTCCCTTTCTCTTATGCATTTCCCTTCTTTTTCCTTTCTTGCGTTTGTTCTTCCCTCCCTCTCTTCTTCTTCATTCCCTTCTTCCCTCCCTCCATCTCTCGTCATTTCTCTCCCTCCCTCCTTCCCTCTTCATTTCTCTTTTTTTGCTTCTCACTTCCCTTCTTTCCTTTCTCTTTCTCCTTTAATAAACTCTTCCTCCTTCCCCTTTCATTCCCCCTCTTCCCTCCCTCTTCATTTCCTCTCTTCCCTTCCTCCCTCTTCCTCATCCCCCTCTCTTCTTCCTTCTCACTCTCCCCTTCTATCCCTCCTTCTCCCTTCCTCCCCCTTCCTCCCGCCTCTCCTTGCCTCCCTCCCTTCTCCTTTCCTTCTCCCATCTCTCCTCTTCCCTCCCTATCTCTTCGCTCATTCCCTCCTTCTACCTTTCGCTCTGACATGCCCTAAGGGTCATCTGCAATTAGGGGATCAATTGCAGCATCGCCTTTGCAATCAACCGTATAATTGAATTTAAAGCCTGGTCTTGCCGGAGCCACAGGTAGGCAAGTTGCTTAGGTCTCGCTCTCGGCGCTCCTTGTAGGGCGGGGGGGAAGGGGGGGAGGGGGATGGGGGAGGGGGATGGGGGAAGGGGCTGGGGATGGGGAAGGGGATAGGGAGGGGGATGGGGGCGGGGGATTGGGATTAGGAGGATGATGGGGAGGGGGCATGGGGATGGGGGAGGGGGGATTGGGGGGGCATGGGGTTGGGGGAGGGAAGAGGGGGATGGGGAGGGGGAGGGGGGGTGGGGATGGGGGAGGGGGAAGGGGGGAAGGCGGGAAGGAGAGTGGAGGGGGAAGGTTGGAGGTGGAGGTTGGAGGAGGGTGGAGAGGGAAAGGGGACGAGGAGGAGGAGGAGGGATGAGGTTGGAAGGGAGAAGGAAGGTTGGAGGAGGAAGAGAAGAAGAGGAGGGGGTTGGAGGAAGAGGAGGAGAGGTTGGAGGAGGAGGGGTGAGGGAGGAAGGGAGGGAGGAAGGGAGGGAGGAAAAGGAGGAAGAGGAGGTTGGAGATGTAGGGAAAGGGACGAAGGGAGGGAGGGAGGGGGAGGAGGAGGAGGAGAAGGAGGAGGAGAAGGAGAGGGGAAGGGACGAAGGGAAGGAGGGAAGGGGGAGGAGGGAGAGGAGGAGGAGGAGGAGGAAAAGGAAAGGGAGGAAGATGGAGGAGGCAGAAGGAGGGGAGGGGGGGAAGGAGGAAAAGGGAAGGGAAAGAGGAGGTTAGAGGAGAAGGGGGGGAAGGAGGAAGAAGAAGAAGGAAGAATTGAAGGAGTGAATAAATAGGAAATGGGGAGGATGGGTTTGGAGGCATAGGATGAGGAGGAGGAGGAGAAGAATAAGGAGGAGGAGCAGTGAATAAGAGGGGAGGAGGAAGAGGACGAAGAGGAGAAGGAAGAAGGAGGGGAGTTGAGAGGAGGTTGGAGAAGGGGGAATAGGGGGAGGGGGAAGTGGAGGGAGATGGATGCGGATGAGGAAGTGGAAAACGAGGAGAAGGAAGAGCGGGAAGAGGAGGGGAGGAGAAGGAGGAGGAGGAGGAGGAGGAGGAGGAGGAGGAGGAGGAGGAGGAGGAGGAGGAGGTGAGATAGAAATATGATATAATATAGGGAAGGAAGTAGAGTAAGACGAACAAGAAAGGGGGGAGAAAGAGAGGAAGTGGAAAGAGGTGA
>NC_061838.1:18313247-18315747 GCF_019202785.1 Penaeus chinensis | reverse complement strand
TATATATATATATATTCCCTAGAGACAACACGAGAAAATGTAAACACGTCAAGCTATATCTAATAAGAAACGCCGGTCCAAACTGACTGGCAAAAAAATCTTCGCATTTCTCCCAGAACAAAAACTTGTAACTAACGGCCCCTGCGCTCACTTAGTCCAATCGCGAAATACCTTACGGACACTTTTCTTCCCCCTCCCCCCCCCCCTCTTCCCTCTTTTTCTCTTCCTCCGTCTTCTCCCTTCCTCCTCCTTGTCTTGCCTCCTCCTTCCACCTCTTTCCTCCTTCTCTCTCTTCCTTCTATTCTTCTTTTCGCTTTTTCTTCCCTTCCCTCCTTCCTCTATTCGTGTCCCTCTTTCTATCCCTCCTCACATGCTTCTCTAGTTTTTCCTTCTTCTTGTCTTCCCTCTTATTTTCCTTTCCTTCCTCCCTCCCTCGATCCCTCCCCTCCCATCTCCCTTTCCTCCCTCCCTCCCTCCCTTTCCTCTCTTCTCTCCCTCTCTCCCTTTCCTCCCTCCCTCCCTCCCTTCTCTCCCTCTCTCCCTTTCCTCCCTTCCTTATTTCCCTCCTCTAATGCAAAACCAGCCTCCTCCCTCCATCCGTCCCTCCAGCCTCCTCCCTCCATCCGTCCCTCCAGCCTCCTCCCTCCATCCGTCCCTCCAGCCTCCCCTTCATCCCTCCCTTTCTCCCTCCATTCCCTCCCCTTTGTCCCTCCTGCTACCCCTGTACTCCCTCCCCTCCCCTCCCATAATGCTCCTTCCCTTTCCTCTCTTCTCTCCCTCCCTCCCTCCCTCCCTCCCTCCCTCCCTCCCTCCCTCCCTCCCTCCCTCCCTCTCTCCCTCCCTCCCTCCCTCCCTCCCTCCCTCCCTCCCTCCCTCCACTCCCCTCCGCCCCCTCCCCCTCCCCATCCCTCCCCATCCCTCCCTCCCTCTCCCCCAAACCTTAGAGAATGAGAACAAAATGAAAGAAAAAAGTTAGAAAAGAAAAAAAAGAACGAAAGAAAAAACTAGAAAAGAAAAAAAAACAAGAAAATAAAATAAAAAAACAAGAAAAAAGAAAAGAAATAAAACAAGAAAAGAAGAGAGAAGAAAAGGAAAAAAAAACGGAAGAAAAAACTAGAAAAGAAAAAAAAAAACAAGAAAAAAAAATTAAAAAAAAAACAAAAAAAAAAGAAATAAAACAAGAAAAGGAGTGAGGAGAAAAGAAAAAAACGAAAGAAAAAACTAGAGAAGAAAAAAAACCAAGAAAATAAAATAAAAAAAAACAAGAAAAAAGAAAAGAAATAAAACAAGAAAAGAAAAGAGAAGACCATAAAAAATAAGCAAAGAAAAGATGCTAAAAACAAAAACAAAAAAACAAGAAAAGAAAAGAAAAACAAAAAACAAAAACCCCCAAAAAGCGCAAGTAGAGAAACTCTAATAAGGCCCGAAGTTCCTCGGAAGCTCCGGGTCCTTGGCAGTTCCGCTGTGAAATACTGTTCGTTTTGTAAGTTTTAATTGCAGTTTTCCTTGGCGGAGGGAACGCGCGACGCGACGCTGTTGCTGCCGCTGCACCACGCACACGATACGCACGTACATACGCACACACGAAGGAATATTGAATAGTGAACTCGCGTATGTATGAATCACGTATACAGAAACACAGATATACATATATATCCTTATTTATGTTCTATTGTCGGCATGTAAGCACAAAAAAAGAAAGAAAGGAAGAAAAAGAAAAAGAAGAAGAAAAATAACAATAATAAGAAAAACGCACACATAAAAACACACATGAATAATAACAATAATAAAAAAAACGCACACATAAAAACACACATGAATAATAATAATAAAAAAACACACCTAAATGCACGCATACATACACCCACCCCCCCCCCCATTCCTTCATCTCCACCCCCCTCCCTAACCTATTTATCCCAAACCCACAAGAATTGTCCAGAACCAACCCTTCTCCCCGGGCCCACACTTTCACCTGGAGCCTTAACTGTCCGGAGACAAGATAAACCTCAGGCACGGAACATTAAACCCTTGTAGTAAAATTTTAACTGGATTGCAGCCCTGAGCGTCGAGGACATGAGACCCATACGAACGAAGACAAACACACACACACACACACACGTACATACAGACACACACACACGTACACACACACGGACACACGTACACACACACATACACACACACACACACACACACGTACACACACACACACACGTATACACAGACACACACACACAGACACACCCACACACACACACACACGTACACACAGACACTAACACACACACACAGAGACACACACACACGTACACACAGACACACACACACACACACACACACGTACACACACACACACACGTATACACAGACACACACACACAGACACACACACACACACACATACACACGTACACACAGACACACACACACACACACATAATGATAATAATAATAGTAATGATAGTAGATACTAAGATAATAACGATGATAGCAGTAATAA
>NC_061838.1:18280747-18285747 GCF_019202785.1 Penaeus chinensis | reverse complement strand
TGTTAACAACTGATTTTAATATTTGTCCAGCCTTTACAATCAAGTAAAACAACATCATCCAGTAAAATCTGATTTGGTGATAACGTAATAGCGAATAAAGATCTTGTGACAACTCTGAAAGAGACCGAAACCCTCTGACGGTGAATATTCCTGAGACCCAAATAGAGCCAAAAACAGAGACAGAGACAAAAGACAGAGCTAGAAACAGACATAGACAGAAACAGGGACAAAGACAGAAACAGAAACAGAAACAAAGACTGAAACAGAAATAGAAACAGAGACAAAGCATTCAGAGACAGGGACAGAACAATTTAGCGAGCCCAAGATTGAGAGAGCGAGAGAACAGGAGAGTGCGATAGCGAGAGAGCGAGAACGTGCGAGGTCGAGAGCGAGAGTTAGAGAACGAGAGCGTGCAAGAGCGAGAACGAGAGAGCGAAAGTGAGAGAACCTGAGCTTGCGAGAGCGAGATCGAATGAGAGCGTGCGATAGCGAGAGAACCAGAGCTTACGAGACTGAGATCGAGAGCGATAGAACAAGAGTTTACGAGACAGAGAACCAGAGCTTACAAGATTGAGAGCGAGATCGAGAGCACAGAGCTTACGAGAGCGAGAGCGAGAGCAAGAGCGAGAGAACCAGAGCTAACGAGACTGAGATCGAGAGCGAGAGAACCAGAGCTAACGAGACTGAGATCGAGAGCGAGAGAACCAGAGCTTACGAGACTGAGAGCGAGAGCACCAGAGCTTACAAGACTGAGAGCGAGAGAACCAGAATTTACGAGAGCGACGTCGATTGAGAGTGAGGTCCAACAGCGAGCGTTTGGGTCAGTCGTGGTCCATCTACCGTGACAACACAGCGCAGGGAGGCAGCTGCAGCAAGCCACAAGCTGCTCGGATCGGCTCGGTCTAACGCTGTTAACCTTTAGCAGCGAAAGTCATTTTATGCTCAGTGGGGAGGCCATGTTTATTTCAGTTGTCTTTTCCGCCTTATTTCCTATTCATGTTTTTGCCTTCTGCGTATCTTTATGTATTTGTTTCTTGTTTGTTTCTTTGTGCCTGTTCTCACCAGTTCAGTGTTTCTCACTCATTAAATCATCGCCGTAATGTGTTTTTATTGTTATTATCATTGTTGTTTTGCTGTTACTTTTATTACTATTGTTGTTGTTGTTGTTGATACTATCATCGTTATTAATATCACCATCAACATTTTAATTACAGTTGTTATCAGAATTACTATTTCCATCTATAAAATTATCATAATCATGGTTATATCCTCACTCTCGTTCACTATCATCACCATAACGATCATCATCATTCAAATCACCAACCGACATCCCTCCCCCCTCCCCCCTCCCCCCCATCACATCATCATAAGGACGCGGATTAAAGTTAGGATAATCCTTGGATTGCCGCGTGAAGCTTATCCAAAGTTCGCGTCAGAAATCCTAGCTCTGGCGTTTTTTTTTTCTGGGGGAGGGGGGGGGGGTCATGGGGTTACTGAGAGAGGGGGACGTAGGGGTAGGGGGACGGAAGGAGGAGGGGGAGGGGGGTGCTTGGGGCGGGGCAAGGGAGTAAGGGTGGGGGGGGGGGTAGGTGTTAGGAATTAGCATGGGGAATGAGGGGGACCAGCTGGCATGAGAGAGAAAGGTTTCAATGGTATTTCAATGGTTGTATGGTTTGCCTTGGTGCTGATAGTAATGGGAATAATGGTACAAACTGTAATGGAAGCTGCAGTAGAGGTGGTAGTAGAAACAGAAGTAGTAGTAGTAGTCGTAGCAGTAGTATTAGTAATAGTAGTAATTAACGTTGTTGTCATAGCAACAGCAGCAACAGCAATAGTAGTAGTAGTAATAGTTATTGTTGCAATGCTGGTACTTGTTGCTGTTGTTGGTGTTGTTATTGCAGCAGCAGTAGTAGATATAGAGATTGTAAAATACTATTACCAGTAGTAGAATTGATACTAATCATAGCAGTGCCGCTATTAGTAAAATATACTTTTGAGAACACTGAAATATGCATCCAGACGTAAAAGAATATTAATACATTTACGAACAAACAGTGACTAAAAGAAAGAGATGTAAAAAGACTTGTTATAGACGATCACACAGGACTCACCCCCCCCCCCCCCCTCAAAAAATAGATCCAAAAAAAGTCGATACACCTATCTCCGCGTGGCCAGAGTGATGACGCAAGAATCAATGGGCCGAAGGGACGAGACGTTTCCACGGAGGCTGATCTGCCCCGGCCAAGTGCATAGAAGACGGAGGGGGGGGCGGTGGGCGGGTGTGGGCGTGAGGGCATGGGCGTGGGTTAGTGGGGTGTGGGGGTGGGGTATGGGCGTGGGCTATTGGGGTGTGTGGCTGGGTTAGTGGGGTGTGGTGGTGGGGGTATGGGCGTGTGTTAGTGGGGTGAGGGCATGGGCGTGGGTTAGTGGGGTGGGGGTATGGGTGTAGCTTAGTAGGGTGTGGGGGTGGTCTAGGGGTGTGTGGGGTGGGGGCAAGGGCGTGGGTTAGTGGGGTGGGGGTGGGGGTATGGGCGTGGGTTAGTGGGGTGGGGGTGGGGGTATGGGCGTGGGTTAGTGGGGTGGGGGTGGGGGTATGGGCTTGGGTTAGTGGGGTGGGGGTGGGGGTATGGGCGTGGGTTAGTGGGGTGGGGGTGGGGGTATGGGCGTGGGTTAGTGGGGTGGGGGTGGGGGTATGGGCGTGGGTTAGTGGGGTGGGGGTGGGGGTATGGGCGTGGGTTAGTGGGGTGGGGGTGGGGGTATGGGCGTGGGTTAGTGGGTTGGAGGTGGGTGTATGGGCGTGGATCAGTGGGGGTGGGAGTATGGGAAAACAAGAACACAAAAGGCGTAATAGAAAGGGACAAGAAGAAATAGAAGAAAACTTACCATAACAGAACGGACAGAAAGAGAAAAAAGAGAGAGTAAGAAAATACAATAAATGACAATATTTAGTAGATTATCAAGAATTATGCCCTCTCCCCCCCTCCATGTACAATCCCCCCCCCTCCACTCCTGCTATTAAAGATTAATATGATGATGGTGACGATGGTGTTAATAGGAATCATGCTGATCGTGATGATAATGATAACGATAATATCAATGGTGATAGATAGTAATCAATTTGATGAATTCTACGTGAAAGTAAACATTTAAAGCATAATGAATATAATGAAAAGACAATTTTTATCAATAATGATGAATGAAAGTGTTGATTGATGACGGTGGCCATATCTGGAATAATAAGGTACAATGACCTTTACATCACTATTAATAGTTATAACTGCGATGATGACAATGATAGCAGATGTTGTGATTGAAGTAAGAGTAGTAATAGTAGAAATGGAAACAAACATCATCATCAACAGGAGCAGTAGTAGTAGTAGTGGTGGTAGTAGTAGTGGTAGTAGTAGTAATAGTAGCAGTAAGAAATTTAGTAATGATAGTAGTATTAATAGATGTCGTTGTAGTAGTAGTAGTAGTAGTAGTAGTAGTAGTAGTGGTGGTGGTGGTGGTAGTAGTAGCTGTTGCCGTAGTAGTAGTAATGGTAGTAGCTTTAGTAGCAGTAGCAATGATAATAGTATAGCAACTACAACTACAACCAACTATAAATTATAACACCAATTCACATTCCTACAAACGGCAAGAATACCAGCTGATGCGATACAGACAACAATGACGATGACCACAATTTTAAACAGAATAATGACAACGCAAGCTTATTAAAGTTTCCCCTAACTTGTCTGAAAACGCAATGTTAATTCGCAAAGCTAACACAGCATAAAATTCCTTTTCAGTATAGATTAGTTGCGCGGTTAACTGTCAGTCACCGCGGTGTTTTTGATTTTGCAGATTATTATTTATCTATTTTATTTTATTTATACATTTTTTTTAATCTTTCAATTTTTTACTAATTTTATCGGCATGTGGTCAGTCTGATAGGGTAAAAAAACTTCAGATTATGCCTACGACGAAGGTAAATTCAAGCAATCGAAGCAACTGTAATGATGCAGGTAAATATAGAAATAATATTGGTGTTTTTTCTATTAATATTAAACCGGTAATGACAAAAATAAAGATAGAGGATATGTCATTCCTATCATTAACATTATCATTTTCAATATCTTTTTGATTATCAATATCACTTTTATAATCAATATTATTATCATTACTATCATCATCATTAGTATTACAGTTGTAATTACCAATATCATTATTTCTCAAAATACCATAATTATCATTATCATAATCACTACCATCACTATTATAATGATAATTCTGCTTCCGCATTCAAGCAAAACCAAAATTCTTTTATACAGAAATGAAAGAAATTGAAAAAACCTCAAAAGTGATAGACACCTGACAAGTCACTCGGGAAAAAAAAACTGAAAGAAGAAAGACTGAAAGAAAGAAAGAAAAAAAAAAAAATGAAATAATGGAAAAAAAAATCTTTCTCAGAAATCCTGCACGCAATATCGTCTGGACTTTCACGTTGATGCAGCAGCAGTTATAAGTACAGGTCTAAATGTATCTGTCTTTTGTGTTTTGAATGTTCGCACATACTCGTATTTGCACATCAATGGGAACTATCATGCATACACATACACACATACTTTATACACTTACACAAATATTAGGACTTCATACTCACGGGTATGTCTCTCTGAATGTTCGATCATACTGATATGCACATACACGCACACATGCGAACAAACACACATACACCATACACACATACTCTATACATTTACACAGATGCACATAAGTAGACTGGGTCTGTCTATTGTACTCTTAATGTTCGCCCACTTCTAAATGACCATGCACACACACACGTGAATAAACATGCCTGCACATAAACACAAACACACACACTTAAACCATAGTCACAGGGATGTACGTAAGTAGGCCTACTGATCTTACGAAAAAATACAGACACATATAAACATACACCATGCAGTAGGCATGTACACACGTCGCAATATAGTCACACATATATGTATACGTTA
>NC_061838.1:18229540-18239540 GCF_019202785.1 Penaeus chinensis | reverse complement strand
TTATCTATCGCTCAGCGTATGATTCCTTCAAACTATTTTTTTTTTTTTTTTAATTTAACGAATAATTGGTTATCCGAGATTTATCATGATTTTGATCGAGTTTCCGAATCTGTATTTATTCATCTATTCCGATCGGTGCAGTTAATTAAATGGCGCGACCAACAATCTGTTTTGTCGGAAAAGATTAATGATTGTTCAGCTTATTATCGGTATTGGTATTTTATCATCATCATCATCGGTTGCATCAGAGACTCCTCCTCCTGCTCATCATCATCATCAACATCAACATCATCATCAACAATATCAACATTAACATTAACATTAACATCATCATCATCATCATCGTCATCATCATTATCATTATCGTCATCACCATTGTCATCATCATTGTCATCTTCATCATCATCATCATCATCATCGTCATCGTCATCACCAACATCAACATGAACACCGCGCATTTCTCCCGCAGCCGCGTATTATCTGAACCACCGCAAAGTAAGTCACAAACCAAACCCCATTTTATAGCTAACTGCAGTCATTTCCTGGCCATTCTTTTCCTTTAAAAATTCGATTCCCCAACTTGACCGCAGTGGTTATCGACCCAGCATCGGTTCACTTTGACCGCATCTGCTACGGTTCGGTCATCTTCAGTCTTACCGCAGTGGCCATAAACCAGTGTTTTAGTGTGAAGGACTACCGAATGCTTTTTCCTATAACCTCGTATGTGTTTGGGCTCACACTTCACTCTTGACCGCAATGGGAGTGGATTTCTTCATTTTTCTCCTGTGAAGGAGAGGGCCGTCGATATTTTTTTTTTCTTATTGGTGTTAATGTTCTTTGTTTGATTAAAATGCTTTTCTCTTTTGTTTTCCTGCTGCGAACTTGATCAAGGCGTCTATAAAACAATGCGATTTTGTCATTCTCTTTTGCTCGGAATGCGATCATGTCGTCTATATAACGAGGAGAATAAAACAATAATTCGTTTCTTCTCTCACCACATCAAAATGATAACGCATTCTCTTTAGACACCGCATTCGAACACTCCCAGAATCTCTTTCAAGGGTTCGAACGCTCCTCTCTCCTCTGCGTGTGGTAGCTGGGACGAGTTGGAAGGCTGCCAAGACGATCGTGGAGGAAATCGAACACTTTCCTCTCGCGAGATGGGAACGAATTCGGACACTTTCTCTTTAACGAATTATGAGAATGTCGGTTTTTATTGTTTCTTGTTCGAACACCTTATTCGGATTTCCGTTTATGTTTGTGTGTGTTCGATTTCTGTTCTGGTTTTATGGAGATGAGTCGTCTCCTAGAGCCGGGAGAAAGAGAGAGAGAGAGAGAGAGAGGGAGAGAGAGAGAGAGAGAGAGAGAGAGAGAGAGAGAGAGAGAGAGAGAGAGAGAGAGAGAGAGAGAGAGAGAGAGAGAGAGAGAGAGACTATGTGTTTGTATGTGTGTGTGTGTGTGTGTGGATGTGTGTGTGTGTGCGCGCTCCCGCAATCTATATATCTATCTATATATATCTATATATTCATCTATCTATTCAATAAGAAAGTGAAAAAAGAGATAGAGAGATAGAAACAGCATCTGTTGATCTGATTTTGGGAGGCATATTTTTTCGAGTCCTTGGGTCAAAAATCCGAAAATCACACACGCAGTTAAGGTTTTTATCTGAACGTTCGTTAGCTCAATAAAATGAGATATGTAAATGATAGAGATATAATAGTAGCAACAATAACGACAAGAGTGGTAAACATAGCATAATAACAATCATAATTATACAAATAAGAATAACTGGTTGACCCAAGTTAATAATAATAATAATAATAATAACATTAATAATGATAATAATAAATAATAATAATAATAAAAATAAAAGTTTTCATTATTACTATTGTTGTTATCATAATTATAAACTCGCACTGCTAGCAATGATGATACTGATGCTTGTGGGTGATACATAGAAGGTAAAGCTTATCACGACGGGACAGGAGATGGCAGTCCACGCTCTCATCTCCGAAATCGCCATCAACAAGTCCAAACACGTTGAAACTTGTCCGAATCCATATCAACAAGTCCCACCAAGGTTCATTCCCCCCTCCCCCCTACCCACCACGCTGACCTCCTACCCTACCCCCCTCTACCCCCATCTGTCTCTCCTACTTCAGCTCCTTATCCTCTTTACCCCCTTCCCCCTCCCCCCCCCTGTTTCTGTCCATGCCTGCAACAAGTCCCGACAGTTTCATCCACGAATGCGAACGCGAGACGAGCTGTGAGACACCGTTCAATTCGCTTATTTTTTCTCTTCCCTTTTTTCTCTATTTCGAAAACGGTTAGCTGGTTCAGAATCCTCCCCCACCCCCCTTCCCCCCCTCTTTGATGTCCGGCACGCACATAGGACATTACACAAACTTTTTTTTTTTTTTTTTTTTCTCGTGGGGTTTAGTCACCATTTTCTTGTGTCATTTTAGGTTGGAAAGGCTGGTCACCTCTCTAGCTTTATCTATTTCAAGTTCGCGTGAGGTCAAGTTGGAATTCGCGAAAGAGAAGGGTAAAATAGGGAACGGAAAAAAAGGTATATAGAAAAAAAAGGAAACAGTTGGCCGCCATTTTGTGAAATCGTTCGAATCCCTGTAAACGGCTTGTGGTTCCTGCCTCCGAAAGCCGCGCTTTTATAATTTTCGATTCCTTTGCTCTATCTATAGCGATCTAGCGGTGAACATCGACCTCATACAAGACCCATAATTCAAAATCAATTAATCAGTAACAAGAAATAAAAGAACAATCCAGCAAAATGCAAAACGAAAGATACCTGAACGCAGAAATCGACACCAGCGAAGCCAAAATCCTCCACTTCGAACCTCCGAATCTCCAAGCGAAGCCTCGAACCGTTAAGGGGATCAAATGCCGATAAATTGGTGATAGATGGAAGATGAACAGCGCTTCTTTCTCGTAAGGAACTCGAAAGATTATTGAATCGTAGAGATCGCCATCACGTAAAAATAAGAGAGAAAGAGAGACAGGGAAAGGAGAGAGAGAGAGAGAAAGAGAGAGAGAGAGAGAGAGAGAGAGAGAGAGAGAGACAAAGAGAGACAGAGAGAGAAGCAAAGGACAATTAAAACTAAAAATAAAGAGAACTAGAGTTGTGAAAAGAGGGGATCGAATCTCACCGCCCCCCCCCCCCACAGAATTTACTCCCCCTCCAACCCCTTTTACCCCCTCTGTAACCCCTCCTTCCCCCCCTCTTCCTCCTCCCCCACCTTGCTGAATCTGAATCGTCTTCTAAGCCAGTGGACTGCGTAAGTTGGTCAAAGGAACCCGGGAGGCGGTTCGGCCTCGCGCTGGGGGGGCGGGGGGAGGGGAAGGGAGAGGGGGAGAGGGAGAAGGGATGGGGGAGGGGAAGGAGGACAGGGGGGGGGGAAGGAGGGGGAAGGATAAGGGGTGGGGAATGGGGGAGGGGCAAGAGGATAGAGGGGGGGGAGGAGGGGGAAGAAGACAGCGGAGGGGAGAGAGGGATGGCATAAGACGAGGAAACGAGGATGAGGAAGAGAGAAGGAACGAAGGAGTAGGCATAAGGAGAAGGGGAAAAAGCTTTCTTTTTCCTGTTTCTTCGATTTCCTAATTTTGCTTTTTCAATTTCCTTCATTCCTTCCTTATTCCTTTTTTCTCTCGCTCTTTCTTCCACTCTTTCCCTCTTTATCAGCTATATCTTATTAACGTTTATTCTTAGTTTATATCTATTAGTAAATGATGTAGCAGTTATCATTAACATCATATGATTTAATTACACTAGATAAATATAGATATAATATGTATGTACATCTTTTTCATCTATTTCTCTATTTATTTTATATTTTTTTGATTCATCTCTTTCTCCATTATCTATTTATTTATTTCTCTTTTTTCTGTATTTATTTTATTTTCTCTATTTCTCCATCATCTCTTTCTCTATTTATTCATCTATCAGCCTAGTTACGCAATCACGTACATGTAAACACACACATTCGTGCATGCATACATACATACAAACAGACTCATTCATACAAACATATAAACTCACACACACAGAGACATACACACATACACACACAAACAAACACACATACACACTTGCATACACACACACAAGCTGCGCATTCCGACCTTCACATGTTTAGTGTAGAAAGCGCCGCGGTGTGGCGTTGTTGGCGCTTTTTGAGTGCGGGGGGTGGGGGAGGGGGAAAGAGGGGGGGGAGGGGGGTACGCCAGGCTGTGCGAGTCAACAAGGACGCTGGTTTAGCTGCCTCGCTCTTGCAAACATTCCTTCCTTCTCTCTTGCTTGTGCTCGCGAGGGAGTAGGGAGTAAGAGGGAGTGAGGGAGTGAGGGAGGGAAAGAGAGGGCGTTGGTGGGAGGGAGGGAAAGGGATTAAGAGGGAGTGAAGGGAAGAGAGGGCATAGGAGGGAGGGAGGGAGAGGGAGTAAGAGGGAGTGAGGGAAAGAGAGGGCGTTGAAGGGAGAGGGAGTAGGAGGGAGTGAGGAAGATCGGGAGAGAAGGAGAGGGCGTTGAAGGGAGGGAGAGAGTAAGAGGGAGCGAGGAAGATGGAGAGGGAAAGAGAGGGCGTTGGAAAGAGAGAGGGAGAGGGAGGGAAAGAGAGGGAATGAGGAAGAGTAAGAAAGAGGAAGAGTGAGAGGGAGTTAGAGGGAGGGAAGGAGGAAGTGGGAGAATGAGAGAGAGCTGGAGGGAGTGAAGAAGAGGGAAAGAAAGGAAGGGAGTGGGAGTGAGAGAGGGAGAGAGGAAGACGGAGTATGAGGAGTGGGAGAAGGAGGAAGAGAGAGAGAAGGAGAGGCAGCAGGAGAGATATAGGGAGTAGAAGGGGAGAGAGGGAGAAGTAAAAGGAACACGAAAGAGGGAGAAGGAGGAACAACGAGAAAGGGAAGGGAAGAAAAGAAGAGAGAGTAGGGGGTTAGAGAGAGACGAAAAATGAGAAGAAACAGGAAGAGAATATGGAATGAAAAAAGAGAGTATAAAGAGGGAGACAAAACAACAAGAGAATGGAATAAAAGGAAAAGTGCATATAAAACAGGAAAAACTACAGTTGAGGAAAAGGAGGATATAAAAAACCTCAAAAAGTGAAAGAGAGAGAGAGAGAGAGAGAGAGAGAGAGAGAGAGAGAGAGAGAGAGAGAGAGAGAGAGAGAGAGAGAGAGAGAGAGAGAGAGAGAGAGAGAGATTGAGAGAAAGAAAGAGAGAGAGAGAGAGAGAGTAGAGAGAGAGAGAGAGAGAGAGAGAGAGAGAGAGAAAGAGAGAGAGAGAGAGAGAGAGAGAGAGAGAGAGAGAGAGAGAGAGAGAGAGAGAGAGAGAGAGAGAGAGAGAGAGAGAGAGATTGAGATGATAGATAGATAGATAGATAGATAGATAGATAGATAGAGAGACTGAGAGAAAGAGAGAGAAAGAGAGAGAGAGAGATTGAGAAAAAGAGAACAGAAGGGAAACAGAGAGAGAGCGAGAGAGAAAGAGAAGGAGCGAGAGGAGAAGAGAGTACACAAAAGGCTACGTCGCTCAAAGGCAAAGGACCGCTTCTCTCCCCCCCACCCTTCCTGCCCTCCTCCCCCACCTCCCCCCCCCCCACCCGCCGTATCTCTCGGAGGCGACAAAGAAATGTTTTCCGTTTGAAATTATTTCCGGCAGAGTGAGTTGCACATAATTGCAGTGTCATGCCGGCCTGCAAAGTTTTTTAGCGACGGGGTAGGGGGGTGGGGAGAAGGGGGGAGAGGGGTGACACAGGACTAAAAGGGGGAGGGGGGAGGGGGGAGGGGGAAGGGGGGGACACTGGTATAAGGAGGGAGGAAGAGGGGGGGAGGCTTGAATTAGAGGGGATGGGGGGGGGGGGGAGTATACAGAAATACGGAGGGTGGAAATGAGCGCATGGATAGAGGAGGGGAAATAAGAGGAAATTGGATAACTGGAGGGAGAAAGGAGAAACAAAAACAGAAATGACAGAGCAGAAAAATGAACAAAAGTGAACCAAAATAAGGAAAGGAAAGCCATGAGATGGGGCTACGGATGGAATGGACAGGGGGGGGGAGGGGGGGAGGGGGTTGGAGATTGGACACATATAGGCTTACGAAATTCCAATGAAAGTAATTCCTGGCACGAGAATCGGTGGCGCGACCGAGTGATTCCGCCAAGGGAGGGAGAGATGCAGGGAGATAGAAATGGACACGCACGCACACACACACACACACACACATATACATACTTATATATATATGTATATATATGTATATATATATATATATATATATATATATATATATATATATATGCGTGTATGTGTTTGTGTGTGTGTGTGTGTGTGTGTGTCTGTGCGTGTGTGTGTGTGTATGTGTGTGTGTGTGTGTGTCTGTGCGTGTGTGTGTGTGTATGTGTGTGTGTGTGTGTGTGTGTGTGTAGGATATAAACCCTCACACACATATATCTGTATATATACACCTAAGGCTATTTATATTTATGTCTATAAGCATATACATATACATATCTCTTTATCTGTCTCTCTATCTATCTATCGATCGATCTGATAGACACATCATACACACAGATCCGAAGAGCATTAGCGAAGAGAGCGAAAGAGAACGAGCGAAAGTTTCGTTCTCTTTCGCGCCTCATTAGCTGCTTAGCACGTCGTGAGGATGAAGAGACAGTTGATGACGTCATAGCTGGATCTGGACATTTCGCTTCCGGTGGGGGGGGGGCGAAGAGAGGGAAAGGGGGGGGGGGGCGAAGAGAGGGAGAGGGGGTAGGGGCGAAGAGAGGGAGAGGGGGTAGGGGCGAAGAGAGGGAGAGGGGGTGGGGGGCGAAGAGAGGGAGAAGGGGGTGGGTCGAAGAGAGGGAGAGGGGGTGGGGCGAAGAGAGGGAAAAGGGGGGGGGGTGGGGGGCGAAGAGAGGGAGAGGGGGTTGGTCGAAGAGAGGGAGAGGGGGTTGGTCGAAGAGAGGGAGAGGGGGGAGGGGAGAGTAGGGAGGTCATGTTTATCTGACCTTATCTATCGTCCTTTTATCGAATAAGGTTGATGCTGATAAAGATGGTGGATAGAACAGTGGCAGCGATGAAAATGCTAATTATAAATTTATATTGACAGCAAAATCAACGACAATGATGT
Organism: Penaeus chinensis; assembly: GCF_019202785.1. Taxonomy (NCBI): domain Eukaryota; kingdom Metazoa; phylum Arthropoda; class Malacostraca; order Decapoda; family Penaeidae; genus Penaeus; species Penaeus chinensis. The sequence continues at coordinate 18,232,410 of NC_061838.1, read as the reverse complement.
TGATTAGGATTTGACTAATGATAATGAGGATAATGATAATAGTAATCAGTGTAATAATGATAAAAATAACAATAGTAATTATGATTACTATAGTACTTATGATGAAGAAATGATAATATTAATAACAATAATATAATAACAATAGTAATAGCAATAATAATAATTATTATTATAATAGTGGTGATAATGCTAATGATACTGATCATGATAAAGATGATGATAATAATGATAGTAATGATGATAATAATAATGACAGTGGTAAAGATAATCAAAGACTGTAATTTAATAAATAGGAAAAGAAATAAATATAAAGTAAAGAAAGGGAAGAAAGAAGAAGAAGCAAGAGGAATACAAGGTAAAAGTAAAGAAAGACAGGGAGAAAGTAAATGAAAGAAAAGAAGATGAAAAAGAAAGGAGAAGAGAGAGATCTTTAAAGACCCTCCCTCCCCCCTCCACCCCCCCCCAAAAAAAAAAAAAAAACAATAAATAAAAGGAACGAAAATAAAAGCAAAAAAAGGAGGGGGAATAATGGAAAAAAGGCCGGGGTTGTGAAAAGCAAAGAGCGAAGACAAAGGGAGAGAGGGGAAAGAGAGGGGAAGAGGGGGATGGGGGGAGGGGAAAGGGGGTGGGGTAGGGGAAAGAGAGGGGAATGATGAGGGGTGGGGAAGGAGAGGGAAAGAGGGGGGTGGGGGGAGGGGAAAGGGGGTGGGGATAGGGGAAAGAGAGGGGAATGAGGAGGGGTGGGGAAGGAGAGGGAAAGAGGGGGGTGGAGGGGAGGGGAAAGAGAGTGGGAAGAGGGGGTGGGGGTAGGGATGAGAGGGGAAGGGAAGGAGAGGGGAAGAGGGAGGGGTGAGGGTAGGGGGATGAAGGAAGAGAGGAGGAAGAGAGGGGAAAATTTGGGGGGGTTAGGGTAGGGGGACGGAGGGGGAGGGGAAAAAGAGAGGAAATGAAGGGGGGGTAGGGGGACGAGCGGGGGGATGAAGGAGGAGGAAAGAATAGAGAGGATACACCAGCAGGAGGGATAAGAGGGACGAGGAAGAGAAAGAAATAGGGAGATGAAGAGGGAAGAAGAGCGGGAATGAAGAAGAGTTAGCGGAGTAGGGTGGAAGGGGTGTGTGTGTGGGGGGGAGGGGATAAAGAAACCCCCCCCCCCCCCCCCCCCCCCTCCCCCCCCCCTTCGTCTCACTAACCTTTAACTGCTAGAAGCCTCGGAGTGCCCTTGCTTCCAGGCCATTAAAGATATGAACAATGAACATCGTCCCTCCCTCTCGCATCTTCCTTTCTCTCTCTCTTCCTCTCCCTTTTTGTTCTCTCTCTCTCCGGGTCTGGTGTTGTTTGTTTGTTTCTCCCTTTGCCTGGTCGTCTGGTTGTTTGTCTCTGTGTTTGTTTGTTTGTTTGATTGCCTGTTCGTCTGTTCATCTGTTTCTGTCTGTCTGTCTGTCTGTCTGTCTGTCTATCGGTCTGTCTGTCTATCGGTCTCTCTTTCTCTCTCCATGCACACACACACACACACACACACACAGACACATACACACACACACATACACACACACACATCGCAATAACACACACACAAAACGCAAAGCAAAACACATCACCCACACCCCACTCATTTTCTCCTTCCTTTTCCTTATCTCCATCTCGCCCACGCTTCCACTCACCTTCCTTTTCCTTCTCTCCCCTAATTTCTTCCTTCCTCTGTCGTTCTCATATCTCCGTCTGTTTGATCCTTTTATGCATCTCATCTCTCCATCTCCACCTCCATCTCTCCGTTTTTCTATCTCTCCCTCTCCCTTTCCACCTCCATCTCTCCATCTCTCCCTCTCCATCTCCACCTCCATCTCTCCATCTTTCTATCTCTCCCTCTCCCTCTCCACCTCCATCTCTTCCTCTCCATCTCCACCTCCATCTCTCCATCTTTCTATCTCTCCCTCTCCATCTCCATCTCCACCTCCATCTCTCCATCTCCCCTTCCCCCCTTTTCCCTTTCCCTCTCACCTCCCTTTTCCTTCAATTTCCAATTTTCCTCCTCTTCTTTGGGGGGTGTCGGGTTTTAGGTTTTTTCCTTCGGGGGAGATTGGGAGGGAAGGGGGAGGGAGGTAGGTAAAGGGTGGAATGGGGGGGGAAATAAAGGGGGGGGGGAGGGAGGGGGGAAAGGGAGAGTGGAAGAGGGAAAAGGGGAAGGGGTGGAAGGGAAAAAGGAAAAGGGGGGGGAAGGGGGATGAGGGGGTTGATGAGGGGGGAGTGGGGGAAGGGGGAAAAGGAAAAAAGAAGGGGGAAAAAGGAGAGGGAGAAAAAGGGAAAAAAAGAGAGGGGGAAATGGAGTGGTAGAGGAAAAGGGAGGGTAGTGGAAAAAAAAGGCAGAAAAGAGAAAAGAAAGAGAAAGAGGAGGGGGAGGGGGAAAAGAGAGGGAGAAGGAGGGAGGGGAAAGGGGAAGAAAAAGGTGATGAAAAATGAGAGACGATTTTAGAGGGGAGGGGAGAGAGAGAGAGAGAAAAGGAGAGAGAGAGGAGTTTTTTGGGGAGGGAGAAGGGAGGAGAGGGGAAAAGGAGGAGAGAGAGAGAGAGGAGAGAGAGAGAAATAGGAAGAAAAACAAATGAAAAAATAGAAAGGGACAGATATAGATACAACTCGAAACAAACAAACAAAAGGAAAACAGAAAACAGAAATATAACGATATAGAACACTCTCCTTCCTCTCCTACATGTTTCCCCTCTAACCCTCCCCCACCTCCCTCCCCCCATCACCCCAAACCCTTTCGAAACCCCATCAAATTACACCCTCCACCCCCCCTCCCCCCTCCCTCTTCCCCCCTCCGCCCCCTTTCCAAATCGACTGGAGAGAGCTTCGTAGCTCCGGCGTGACAGAGA
>NC_061838.1:18167314-18169814 GCF_019202785.1 Penaeus chinensis | reverse complement strand
CCTCTCAGATACCCCATTCTTTTTGCCTTTTAACCTAAAACAAAATCCGTAATTCCCAACACAGACAATCCTCCGTCAATTACAAATCCCCCCAAAACACCATTCGACGTTCTAAACACATATAAATCACACCTAAATCGATGTACACCTCCAAGAAGCAAGCCAAGGCCAGAAATCAAGAAATCGAACGAGGGGCCTGTGCCTGCGTCCTGACACCTGCCACAAGCACTTAATCTTTTATGAAGTCACCTCTGCGAGTCGAAAAACAAATGACGGGCCCATACGGTCTATTTTTCACCCCTCGTCTCTGGGTTATGAAGATGATGTCAGCGAGGAATATATCAGGAGTGATGGATATGTTGAGAAAGGCAAATTGATGGTAATTACGGAAGGCGGATTGTAAGGGAAATAGATTAGAATGCGTGTATGGGGAAGACAAGATTAGGTAGGGGGGGGGGGGGGGAGGAAAAGAGGAGGAAGTAAGAACACGAAATAAAAGATACAAATGAAACAAGTGCATAAGCTGAAACAAATAAACAAACAAAGAAATAAAGAATATGGAACACCGACGAAAGCAAAAGCGACGAAAACCTATAAAAACGTACAAAACGACACGAAAGAAGAAGAAAACGCAAAAAACTAAGAAAAGAAAAAATAATGCCCCCTGCCCTAAAAAAAAAAGGGAAAAAAAAAGAAAAAGAAAAAAACACCACTCACCCCTACCCCCCTCCCCATCTTTCTCTCCCCTCTCAGAAAAGAAAAGAAAAACGAAAGAAAAAAAGAAAGAAAAGAAAGAAAAGAAAGAAAGAAAGAAGAAGAAAAAAAATATTGCAAGATCCACTTTGACCATAATCCTCGGACGAGCCAAATCTTGCACGGGCCGTCTCCTCACCACCCCCCCTCACCCCCCCCTCCCCTCGCCCCCCCCCTCTCCACCCCACCCCCCTCCCCTCACCCTCACCCCTCGCCCCCCCTCACCCCCTCCCCTCGCCCCCCCTCACCCCCTCCCCTCACCCCCCCCCCCCTCCCCTCACCCCCCCCGCCTCGCCCGCCGTCAGGAGGTGAAGGCTTGACGTCCTGGCAGCTGTCAAGGGATGCCATAAAAATATCGAACCGGAGGACAGGTCGGCCATTTATTGCAGGTGCGGTGGAGACGTTGAGCCGATCATCTTGTTGCAACATCGGCGATTATTGATGTTGATTGACAAGGAGGCGGGATGGGGAGGGGGGAGGGGAGAGGAAGGGGGGGTGAGGGAAGGGGGATGAGGGATGTAGGGAGGGGAGAGGAGGGGGGGTAAGGAAGGGGGTGAGGGAAGGGGGTGAGGGAAGGGGAGAGGAGGGGGGGTAAGGAGGGGGGTGAGGGAAGGGGAGAGGAGGGGGGTAAGGAAGGGGGTGAGGGAAGGGGGTGAGGGAAGGGGAGAAGAGGGGAGAGGAGGGGAGAGGAGGGGGGAGGTAAGGAGGTGGGTGAGGGAAGGGGAGAGGAGGGGAGGGATGTAGGGAGGGGAGGGAAGGGGGGTAAGGATGGGGGGTGAGGAAGGGAAGAGGAGGGGGGGAGAGGACGTGGGGGGGGAGGGGGAAGGATGAGGGGAGGGGTGAGAGGGGTGATGATGACGATGATAATAGCTTGCAATATTGCGATGATAAGGAAGGTATATATAATAATGATGGTAGTAATACGAATGATGATGATGGCGATAGGGATGATAATGATAATGGAAATGATGATGATGATGACAGTAATTAAGATGAAGATGATGATGGTAATGACAGTAATTAAGATGAAGATGATGATGGTGATGACAGTAATTCAGATGAAGATGATGATGGTGATGACAGTAATTAAGATGAAGATGATGATGGTGATGACAGTAATTAAGATGAAGATGATGATGGTGATGACAGTAATTAAGATGAAGATGATGATGGTGATGACAGTAATTAAGATGAAGATGATGATGGTGATGACAGTAATTAAGATGAAGATGATGATGGTGATGACAGTAATTAAGATGAAGATGATGATGGTGATGACAGTAATTAAGATGAAGATGATGATGGTGATGACAGTAATTAAGATGAAGATGATGATTATGATAGTGATGATAACAATGATGATAAAGTGAATGGTGAGAGGATGAGATTGAGATAATGATGCTGATAATAATAAAGATAATATAATGAAATCTGATAATAAAGATAACAATGAAGAAAAAAATAATATGATAATGATGATAATAACGGTAATAAAGATGATAACAATTATGATGATACTTAAGTTGATAATTATGATAAATAAAATAATGATAACAAAATTATCAATGATAAGAATAATAATGATACTAGTTACAATAATGGTAATAATAATAATAATGATAACAATATAATTGATAATAATAACGCTGATAATAACAATAATAACACAAATTATAACAATACTGAGAACAATAATATCAACAATATGAATGATAACGATAATAACAAAGAAAAAAAAATATATATA
>NC_061838.1:18158127-18164714 GCF_019202785.1 Penaeus chinensis | reverse complement strand
TCCCTGGACCGAAGGCCGCGCCCAGCTCCCATACAAATCTTGTCAAGGCAAAAGAAATTATTTCCCGCGTCCTCGTTATGATCGTCAATTACTCACTCACAGCCTTAGCGCCGCAAGAATTATTTTCCTTAAAACTTAATTACCTCATTTTTTCGCTCGTATGATGTATGAGCTTGATTACGGAAGTGCTTCTCTAGTCTTAGGCATTTATAGACACTTTATATTAATTAAGCCAGTGAGAGGGTCATTAACAGGCTAATTATGACGGCGGTAAGTAATGATGAGGTGAGCTTTATGGTGTAAAGGTGGTTTATTTTCCTGATCTTTAGTTATCGACTTTTTATTTTATTTTTTTGGCCGTCATTAATTTGTTTTATTTCGTTTTTTCTATCTTTTTTTTCTTCCTTTCTTCCTTTTCCCCCTTTTTTTTTTTTTGCTTTTTTTCTTTCATGCTTTCTCGTTTTCTTTTTTTTTTCTCTCGTTTTCTCTCTAAATAGTTTCTCTTTCTCATTTCCTTTCCTTTTCTCTTTCTTTTTGTTTCCTTCTTCCTTCCTCTTTTCCTCCTATATTTATTTTTTTCATTTACCCATCTATTCATTAACAATCAATCAACTCTCAACCTGAATATAATTAATTCAATATTTGATTCAATATAATCTGAATGAATTAAGACGATATAAAAGATATTTGATGAATATCAAACGAATTACGAGTAAAAGAAAATACGAAGATACAGAACAAAGAACAAAAAAACAAGTAAACAAACAAACAAACAAACAAAAAACAGCAAAAAAAAGAGAGAAAGAGAAAGAGGAGGATTGTGATAAAAAAGGTATTAAAGAGATAAAGAAGAATATGTAGGAAATTGGGGTAATGAAGAACAGTAATAAGATATAGTGAAGAACAGGGGTAGAAAGAGTAGATGAATAATAAGAAGAAAGAAAGAAAAAAAAGAATGAAATACGAAAGAGAAGAAAGAGAAAATTAAAGAAGAAAGAGAAGAAGAATGAAATATGAAAGAGAAGAGAGAGGGAATTATAGAAGAGAGAGAAGAATAGAATAAGAAAGAGAAGAGAGAGAAAAATAAACAAGAAAGAGAAGACGAATGAAATAGGAAAGAGGAGAATGAAATATGAGAGAGAAGAAATATAAAGAGGAAGAGAAGAAGAAGAAAGAGCAAGGGAAGAGAAGAAGGAAGAGAAGAAAATAAAAGAAGAAAAAAGGAAATAAAAGTAAAATAGAATAAAAACGAGAAGAAAAATGGGAAGAAGATGAGAAGAAGAAAATAAAAGAAGAAAAAAAGAAATAAAAGGAGAAAGAGAAGAAGAAAAAAAAGAAAGAAAGAAAGAAATTAACGACGAAGAAACAAAAGAATAAAAAACAAAAGAACTCAAACGTAAATGGAAAAGGAAGAAAATGAAAGAAAGCTAAAACGTCTAACAAACAAAACTCTCTCGTTTTCTTTTCCTCGCCCCCCCTCCCTCTCCCCTCTCCTCTCTCCTCCCTCACCCTTTCATCCTCGTCTCTCCTCTCTCCTTCTTATTATCGAACACCTCAAAACCTAGCCCTACGTACCCTATAACCCCTCTACCCCCCCTGCCCCCCTCCTCCTTCCACCCTCCCCTCCCCCTATCCTCCTCCCCTCGTCAAATTCACCCACTTTTTTTTTTTTTCTTCTATTCTCACTCTTCTGATTCTCCCTAGACCCTTCATTTTCTCCCTCCCTCCCTCCTTTCCCCCCCTTTCCCCTTCTCCATCCCCCCTCCTCACCTCCCCCACTCTCTCATTCACCCCTATTCTGCTTCTTTTATTCTCTCCCCTCTCTTCTCCCCTCTCTTCTCCCCCTCCACCCCCTCCACCCCCCCCCTCCATCCCCCCCAACCCCCCCATGCTCTTCTGGTTATCAACAAGTCATCAATTGCTGGTCATTGATTTATGGTAAGCGGTAGGGTGATATCATCAAAGGGGGGAGGGGAGGGGGGAGCTATAGGTGACGAGGGGAGGGGGTAGGAAGGGAGGGAGAGGGGGGGAGGGTAGGGGAATAGGGGATATCTTAGTGGTGAGTTTTAATTCACTGTTTTTATTTTAGTATTAGTATTATTATCCTCATTTACCTTTATTATCATTATTATTGTTATTGTTATGGTTATCATCACTATTGTTATTATCGTTGTTATTATCATCATTTTCATTATTATTATCAGCATTACTGTTATTATAATTATTACCATAATTACTGTTATTATTATTCCTAATTCTCCCATTATATCATTATCATTTTCATGATCATTAGCACAATCTTCACTGTTATTATTGTTATCAATATTATTATTATCACTACTGTTATCATGACTATTATTCTGTCTTAGTTTTTTTTTTACCTTTCTCATTTTTCTACTTTTCTTTCCGTATATTGGTTGATTTTTCACGAAGAAGGTTACTAAATAAAATAAAAAGAATAAGACATAGAATTATAGAACTAGAACACAAGCACACACACACACACACACACACACACACACACACACACACACACACACACACATATATATATATGTATATATATATATATATATATATATATATATATATATATATATATATATATATATATGTGTGTATGTATATATACATATATGTATACATATACATATACATACATATATATATATATATATATATATATATATATATATATATATACATATATACACACACATATACACACCCACACATATATGTGTGTGTGGACAGGCAGGCAGGCAGAGAGACGAACAGACTATCCACTCTCATTCGCCAATTCCACACGGACAAAAAAGGGCCCGTAAAAGAAGGCTCCCATTGTCACTGGGCAACAAAGGAGGTTCCTGACTCCCTACGATAAATCGACAGCTCCCTCTTCGCCCCAAAAGTCATCCCTCACCCCCGCTCTTTCGCCCAAAGCAAACAGCGCATCCGTCGAGCGCGCCATCTTGGCTCCCTCGTTATAACCCATTCAGCGCTGAAAGAAAACGAGAACAAGCGGAAAACTCATTTAGGAGAGACAAAGAAAACGTGACGAGCGAACGACTTTAGGCATACTGATGAACTGGGAACAGAATGTCCTCCTGGGTGTAACTCGCTCTCTCTCTCTCTCTCTCTCTCTCTCTCTCTCTCTCTCTCTCTCTCGCTCTCTCTCTCTCTTTCGTATGGTTTGTCACCCTCTCTCTGTCTATCTCTCTCTCTCTCTCTCTCTCTCTCTCTCTCTCTCTCTCTCTCTCTATCTCTCTCTCTCTTTCGTATGGTTTGTCACCCTCTCTCTGTCTCTCTCTCTCTCTCTCTCTCTCTCTCTCTCTCTCTCTCTCTCTCTCTCTCTCTCTTTCACTTTCTTTCTCTTGCTCTCGTATGTTCTGTCATCATGAGACACAGAGATAGATAGATAGACACAGAGACAGAAAGCAAGAAAGAGAGAGAGAAAGACAAACAGAGAGAGAGAGCACGCAATAGAGAGAGAGAATGACAGAGAGAGAGAAAGAAAGAGCTCGCAAAAGAGAGAGAGAGAGAGAGAGAGAGAGAGAGAGAGAGAGAGAGAGAGAGAGAGAGAGAGAGAGAGAGAGAGAGAGAGCGCACGAGAGAGGGAGCGAGTGCTCAGAACAAGAAAAGGGAATCTTTTAATTATGTTTGATAAACGTTAATAGGACCTTGACGGGGAATTTTTCAGCTCGGGTGCGATCTTTGTTTGAACTTTCCAGCCCCGTGTCCTCGTTAAAGGAATCTGGAAGACAATGTCCTCTTTCCATTCTTGTTATCCCCTCCTTCTCTCTCTCTCCCCTTTTATTGCTGGTGTTTTCCTGGTGTTACTTTCTGTTATTTGCTGGTAAATGTCTGTCTGTCTCTCTTTTTGTCTGTCTGTTTGTCTGTTTATCTGTTTGTCTGTCTGTCTCTCTTTTTGTCTGTCTGTTTCTCTGTTTATATGCTCATCTGTTTGTCTGTCTCTCTTTTTGTCTGTCTGTTTCTCTGTTTATCTGTCTGTCTGTCTCTCTTTCTGTCTGTCTGTTTCTCTGTTTATCTGTTTGTCTGTCTGTCTCTCTTTTTGTCTGTCTGTTTTTCTGTTTATATGTTCATCTGTTTGTCTGTCTCTCTTTTTGTCTGTCTGTTTATCTGTCTGTCTGTCTCTCTTTTAGTCTGTCTTTTTCTCTGTTTCTCTGTTTGTCTGATCTCTCTCTCTTTTAGTCTGTTTGTTTCTCTATATTTCTCTCTCTGCCTGTCTATCTATCTTTTTATCTATCAATGTTTATGTCAGTATATGTCTCTCTGTGTCTATCACTCTGTTCGTCTGATTACCTATTTGTTTTCTGGAATTTAATACTATTTTCTCTAATATTCTCTCTTATTTTTTATCCATTCCGTCGGAAATCGTTTTAGTATTAGTATAATATTTGTCTTTGCCTCAGTATCCCTTAACCATTATCAGGTTACTTGCAGTTCAATTTGCATAATCTATTACTATAAGTTTTTATTTTTACTTTGTTATATGATTTGTTAATATTAAAATTTTACTTTTTACATCGTATTTCTATCTATGGTGTGCTTGACTCGGAGAGAGAGAGAGAGAGAGAGAGAGAGAGAGAGAGAGAGAGAGAGAGAGAGAGAGAGAGAGAGAGAGAGAGAGAGAGAGAGAGGGAGAGAGAGAGAGAGGGGGGGGGGGGGGGCGAGAGAGAGGGTAGAAGGAACGAGAGAGAAATATGTCGAGAAAAGGATTTATTTATGCATAGATTTTTATATGCTTGTCTCTCTATTGAATAATCTATAAACGCTCACAATAATTCTATAGAAACTTTGATGATATGCATGCTACTGTAAACATATATTAAGGAAAAAAAAGGAAGGAGAGAGAAGAATAAAAGAATATAACAATCACTAAGATAAAGAGGAGGATAAGGAGAAAAGACCAGTAAGTTCTCCTTACACACTCACACGAGTCGACAAAAAGAGCTGCCATATTCCCGCATCAGATAAGACTGGCATAAGAACAAGAACACACATATACAGCATATACATAACCCCTCCCTCCCCTCTCCCTCCCCTCCCCACAAAAAAAAAAGATAAAACTGCCCAGAAAAGGCTGATAAAAGAAAGCAAGTTTTCCCTATAAGATAACACAAAGAGTTGACTAGCTAGGCCTACGCAACAATTACATCTCTGGCGGCGAGTGCTTAGGCCTCTTCGGGAGCCAACAGCTGTCCTCTCAGTCTCTCTTTTTTCATTAACAGGACCAAGGCGGGCGGGAGATTACTTCTTGTAAAGAGATGATCACTTGCGTCCTTGGGTGGAAAAACAGCTGATGAGATTGTCGAGTGAAGTTCATCGTGATTTGTCTGGCGTGCTTGCTTCAGAGTCGGTTTTTTCGCTCGCTTGTCAAATTTGAGGTAAGAGTCATTTCTGTGTAAAGCAATATTTTATGGAGATTTGGGGATATTGGTGAGGCATGATATCGTCCACGTTTCTAATTCAAAATCAAAGGAATATATTGCTGAGGAGTATTCTCATGTCCGTTCGGAAATCTTGTTTACAGAGCATTCCGAATTTGTTGTTAGTATGATAGATGGAGTAATTCCAATGAAATAGATTACTCTGTAGAATATTTTCTACAAATCAGAAGAAGAGGTAATTATTATACGTCTATTATACGTTACTAATAAAAAAAATATATAACATAAATACGTCTCAGATGAAAATATGACTAATATAAAAATGAAATAGTGTCCACAGTCTACTCCTCTCTGCATATACAAAATAAGTACAGTTCATATTACAGACCATAGCCATTAACCTCCTGATGTAAACTCTATGGGGTTGCACATCGTGTTTCACAGTTTCACTTCACGAATTTCCCACGATGTTATTGTTAATGTTGGTTTGCTTCGGTCTCTTCCTCCCACTCCCTCTTCCTTTCTCGTTCTTTCCTTCATTCTCCTTTTCTACTCTTTTATCCCTTTTCTCCATCTCTCACTCCATCACTTTATGTCTCTCTTTTTATCGCTCTCTCTATATCACTATTTCTTTTTTTCTCTTGCTATATATCTCCCCCCTCTTTCTCTCATTTCTATCTTTCCCTTTGTTTCTGCTTGTATGTCCGTCTGTCTCTCTTTCTTCGTCTGTCTATTTGTCTGGTTGTATGTCTTTCTTTCTCAGTGACTGTCTATCTTTCTATCTGTTTGAATATCTGCGTGTCTGCCTGTCATACTGATTGTCTGTTTATCTATCTGAGTGTCTTCCTCTCTCTCTCTCTCTCTCTCTCTTCCTCTAATCTCCCTCCCCCCCACCCCTCAATCCAAAACCCGTCTCTCATCTCTCTCCTCTCTCTCACCCTCTCATCTACTCTCTCTCTCTCTCTACACACACAAAGATTCACAACACACCACACAACACACACCAGCCAAACACACACACAACACACACACACACAACACACAACACCAAACACACAAACACACAGACACACAATTCACACAAACACACACACACAACATTACACACCAACACAACAACAAACACACACACACACACACACAACACACACACACACACACACACACACACACACA
>NC_061838.1:18136247-18151247 GCF_019202785.1 Penaeus chinensis | reverse complement strand
GAGAAAAACCAGCTGTCTGCGGAAATTGGTCAGATGAAACCACCTGGCTAGACGGTACTTGGCAACCAGATAGGACCAGCTAGACTTCCGACAGCTGGCTAGACAACACCAGCTTGACAGAGCCACTCGTTCACCACCGGACCAAAGGAATCTTCAGCGAGAGAAGATTTTGATTTAAAGAACGGAGAGAGGGGGGATACAGGCGTAGAAAAATATACACGTAAGTCAATATTTACAGACAGACTTTCAGATTATGAAAATGGAAAAATGTGAAGGATATAGGAAATAAGAGAGAAAGTGGGTAAACGCGATACAATCTTCCTCAAAAGGAGAAAAGATGGGAGACAATGTATGTGAACAAAACAGATTTTGGTCCAGCGGTAAACAAAGATGGCGCCTCATACCACAACATTGTTCCTTGTCCAACTTCAGTTTCTTATTTTTCGTTCATGCTCTCTATTTGCAGAAATAAAAAGACACATAAAGGTACCCTAAATAAATACGAATATGTTGCAATAAATAGATAAATACAATAAGTTACAATAAATTAAAAAGCACGCTTACATATGCGTACGGCGAAAAGAGATATACATATTGTGATTTACAAATAAATAATTCTATGACTAAGACAGACTAGATTTTTGTTTTGTTTTGACATGCTTACAGTTGAGGCCGCTTCAAGACAGATACAGAAAAAGGTGTTTCTGTGTTTTCTTTATGAAATTGTGAACTTTATATATATTATCCCTTTCGTCCTTCACATCAAATCATATGTTCAGTCACTTATAGACGATAAAGGATTCTCGACTTTTCCAATTGATTCCAATCGCACTATATGTCTTTCTTCTCTTTTATTATAGGATTGTTTTTCGTGGAACTTATTTTTTCAAGACAGAAAATTTGTTTACGAACTACAAAGTTGGAAGAATTGATTACACACGTTTTCTTTCTTTTCAAAGGAAGAAAATTTGTTACATCAGTAAGTTCGTTGTCGAATGAAAACACCAATTTTACTTTTTTTTTATATTTTCCTTACATTCTTTTTTTTTTTTTTTTCAAATGTCAAAGATGTGAATGAAAGTCTTCAAAGTTCTTGTTTCAAAATAGACTCTTTTTCATTTTCATTTTAGTTTGAGGGGGTTCTTGTGCAGATTAACAAGCGAATGTCAGGAAAGACCGAAATGCAGGGTTCTTACATATGATTTTGGCACTTTGGACAATTATAGGCACTCTGTTGTCTCTTGTGTTAATACATGGTTCACACTAAACATTTTGAAAGTGTCATCGACAAACCTCAAATGTGCAATAAAAGGAAGAATTAAGAGATCAGAAAGATTAAAATTCACATTCGTAAATGTACATCAAAACATATGAACTAAGAAAAAAAATTAGACACAATAGAAAATAGTTATTTTTTTTCCAATTCAAAACATTTCAGAGCATTTCGTTGTCCAAAATAATGTAAAAAAAGAGACATACAAAAAATATCTACCCATAATAACAATAACAACAAAACTGCATCAGCACAAACAAACAAACAGACACTAGTATATCATAATTCATTGCATGGCATTCTTTGTTATTGCTTGGATGTTATTGCTATTTGTCGTTTCCTTTTCTGAGGACCTTGCATGAGGTGGGTCATGTTATCGACTGGCAGAGAACTTCATCGTAAAACCTTAAAACAGTTTTCCTCCAGTTTTTTCCTTTAAAAGTTTCTCTCCTTCACAATGCACAAAAAGCATACTTCCTCCATATAACACTATGTACATCAAAACTGTAATTTATTTATCAAGAGTCCAATAAAAAAGACAGTGATTTTATTCTCTATATTTTCAGTCACTGCAATTTTTTTTCCCCTTAACGATGTAGGAAAAGAATAAATGATTTGATATCAAAAGCTTTTTTTCCTTCTTTATGTATATATATACCTTTCTTCCTTCCCTTTCTTCCTACCTTTCTCTCTCTCTTTCTCTCTCTCTCTCTCTCATTTCCCTTGTGGCTCCAAAACTAAGCTACCTAATCGCTAACTAGTGTATTGCTTTTTCTATTGGGCCGCTGTATAGCACTCGTTGCTTGGGACGTGTTCCGAATGTCAGGCCAGAGATCCAAAACCAAGTAAGAAAGTGCGTGAGTCTGGTGTCTATTATATAACTATGTACATCGAGTTTCTTTCTCTCTCCTTCTTTTATTTTATTCATTGATTTCAAATCGGCTTCTCTTCAGAAGGAAGAAAGAGTCGAGTGTGACAGAAGAAGGTCGAAAAGTCCAACGAATTAGCGTGATTTTCGACCGTCTGGTGTTGAAGTCTCTAAGGCATTCTCGTCACTGCCTCCTGCACTGCGGAGGAGTGGGTCAAAATACAAAAGAGAGAGAGACAAAAAGACGTAAGATATGAATGTGATTTTCTCAAAGATGAAATCGATCGTTCAAATTGGTACAGAAATGTCCTCGAAAATTTTGAAATTTTGGGGGGAGTTTTCATCAGAAGTGTATATTTGAAAAGAAAACAGCTGATAAAAGAACCCTCATACAAACGAGAGAAAGATATGGAAATGACACACGTAATAAAATCACATAATAATCGATTTTTTGTTCTTTCTTTCACAAAATTTAAAAAAAAAATCTATATGTAAAACAAAAATTTACAACGAAATTCATCCACAATTCAATCTTGGCCTTCACATACCATTATAACTATTGCTAGTGTTATCTCTTTTCTTCTTTTAAATCTCCAGCCCGTATTCTCTCACACAGTCTACAATGACCCTTACCTAAACTTTTTATTGCTTTTGGAATACCCGGTGACTCCCTCGCCCCGTCTGGCGATGACGCAAGAGGTCACCGCCCCGGGAAGGAGTTACAAGTATGAGTTAAATAGAAATATGATAATAAAGACAATTGATCATGGTAAGGAGTGGCTATCATGACGCGGGGCCGTATGGCAAAATGTATTTAGTATCGTTTGATATCAAAGAAAAAAAGGGGGGGGGGGGTAATAGGAAGGATAGGGATACTGGAAGAATGGCTGAATGTTTTTGAAGAGATTATTTTTATTCTTATAAAAGATTGCTTGCTTAGTAATAGGAAAATTCTATTGCTAGGAATGTGTTGTTGTTTTTTTATATGGAATGGTACGTTGTCTTGAATGATCCTATCATAACTGTTATTACAGAAGAATTGATATCACTTCATTAACATGTCAATTAGAAAACAAATGACAATAAAAATAGCGATTTATATACATAAGCAAATACATCTACCGACTTTGGAAAGAAAAACATCCAAAAAACAGTCTTATCGGCCCACTCAATAAGGTTCATGATAGCTACTCTCGCCACAGGCATATATAAACTACGATTCAAAAAGGAAAAAAGTATTATTTCTTTTCTTCATCTTCTATCAAATAGTCTGTAAATATCATAGCAAGAATACACTATCAAAGAGGGCATATTCTAGGAACGAATTCCGAGGCATTCCTCTAGCGGCGACCATGTTCATTAACAGCCAATCAGAACGCGCCGTGAAAAAAGCGTTCGACCAATCAGGATTCGATGCAGGTCGTAAGGTCGGCTAGCATGGGATACTTGACTCGGACTTTGAACCTTATGTACATCAGAAAAGAGCAAACGAACTTCCTGAGATGATCTTTTTTCTTTCATCTTTACAATGGAAGTTTCGTTTTCAACATTATAAGTTAAATATTCGTTTATGTATAATAAGGAAGCTTTTAGAAGCACTATGATTAAGTCTCAGAAAATTGCACTTTTTTATAGACTAGATTAATTATTTCTTGCGCTGAACATGTCTTTAGGTTCATGGCACGATACTGTTGATGCATACAAGAAAATCATCATCATTATTACTATTATTTCTAATTGAAAATATGACAAACAATTGATCAGTTACCTTGTGTTACACCAAATACATTCTTAATACATATTTACATCAATCCAATTCACCTCACAAAAAAAAAAATCGTTTTTGTGTTTGTTTGCTTGTCTTTTCCTTGCTTACATGTTTATCTGCGTTTGTTTGTAACTTTTCTTTTTCTGCTCACCCGAAAAAAAGGTGCAATTTTTCAAACTTTGCTCCTTTGCTAAAATCCTATCCCAAAAGGTTCCCCGGGTATGTTAAGAAAAATTAAGGGGAAAAAAATGGCGACCTGCTTACCTATCAGCCGCTTTTCGCTTACTTTTGTCAGAAAAAAAAAATCCTTTGATCTCAAAATCACGCTGAACACTTTGATTATCAAAATGTCTAATTTCATAAGCTGACTAGATCACGAAGGTAAGAAACAGTAAAATTATTGAAACACAATAGATACATAATAATAATTCATTTTTTTCCCTTATATACATTATCCCCTTTTAAAATCTCGGGACGCATCCGACCCCGATACAGCGACCGAAGAGCCGGGACTGAACCTCATTAGAGTGAACTTCAGCCAGACTATTTATTAGCGTGAAAAAAAAACAAAAACTCATTAACATACCAGAGTTTCCCTTTAGAATAACTACAGACCCTCCCTTCACTTTTGAGCTACTTGGGGGCGTATTGCTCATTTTTATTGCTACAAATGGTCAATGTTGCTAACTTATTGCTGAATATTAATATTGCTTAATTAAAATAGGGCTCAAGAGGGTGTAGGTAATAGGATTTTTCTTATTTTTATTTTTATTATTATTTTTTAAAATTATTATTATGATTTATAATTTCGTTTGCACTTTGACTTTCCGTGCATTCTGAGCGTACTGCATAAAATTGCGCATTATGTAGACTTTTGATTAGAAAGTGAATTATTAATTAATATATACGCCAGGCATGTTTGATTTGCTTCTTTTTTTAATTATAACAAAGTATTTTTTTTTTTTTTTTTTTTTTTTACCAATTCAATCTTTCCCTTTCTCTTAAATATTCAGAAATCCTTATTGGTTATTTTCTTTGTCACAGTTTAATCAAATCTTAAATCAATTATCTTTCCTTTTTTTTGTTTTGTTTTTTTGCTATTTACTTATTTACTCTTTTATTGTTGAATTATATCACCTTCACCTACTTGAGTCCTGCTTTCACTCTCTCTCTTTCTCTCTCTCTAATACTTAAGGTTTAGTGTGAAGATCTCTCTTTTTTGCCCCTCGGTGACCACGCCCTTCGCTAGGGGGGGGGGGGGGGCGAAGGAGAGGAATAAGGAAAGATAAGAGAGATAACAGACGCTTGGCGGAAGAGGGAAGGGGGAGAAAAATAGGAGAGAGTTGAGGAAGAGAAAGGAAGGATGAAAAGAGAGAGTGAGGGAAAGTTAGATAGATGGGAAAGAATTTAGAGGAAGAGAAATGAAAAGGAAAAAAAAGGGGGGGGAGGGGAGGGGAGAGGGGGGGAGAGATGGGAGGGGGGGGGGAGGGGCAACCAGAGGAGTCTCCACAAAGAACCTAAATTCAAGACGCGAGAACCACGACTCTGACCCTTATATGCACCGTGTCATAAGGCCCACTCTCCCATACTGTAATACTTGGAGAATGAACCTTATTTACAAAATGTTTCCGGGCAATAGGCACTGAGCCGTGGAACCTTGTCTGTGTAACCTATTATTGCATATGAAATGTGATGGTTTTTTTATAAGGACATTATACATATATATTATATTATCATAGATAACTTATCGAGGAGATAATGTTGAAAAAAACTTGCATATGTATATATATACGCATCTATATATTGCTTCATATGTTTAAAAAATAAAAGGAAAAGAACTGTGCATATGTGATCAGTAAGTTATAAAAGAAAACATGTGACTTTTTCCTTCTTTCGTTGTAGAAAATGCAAAGAGTTGATTGTATATTTGTGAAACTTGACTAGTAGACAATATTCCTGCATTTCGAAGTATTAAAGTTATTGCTTTTGTTACCTCTACGTATTGCCTTAAGTATTAGTAGTAATAGTAAGTAGTAGTAGTAGTAGTAGTAGTAATAGTAGTATTGATTCTGGCGTAACAGCTCTCTACTTTGGTCAGCGCAGACGAACTGACTCCGCAGCAAGATTACTTTAGTATTCTGCAAGAGAGCAAGCCATGAGCAAGGTTGCATAGGCTTGCTTTTCCTTTAGTTATTAGTTTCTGCTTTGGTTAACACTAGATTGCAAGTCAGTCATTGCATATTGCTTTGGTTTACACTAGATTGCAAGTCAGTAATTGCTTATTGCTTTAATTTACAAACTATACTGCATGTATTAGTTGCATATTGCTTTGGTTTATACTATATTGCAAGATATAATTGCATATTGCTTTGGTTTCAGCTACTAATCCCTTATCATAACCTATGACTTAATACCTATAAAAAATCATTGCTATACAATTTGCATAAAAAGTGTATTATTGCGATAATCTAGAATAACGTTTTCTTTACTCCCCCGCTAATGTAGGGGGTAAACTAATCTAAGTTCATGATCTCCTTCGTTTTAGGTCTATGATACGTACAGACTAGGTCGTTTGTGAAGAGAGGTTATCCAAGATCTTGTCTGAGAAGGTGTGGTTGGCCCAAGAAAGCGGGTCAAGACGTGATAAAAAAAGAGAATTATTTTCACAACTTCCACAATACTTGAAAGACAGAGATCTTCTCGAGATTAGAAAAAGAAAAAAGGTAAAAAAGGAGGTGTGGATAAAGACGATTCAGAAACTTCTTACAATTAAAAAAACAGACCGAACTAAAGTGATCTTAGTGATTCTTAAAGAAATCTTTGGTATTTTAGCTATGTACAAGGGAAATATCATATTATTGATTAACCTTCCAATACATAACAGCATGCTAAGACAGCGTCTAACTGCGAATCCATTTTCTCTAACTTTTTCCTTCCTTTCAAAGGATGCCCTTTTTATCACTTAATGTAAGTGGTTAAGTGAGCATTAGTTTTTTTCTTAGTTTTGCCTTTTTTATTAAAAAATAAATGTTATATCAAAACGTTCCCCTTTCGTCTGTTTGGATGAAAAAAATAGTTGCCATTTGTGTTAAAAGCCGAACCTGTTGCTATCAGCTAGCAGTGTTGCCAACCTGTCATCACCGAAACCAAATCTCTCTTCTTTTCCCTTTTTTTCCAACATTCAAATCCCAATTGGTTCATATCTAAATTATCCCATCACATCAGAGAGGAAAAAAAATCAGTAAATGAAATGTCAAAGGAGAGAGCGAACGTAAGAGAGAAATGAGAGAAAGAAATAATTCGTCAGTGGAGTATGTAAAGGGAACAGGAGTTGGGTTGGTATCACTGACGAGGCCGAGATAAGGTGGGTGTGGTTCGCCCAAAGTGATTACTATTCATTTATACCCACTATTATTCCTCCGGGATGAAAAAGCACTTCTTTTGCCGGGAGGGAAATGAGTTCTGATTCTCCTGAATTCGTAAACTGATCTATAACTTCTTTTTCTATTACAAGGAAAGGAGAGGAGGTTACTCGGAAAATGAACATTGAAATCCTCCCCGAGACAAGTCTTGACATATTAACATATTTACTCAATCTTGCGAGGGATAAGCACAAGGGGTTGAGTAATTAAGATCTATTGCCGTAACTCGGGAGGAAATATGATTACCTCAAGGCGGTAATGCGGCGATATGAATCACGGTAAATGAGGAGGATAGAGGATCATTTGCACGGAGGCGAAGTCGGCCTCGATTCCTTCCCGAGAAACAAAAGAGCGTCGAAATACCACCGTGACATTTTTACCGGCCTTCCTCACAAAGTGCGACTTAGCTTAGTAGAGAAACCCGTGTAATTTGTGCACGCCGTGATTCCTAACTGTCTTTTCTTTCTATTTTATTTTATTTTTTTCAAATAAAACGGCCAAATACGAACATATAATAGAAAAAAATGCTTGTAGATAGAAAATGAAGTGGATCTTGGTGCTCCGTCGACCGCTAAATATCAGCGTGACATTTTTACCAGCGATCTCGAGTCTCCTTGGATAGAATATTTAGAGCCCTCGCCGCACACAACGACCTTTTTCTCCACAGCGCTCTAAGTTTCTCTATCTACAGAGCCGACGGTCTGCTCTGGTAATTAATTGCTTTAAAACAAGCTCGAAAACTAAATATAACCAAACGTGTAAACCAAGTTTGGAATAACGAGGATGAAAAGGGGGAGGGTTTAGCAACTTAATGTTTCTCGTTAAACTTTACGGTAATAAAGTTTTAATTCTTGGAGGAAGGCTTCGGCGGCGGGGGGTGGGGGCGAGAGAGGGGGCGGGGGGTGGGGGGGCTTGAGAAGAGGGGGAGGGGGAGAAGAAAGGTCATTACAGGAAGAAATTAACGACGTTTGATTAGATCCGCCAGACGTGAGATCCTGTACAACCGACATATGTGTTACGGTCTAAGAAGAATAAAATGGCGAAGAAAAAAGAAACTTTGAATTTAACTTGAGAAAGAAGCTGTAATTCAACGACTCGGGAGGTTTTTATAAACAGAAATAGTAACGAGTTTTGACATTTATGTTTCCATAACTTTTCGTTTTTTTTTTTTTTTTCTCCTCTTCCTCCTATCTATTACAGGGTTCTATTGTTCTCTTCTCTCTTAACTGTGATTGCTTTCTCCTCAGTTCTCGGTAAAAAAGGAAAAAAATACGTAACTATTCCCATATTCACCCTTCTCTCTCTCTCTCTCTCTCTCTCTCTCTCTCTCTCTCTCTCTCTCTCTCTCTCTCTCTCTCTCTCTCTCTCTCTCTCTTTCGCTCTCTCTCTCACTCGCGCTTTCGACCTTTCCCTGTCTGCTTCATTTTACATCAGTCTTGCATTCCTTACCCTTT
The DNA here is from genome assembly GCF_019202785.1 of Penaeus chinensis. NCBI lineage: Eukaryota > Metazoa > Arthropoda > Malacostraca > Decapoda > Penaeidae > Penaeus > Penaeus chinensis. The sequence goes on along the minus strand of NC_061838.1, from coordinate 18,142,462 downwards.
CGTTCATGTTATTTCGGTCTCTGTTTCTCTCCCTCTCTTCTCTGATTTTCTCTTCTCCCTTCTTCACTCCTTTCATTTCATCTCTTGTCTTTTCTCTGCTCTGTCCTTACATTGTCTTATCTATTCTCTTGTCTCCTTATCTCTTCTATCCACTTTCTCATTCGGAAGAGGAAAGTAGAATGACAAGGGTAAAAAAAGACAGACGAAAGTTACGAAACAGAAGGAAAGTGAACAGAAAGAGAGGGAGAAAGCGAAAGAGAGGCAGAGAGAAACAGTGGAAAATCAAGAGAAACAGAGAAACACAGACAGACAAACCGAGGAGGAGAGCGAGTTAGAGAGACGAGCCAAACAGACAAGGACACACGAACAGACGAACAACCACAGACACGAAGAGCCAGAGGAACAAGCAGGAGAGGAGAGGGAAAGCGACACCTTTATAATTGTCACATACATCTCAGCGAAAGTTAATCGGCCTCAATTAGCGAGCCCCGGCGACCTGGGAGCGAAGATACGAACATATGAAATAACTATTACAGAATGGAAGGAATGGGTGGACTAGGGGAGATATTGCAGTGTGTTAGTTTTAAAGGTGAAAGGGAATGGGGAGAGATAAGGAGAGAGAGAGAGAGAGAGAGAGAGAGAGAGAGAGAGAGAGAGAGAGAGAGAGAGAGAGAGAGAGAGAGAGAGAGAGAGAGAGAGAGTGAGAGAGAAAGAGAGAGAGGGGGGGAGTGGGGGGGGGATTTGTAAAGATTACTACAAGGAGCAAAATAAGAGAAAGGAAAGGGGAAGGATACAAGAGAAATGTTAAGCGATTTCATATCTGCATTTTTTTTCCCTTCCTTCCTCTCTCTCTCCCTCTCTCTCTCTCTCTCTCTCTCTCTCTCTCTCTCTCTCTCTCTCTCTCTCTCTCTCTCTCTCTCTCTCTCTCTCTCTCCCTCTCTCTCTCTCTCTCTCTCTCTCTCTCTCTCTCTCTCTCTCTCTCTCTCTCTCTCTCTCTCTCTCTCTCTCTCTTTCTCTCTCTCTCTCTCTCTCTCTCTCTCTCTCTCTCTCTCTCTCTCTCTCTCTCTCTCTCTCTCTCTCTCTCTCTCTCTCTTTCTCTTTCTCTCTCTCTCTCTCTTTCTTTCGCTTTCGCTCTCCCTCCATCTAACTCTCCCTCGTACCTATCTGCTTCCCTCTTCATTGCATTAATCAATTAGATATCATTTCATTTGCAATCTCTTTCCACATAAAGGCGACATTAATTACCATCAGACTTCAGGGTGACTCTGTACAACGTATATAACAAAAATATTATTATGCTCGTTCAAAATTCACCAAGAAATCAAAGGAGAATAATGGATTCGTGGTTAGATTTTCCGCATCAATTCTTAGCCTCATCCATCGTCATCATCATCGTGATCATCATCATCATCTATCATCCTTCTCCATCACCATCATCATCATCACCAACATCATTATCATCCTCATCATCATCCACATTGTCCTTCGTAATTATACATCATTATCAAGTAACTGACTCCTGATTTATACTAATGACTATGGTAATTTAATATTATTTAAGTAACTGCCGCAGCGTGTTTGACTAGAGCACACTCAACGGGTGTTCGCTTGGGACGTGCTAATCGGGCTACAGGAAACGGAATGTCAGAGATAACGTATATAAATCAAGTCTACAAATACCCAATGAACAGCCGAATGACCAAAAAAAAAGAAAAAAAAAATCAATTTGAAAAAAAATAACTTGTGATTTTATTTTTATCTCTATCTTTCTATCTTTCTTACGTTTTTTTATTATTATTTTATTCTTTCTGATATTCCGTCCCTTAGGCCTACTTGTAGCAACGCTGTCCATTCGCGAGGCACCGAAATAATCAAAATGAAACTTACACTTTTAGAAAAACTCGTAGAAAGCTCTCTAGGCCTACAATCAAATATAGTCTATCCTTTGGCTTGTTATGTAGATTCGAAAAATACTTAGAGCTACTTCAAATATCGGTTGCCTTTGGCCTAAACCTACAAAGACAAGCAAACGCATCTTGAGTATTTTTTTTCTTCAAAATTGCGTCATAGTGGAATGTTTTTTGGTATGGAATGTTTTAATTAACTTTTCTTTACAATTACGTACTTATGGATTAAAAGATAACTTTTTTTTGAATGGGGTGGGAGGGAGGGGGAGGGGGAAAAAGGTTATCATTATTATTAACTTTAAATAATCTATACAAAGTTTTTTTGTTTTGTTTTGTTTATATATATACATGCAGGAAAATTGCTTTTTATGACCCTTTGGTCGTTGACTTCAAGTTCGTTGTCTGTGAAACGTTGTTCACGCCCTTTTAAAATACCGTGAAAGAGGGCGTGTCTATTAGAAATGGGGTAAAATAACCGTAATAGTAACAATAAATAGGTAATAAATATTCATTCATCCTACAACTACGAGAACTGTGACGTTAGGGGAGCTCCTTTGCTTGACCCGGTGGCTAGAGCGTATTGAAATGTGGATTTTTGTCCGTAGAGTTTCTTGCATGAACGCCCTTCCAGTTTGCCCTCTGAAAATCTCACACCAGACGCGGAAAAAAATGTTTTGATCTTTCGATATATACATACACATATTATGTGTATGTATATATATTTTTCTAATCACTTACATATATATAACGCTTTGTTATAGTTACACACGACATCTTTATCCCTATATCTTGGACAGTTGAATAAAGATGTCTTGGTTCATATTTTTTTTCCTATTTTGTTTTTTTTAGTTTTTCTTAACAATATCAAATTTAACAAATAAGTTTCTTTTGATTACAAGGCGACGCCGCACACACAACAGAAACGCCGACAAAGACAGTGTGAATCAAACCTGAGATCTGGCCGCTTCGAGCCGCGCCGAGAGCTCGCTTGAGAACTCGAGCGGACGAAGTGACGTAGCTTTTTCTTTCCGTTGCGACGCTCCTCCGAGACCAACTCGTGTGACGTATGGAAAAGTGACCTCGTTTCTCCTCCTTTTGTGTTGACCTTTGTGACCTTCTTTGACCTTTGACCTGCGACAAGGACGAGCCCACGGATGTCTTGAGATTTTTGCTTCCTTCTCTCTCTCTCTCTCTTTCTCTCTCTCTTCTTGGCTGTCTCCCTTGAGGTGTGAAGGTGCGGGAATTGGGGAGAGGAGGACTTGGGCGATAGGGGTGGGGGCGTGGGCGTGGGGGAGACGTGGGCGGCGGTGGCAGCAAGGCGGTGGTAGCGACTGATGGGCGTGCAAGAGTGTTCCTGTTGCACCTTGTGTTTTGCCGTCGTTGTTTCTTCCCTGTTCCTTCATCTTCCCGCGCGGAACACTCCTTGCTTTCCCCGGTTCGTCGTCCTGTTCCTCTCTCTGTCGCGTCCTTCCTTCAGCTTGCTCTGTTCCTTCTCGGTTCTCTTGGGTCGGGACGGTGGGTTTGTACGGTTCAGGCGGTGAGCGGGATGGAGCGGAGGCTGCGCGGAGAGAAGCTAAGGCGGCTCTGGCGTGGAGGGCGGGAGAGGCATGTCCTTGAAGCACGCGGACTCGTAGTGCTTGTTGAGGTACGACTTGAGGGCGAAGGACTTGTTGCAGCGCTTGCACCGGAAGTTCTTGAGCTGGGAGTGCGTCTGCATGTGCGCGCGCAGGTTGGATCGGTCGGCGAAGGACTTGCCGCAGTGCGCGCAGCCGAAGGGCTTCTCGCCCGTGTGCGAGCGCATGTGGCCCTGCAGGAGCCAGGGGCGCGAGAAGGCCTTGCCGCACACGCCGCAGCGGTGCGTCAGGTTATGCGTCAGCACGTGCATGGCGAGCGCCGGCATGCTGACGTAGGCCTTGCCGCACACGTGGCAGCGGCGCGCGTTGCCGGAGTCCAGGTCACGGTGCGTCTGCTTGTGGCGCGACAGGTTCGACGACGTGGCGTAGTGCTTGCCGCACTCCGAGCACGTGTAGCGCTGCTTCTCGCCGGGGTCGACGCCGCGCCGCTTGCTGCGCCCGTCGCTCACGAAGAACGCCTCGTACGTGTAGGCCACCGTGCACGGCTTCTTGCCGTCGGCGTCCTCGTCGTGCTGCTCGGGCGCCCCGCTGGGCTCGCCGCCGACGCCGCCGCCGCCGCCGACGCCACCGCCGCTGTCGCCGGGGCTGCCGTGCAGGTGGTAGGCGGGCGGCGGCGCGGGCGGCGGGGAGTGCGGCGAGTGCGGGGGCGCGTGGGGGAGAGGGTGCGGGTGCGGGAGCGCGTGGTGGTACTCGAGGGCCGCGTGCGGCGCGTGCGGCGAGGGCGGCGTGTGCGGGGGCGAGTACTCGGCCACGCGGGCGGTGGACAGGTCGAGTATGGCGTGGGCGGTGCTGAGGTCCTCGGGCGGGCGGTCGTAGAGCGCGGGCGGCCGCGTGGTGAGGTTGATGGGCTCCTCGGGCGGTTCGGGCCGCACGTCGTACTGCGGGCACAGCGGCGCCAGCGACACCAGGCCGCCCGGAGACAGCCCGCCCAGGCTCTCCGTGGGCGTCAGGGCCCGGCCGTGGGCGTCGGGCGAGGGCGTCAGAGGGAGGGCGACGGGCCCGGGGGGGCTGTAGCCGCGTCCGTCCCCATACCCTGTGGGAGGGAGAGAAACGTATTTAGTTTGGTGACGGCAGATTTAACGACAATAAAGTAGCTGCAACAACTGTGATAAAAGTAACAATGATAATGATGATAATAGTGATAATAATATAAAACAACAATACACGTACTAGTAAGAGAAATGGAAACCACCAAACAAACAAAGGCGAGAAGACAAAAGAAAGGTTTAGGAAAAACAGAGACGCTGAACGCAATCCCCTCCCCCCTCTCTCCCTCTCTCTCTCTCTCTCTCTCTCTCTCTCTCTCTCTCTCTCTCTCTCTCTCTCTCTCTCTCTCTCTCTCTCTCTCTCTCTCTCTCTCTCTCTCTCTCTTATTCGTCCCTGCCCTGGAGTGGGACTTGAAGCTGGAGTGTAACACAAGTTCGACCAGAGGAGGCTAAGTAGGAGGGGGTATTGTGGGGGAAGAAGAGGGAATGGAGGAGAAAAGAAAGAAAGAAGGAGAGAGGAGGATCAGGAACAGAAGAGCAGGGGATAATGATAATAACAATATGAAAAATGAAAATATGAATATTCAAAATAACAAATTTAGTTAATGATAATAATAATAAAAAGTAAAGGTGATGATGATAGGGGTAGTAGTAGTAGTAGTAGTAGTAGTAGTAGTAGTAGTAGTTGTAGTAATAGTAATAGTAATAGCAATAGTAACAGTAATAGTAATAGTAATAGTAATAGTAATAGTAATAGTAAAAGTAATAGTAATAATAATAGTAATAGTAATAATAATAATAATAATAATAATAATAATAATAATAATAATGATAATAATAATTATAATAATAATAATAATAATAATAATAATAATAATAATAATAATAATGATAATGATAATGACAATGATAATAATAATGATAATTATATTAATAATAAAACCAATAGTAACAGTAATAACACAAGAAGAAGAGAAGAGGCCAGAGAAAAGGAAGAAGTAAAAACTGAGTAAAGGAGGTGGAAGCAGATAGAATAGGAAGAAAAAGATGAATTATTAAAACCCACATCAGCCTCCGCTTAAGAAAACATCGCGAAAATATCTTTCTGGCAACTGTAATCAAAGTTATCTTCTATTTCTTGACTAAATATAATTTATGAAAGACGCATAATCATTAATACTTAATTCCACTTAGAAAACGAACAGCGGAACTAAATCCCAGCCTTAATAAAAATTTATTCATGTATGCATACCGTTTCTCGCTTGCGTCGACCATTTTCTGTATCCATTCATAATTCTATTGTCATTTTCTTGAATACGTTCTAGATCAGCAAAGTCGTATAAGCGACCTAAATGAGTTGCTTAATCGACAATAATTCTCTTTTTACGTTCTTACTTTTTCTCTCTTTAATTCTTTTCTTTATCGTCAATCACGGACAAAGACACGCAGAGAAAGAGACGGTGGATCGTTATCTCGGTCTGTCTCAATGCGGTGATAACGATAAAGTTACGTTATCGTCGCAAAATGTCCGTTTTAGAACACGATTATCCTTTACGGTGTTACTGTCTTGGAGGTTCTCGTAATTACACATTTGTCTGTTTTACTGTCTGCTATTATTGCGTTAGTGAAATTTTAATGAAACACGTCACATCGTTAAGAACAGACTCACTCGTGCATATCACGTACAC
>NC_061838.1:18129865-18131147 GCF_019202785.1 Penaeus chinensis | reverse complement strand
TTTTTGTATCTGTCTATCCATCTGTCTATCTATCTATCTGTCTATCTCTCTATCCATCCATCAGTCAATTGAACTATCTATCTATCTATCTATCTACTCACCCATCCATCCATCAATATATACATTTGTCAATCTATCTAACCATCCATCAATCAATCTATCTATCTATCTACCTATCTATCCATCCACCATTCAACCAATCGATCTATCAGTCTATCTATCCATCATTCAACCGATCTATCAGTCTATCTATCTACCCTCTTTCTACCCATTGTGTAATACAAAAGATGAAAAAAAAAGGTTACTTTAACCTCAAAAAGGAAAAACAAAAACAAAAAAATCATAAAATATAGACATACTAGAGGCCGGCAGAGTAATATATTTCACATGCCTTGATAGACAATAGACTGATAAATTCTCGAAGGTCCAAGAAGAATTGGGTAATTTGTACAGGCGATTTGGTCAATCTCTCTCTCTCTCGTTCTCTTTTTCATTCTCTCTCTCTCTCTCTCTCTCTCTCTCGTTCTCTTTTTCATTCCCTGTCTCTCTCTCTCTCTCTCGTTCTCTTTTTCATTCTCTGTCACTATCTCTCTCGTTCTCTTTTTCATTCTCTGTCTCTCTCTCTCTCGTTCTCTTTTTCATTTCTTATTCTCTTTCCTTCTCTCTCTCTCTCTCTCGTTTTTTTTTTCATTTTCTGTCTCTCTATCTCTCTCGTTCTCTTTCTTATTCTCTTTCCTTCTCTCTCTCTCTCTCTTGTTTGTTTGTTTTTTTCCCCTTCTCTCTCTCTCTCTCCCTCTCTCGTTCTCTTTCTCATTATATCTCTTTTTCTCTGTCTGTCTCTCTGTCTGCCTGTCTGTCTTTCTCTCTCTCTCTCTCTCCATCTTCACTTTTCTCCTCTTTCTCTTTCTCTTTCCTTCTCTCTCCACTTTTCTTCTCCTTCTCTTTTCTTCTCTCCTCTTCTCTTCTCTTCTCTTTTCACTACTCTTCCCTTCTCTTCTCCTTCTCTCTCCCTCCTTCCATCTCTCTATCTCTCTCTCTCTCTCCCCCCCCCCCCCCCCCCCCCCCCCCCCCCTCTCTCTCTCTCTCTCTCTCTCTCTCTCTCTCTCTCTCTCTCTCTCTCTCTCTCTCTCTATCTATCTCACTCTCTCTCTCTCTCTTTCTCTCTCTCGCTCTTTTCTCCCCCCCCCCCCTCTCTCTCTCTCTCTATCTATCTATCTCTCTCTCCCTCTCTCTGCACCTCCTCCCCACACACTCGGCTTCACCCAATGCCACCAGAGAGCGA
>NC_061838.1:18114865-18119865 GCF_019202785.1 Penaeus chinensis | reverse complement strand
AATAAATAATGGCAAGGAAAAAGGGAAGGTTAAGACCGGGTACCTTCTTTCAGTGGTTTTAAATCTTGTCTCTAAATGTTCTTTTAATTCCGAGTCGTTAAAGCGACCGAAAATAACGAAAGGAGTTTTAAGTGAAAAAAGGAGATTCGAATTTTTTCCGACTCCCGTTTTCTATAGATACTCGTTTTCTATATCCAAGGGGGAACTTGTGCATTTTAATGTGATTGAAATTTGTATCAATGAGGAAATTTTCTTTGTTCAGGGCATATCGATCCCTTCTCTGGCCTTTGGAAAGATTAAAGAGATCATCCTGTAAATTATCGAAAATTAATTGATATACAAAGTAAATCATGATATAAAAGGATTTGAAATATCATTCCGCCTAATTTGAAATAGCGCTATCAAGCGATTTCATTATCAAAAAAGGTCAAATGTTGAAATAGAAAAATAAAAATAATAATGCAAGATTACGGAGTCCGAAATTGGTCAACAACAGAGTGATTCATACATATAACAAAAGAAAAACGAAAAAAAAGACTTTCGTGTTAGATCGCGAGAGGCAAAATTGGCGGGAAATTTTGAATACAAACCTCCAGCTTTAATAAAGTGAAATAAAACTCAGAATTCACTTCTCAGAATTTTGTTTAAAGTCGAAAAGATATACAAAAAATGACAGGAAAATAGAAGGGATACGGTTATGATGAAGAATAAAACGAAAATACTACGTCTTAGCTGATCCCTCACAGAAGTGACTACGAGCGTAAATATAAAGTATATAATGTTATATAACATACTGTCACGTCCTAAAACGCACAATTATTTGATATTGGTGCATCAACGTCGTATATTCCAGAAATAATAATCTTAATAGCATTACGGTCAAAGCAGAAGATAAAAAAGTATTAATATTTTGCTGCGTTTATATATAAACCATCCAAAAACAGAGGACTGTCGTGAAGCGCACGCTATTACTTAGGAATTTATTACGGCGTTAGCCATAATGATCACGGCTTTTTTTAAGAATAAATCAAAGAGCACCTTTCTCTTACGCAGAAACATTCATATTTATTAAAAAAGGATAGACTGTTATGTGCGAATTTATCCTTATTTATTATACAATACAAAGGGAGATGGGGAAAAAAATATACGTAACCTTGTGTTACGAGAGCGGGGCAGAAACGCAGTACGAGCGATTATCACCCTTATTGCTTTTGCTTTTAAAAATATCATTACCATCACTGTACTTATTGTCATTATTATTATATTCGTAATTCCTTATCGTCATTGATGTTATTATGATTACTCCCAAGAATTTAGGTCCAGTCCTTTCTAAACTGATAATGCACACTGACGATAAAAAATAATACATTTTATGTAAAATTAAAGATAGAAACTACGAAATAAAAATAAACAAACAAACAAACACATCACTGTGAGCATTATTAATATCATCATTACTGATATCCTTATCATAGTTATCATCATCATTATTATTATCACCATAATCACCCTCCTTATCATCATTATCAGTAAATATTATCCTCATAATTACCATCCTCATTATCATCATTATCAGTAATTGCTATCAAAGTCACCATCATTAACAAAAAGTGCCTTACCAATTTACCTCCTTAATGAAACTATTTCTTACGAGAAAGGGGGCGTGTCCTCCACAGATAGGCGGGGTCTATCTGAGTGGGTGTGGCTCCCGCTTTTAGATAGAGGCCATGCGAAGGAAATTTTCATAATCATATTTATGTGAGGATGATTATGAGCAAAAGAGGTTGGACGTTGTGTAAATAGACTGAATGAGATTGATAGAAAGATAAATGGAAATGTAGATAGATAGATAGAAATAAAGATATACGGAAATGTAGATAGATAGATAGATAGAACGATAATCGGAAATGTAGATAGATAGATGGATAGATAGAACGATAAACGGAAATGTAGATAGATAGATAGATAGATAGAACGATAAACGGAAATATAGATAGATAGTTAGATAGATAGATAGAACGATAAACGGAAATGTAGATAGGTAGATAGATAGTTAGATATATAATTATACAGACAGACAGATAGACAGACAGGCAGACAGACAGACAGACAGATAGATAGATAGATAATTAATTTGATAAGAAGACTGCACATAAATAATAATGTAGATATACAGGAAGACAATAGTTCAGAGGGATAGATAAAGAGACAAAGGCGTTGATAAGATAGATGGATAGACAAAGAAACATATCGGCAAACAAGGAGGCAACGGATAGACAGACATTTATAGACACTTGCAGAAAGGAAGGCAAAGGATAGATAGACAGAGATAGAAACCGAAGGGAAGACAAAAGAGAGATAAACAGAGTTAAAAATAGACAAAAAGGAAGAAAAACGATAGGTAAACAGAGATGAAAATCGACAGAAAGGAAGACAAAGGATAGATAGAGATAATAATCGACAGAAAGGAAGAAAAACGATTAGGCTAGATAGACGAAGGAAAAAGAGAGGCAAAGGATAGATAAATAAATATGTAGACTAACATAAAGCAAGACAAAGGACGTCGATAGACAGACAGATAAATAAACGGATAGGAATACGAAGATGAAATAGACGCAAAGACAAAAAAGTAAAAAGCTAAAAAGGGAAACAAAAACAGGTATAGAAAGATGGATTAACGACAATAGATAAAAAAAAAACAAAAAAAAAAAACACGGGAATTAACAGATAAACAGAAAAGGATGTAAACTGAAAGAAAAGTAGACAAAACAGCAACAGGTCGATAAAAGAACAAAAAAATATAGATGAATTAAAAATAATAGTGAATAGAAAGCATAAATATAAACAACGCAAGTAGATAGCAGAGTAAAGAAGATATTTGCTTATTATATATTTGCAAATATATAGTATATGACGTATGAATAGATTGAAATTCCATAAAAAATACAGATAGACAGACAGCGGAATCCATAAAGACAAATTAGACAAATACAGACAAAAGAAATAGATAGATAGATTGATAGACAGACAGATAGACAATTAATCAAACCCCCTAAAAAAATCCAAGAAAGACAGGAATTCGAACACATTCTCAAAGACGAACACAATCTGTTGAAGACGAAGACAGCAAAACTCACTCACCCCCCCCCCCCTCCTTCTTCACCCCCCCTCCTCCCCTCTTCCCATATATCCGTGCATGTGAAGTGAGAACTGTCATGCGGTAACAAGCACTGACAAATGACGTCACAGATTCAAGTTAGGAATTCATATATTATTCGAAGGAGAGGCGCTGGTGTGCGTTCGGGAATGTTCGGGAATCAGGGTGGCGTTGGATTCTGGAATTTAGGGTAAGCTGTCATTTTTATCTAGTGTTCGAAGGAGGGTTTACATACACGCACACAGACACAAACACATATAAACATACACGCGCAAACGCACACATACACACACACACACAAATACACACGAACACACACACGCAAATAAATACACACGCACACACACACACAAACACACACACACACACACACACACACACACACACACACACACACAAACACACACACACACACACACACAAACACACACACACACACACACACACACACAGATATCTACACGCACAGATATATGCATAGATACATAGACACACATCCTATACAAATAATCATACATACATACAGGACACCCTCTACCTATACACAAGCACACACATACACTCACGCATATACAGACACAAGTTACCACCTAAATATACACACCTAAATACACCTACACACATACATACTTTCCACACACATGCGCAGCTGACATCTTTTTTTTTTTTTTTTTTTTTTTTTTTTTTTGACAAATTTAGAATACGTGAACTTTTTTCGAATGGTGGAACAGTCATTATCCATCATACATTTGCCATTCATTATTTCACTTTCACGGGATATGAAAAAGTTTTATTGCTGTCGTTGATGAAATGTGTGGCACGTAATAAAATGACAAGTTGGCAACTACAAGTGATATAACATGAGTACATATATATATATATATATATATATATATATATGCATTTATATATATATATATATATATTTATATATATATATATATATATATATATATATATATATATATGTACACATATATATATCAATACATATAAATACATATATATATATATATATATATATATATATATATATATATATATATATACATATACATATACACACATATATATACATACATATATATATATATATATATATATATATATATATATATATATATATATATATGACTGCCGCGATGCCGACCCTCAAGGTCCTGAGCTCAATTATTCGCCGCGGTAGTCGTAAAAAAGCCTGCGCTCTGACTGCTGCCTCGAGCCCGAGAAAACGACATATCTCCTTAAGAAGTCAAACGCCGGTGTCGTAGGGGAAGTCACCGCCGTGGCACAAGGGTTAGCGCGCCGAACCGCGGTTGATCAGGGAGGGCATCCAATCAGGCAAAGGTGGCCTGCTATATAACCTCTCAATAGTAAATGAGAGAAGCCTACGTCCTACAGTGGAATAAAAAGATGTTATAAAAAAAAATATATATATACATATATATATATATATATATATATATATATATATATATATATATATATATATATATATATCCAAATGCCGCCGGGGAAAATTAATAAAAAATGGGAAAATGCTGTGCTCATTTTCTATATTTTTGTGAAATGTCTCTGCACATACACGTCGGCGTTGGGATATAATTATATATATATATATATATGTATATTTATATATCACACACACACACACATATATATATATATATATATATATATATATATATATATATATATATATGTGTGTGTGTGTGTGTGTGTGTGTGTGTGTGTGTGTGTATGTGTTTGTGCGTATGTATGTATATATCTACATATCTGTCTATCTGTCTGTCTGTCAGTCTGTCTGTCTCTCTCTCTCTCTCTCTCTCTCTCTCTCTCTCTC
>NC_061838.1:18102365-18104865 GCF_019202785.1 Penaeus chinensis | reverse complement strand
ATAATAGGATAGTGATAATAATAATGATAATGATGATAATAATGGCAATAATGGTTACGATAACATTCATAATAACAATGATAATTATAATAATAATAATAATGATGATAACGATAATGATAATAACAATAAGAATAATGGCGATAATAATGATTATGATGATGATAAAACAATAATGATGATAAAACAATAATGATGATAAAAATAATAATAATAATAATAATAATGATCATAATATTAACAATGATAATGATGATGATGTAGATGATGATACTACTACTACTACTGCTGCTACTACTAATAATGACAACAACAACAATAATAACAACAACAATAACAATAATAATAATAAGATAATAATAATAACGGTAATATTAACGATGATAACAATAATAATAATAATAATAATAACAATAGTGATAACGATAATGAGGATGATAATGATACTGATAATGATGATTATAATTACAAAGATAATAACAAAGGTGATGAAAATAATAATGGTAATTATATAGTTGATTATACTGAAAGTGTTGATAATATAAACAATAAAGAATGATAATAATAACAATAATAATAATGATAAGACAATACTGAAAATAAAATAATAGTAAAATTGATAGCAATAATAACACTAATAATAATAATAATAATAATAATAATAATAATAATAATAATAATAATTATTATTATTATTATTATTATTATTATTATTATTATTATTGTTATCATTGTTATTATTATTATTTTGGTTATTATTATTATTATTATTATCATTATTATTATTATTATTGGTATTACTATTATTATCATTATTATTATTATCATTATTATTATCTTAAATGTTAATGATCATAGTAATAATAATGATAATGATAACAGTAATAATTATGAAAATGATAATAGTAATAACAATAATACTGATAATGATAATGATAATAATAATAATAATAATAATAATAATAATAATAATAATGATAATGATAATAAGTAATACTAATAGCACTAATAACAATACTATTGCTACTACTACTAATACTACTACTGTTACCACTACTACTACTATTACTACTCCTGCTACTACTACTGCTAATGATAATAATAATAATAATAATAATAATAATAATGATGATAATATAAATAATAATGATAATAGTAATAAAGATAGTAATAACAATTATAATGATACTACTAATAATAACAATAATAACAATAACAACTGTAGTAATAATGATAATGATAAAAGAATGATACTGATACTGAAAATAATAGTGATAATGATAAAAATGATGGTAATGGTAATGATAATAATAAATAATGATAATGATGATAATAATGGTAATAATAATAATAATAATAATAATAATAATAATAATAATAATAATAATAATAACATTGATAGTAATGATAATAATAATACTAATGATGATAATGATAATGATGATGATGATGATGATGATAATAATAATAATAATAATAACAATAATAATAATAATAATGATAATAATAATAATAATAATATCAATAATAATAACAATAGAAGTAGTAATAATAATAACAACATTAAAGTAATAGAAATATTAATAATGATAATAATAATAATGATAATAATAGTAATTACAGCAACGATAATGATGATAATGACAATACTAATATAATAATGATAATGATAATGATAATAATGATAATAATAATAATAGTAGTAATAATAATTATAATAATAACAGTAATAATAATAATGGTAATGATAATGATAATGGCAATGATAATGATAATAATGATAAGTAGAAAACGGAAAAAAGTGCAAGAACTGAAGGTGCTGAAGAAAAGGGAGCTGCAGTTGCATTCGTGCAACTTTCAACTGTAACATAACCATAAAAAATGAGTGATACAGAAACTGGGACCGGGGAAGGTGGATCGTATTTTGTTATTAAGATTATTGTAGAAGTTGTTGTTTGAGACATCCCGAAAAAAAAAAAAAAAAAAAAAAATAATAATATTGATAATAAAAATTGGTAGTTAATTGATGGTGATATTTAATAATTATAAACCCACACTTCACGCTTCTTTACCCTCCCCCCCCTCCTTATCCCCTCCCCCCCCCCACTCCACACCCTCCAACTCCCTTTCTTCTTTCATCCTATCCTTGTAAATCCTTTCCAACCCCTCCAGCCTTCTCTTTCCTTCACCTCCCCCCCCCTCCTCCATATATCCCCAACACTCCCTCCAGCGTGTCTCCGACCCCCCCCCCCCCCTCCTTATAGCCTCTCCAACACTACTTCTCCCTCCTATCTTTCTCCATCCCCACCAATCTATCCTCCTCCGCGTCCCTCCATCTTCCTTATACCCCCAACACTGCCCCTAAAAATCCCCCCTCCAACCCCTTTTCTTTCCCCTACCATCCCCTACCCCCTCTCCACCACCCCATTCCCTTTCCCCAACCACCCCATTCCCTTCCACACCTTCCCCACCACTCCCTCAATTCCTTCCCTTCCCCTTC
>NC_061838.1:18094298-18099765 GCF_019202785.1 Penaeus chinensis | reverse complement strand
ACGGTTGGTGGATGTTTAAAACAAGTGCTAAAAATTTAAAAAATAGGAACCAAAAAAGGGGGAAAAAAAAAGAAAAAGATAGAGAGAGAGAGGAGAGGAAAAAGGGGAAAAAAAGAGAAAAAAAAAAGGGGGCGATAGCCAACAAAGAGGGGGTTTCGAGCAACAGAGGCAAAGAGGGACCAAGGCAACAGAGGGGAAAAAGGGGCGAGCCCGAGCAACAGAGGCAAAGGGGAGACAGAGCAAAAAAGAGGCCCAAAAAGGGGAAAACGAAAAAAAACAAGGCAAAGAAGGGGAAAAGACAGAGCAACAGAGGCAAAGTGGGAAAACAGAGGGGTCCCGAGGGGAAAAAGGGGGGGACAGGCAACAGAGGCAAAGAAGGAGACAGAGCAACAGAGGCAAAGAGGGAGACAGAGCAACAGAGGCAAAGAGGGAGACAGAGCAACAGAGGCAAAGAGGGAGACAGAGCAACAGAGGCAAAGAGGGAGACGAGCAAAGGGCAAAAAAGGGAGACAGAGCAAAAGGGGGCCCAAAGAGGGAGGGGCAGAGAACAGAGGGGAAAGGGGGGACAGGGGCAAAAAGAGGAAAAAAGGGGGGACGAAACAACAGAGGGGAAAAAGGGAGAAAAGACAAAAAGAGCAAAGAAAGCAACAGAGACAAAGAAAGAACGAAGAATGAATCCAACAAAAGGAGAGAACCTGAAAACAAAAACAAACAAACAAACACCCAAAAGGGACCCCAAAAAACAAAAAACGCCCCCCCTCACGTCCCCCCCCCCCCCCCCCCCCCCCCCCCCCTGGGAACTTTCCCCCTTTTACAAAGGGCGAAAACGAAAAAACACTCTCCCTTCCCCAAATACTTCAGAAAAAAAATCGGACCCCCGAAAACCCCCGGCCCCATAAAAAAAAAGCGAAATTTTTTGTTTCCTAATCGGGATTCCCAAAACCAGACGGAAAAAGGGGGAAATTTTCTGTATGAACTGATGCAATGGAATTATTCTTTTTTTTTGTTATCATTTTCCCCTCTGATCTTGCTCGCTTATCTACATCCCTTTTTTTTCTCACTCTTTATTCAAGTTTTTTTGCCCCCGTGGGCCGTTTTTGGGGAGGGATTGGGGTTTATGTTTTTTTGTCTGTTTTTTGGGGTTTTTTTTGTTTGGGTTTTTTGGCTGGGGTATTCTGTTTGGGCTGTTTGTTCGTGGGTTTTGTCTTTTTGCCTGTTTTTTTTTTGCTTTTTCGTTGCTTTTTTTTTTTTTTCTTTTCCTTTCCCTTTTTCTTTTGTCCTTTTGTCCTTTTTTTTGTCTGTTTGCTTGTCTGTCTCTCTCTTTTTTCTCTCTCATTCTCTCTATATATTCCTCTCTCTTCTCTCTTTTCCTTTTCCCCCTCTCTCTCCTCTCCCCTTCCCCCTCTCTCTCTCTCCCCTCTCTCTCTCTCTCTCTCTCTCTCTCTCTCTTCTCCCCTTTTTTTTTTTCCTCCCCTTTTGGGCTTTCTTTTCTTCTCCTTTTCCAATTTCCTCCCCCCCCTTCTCTCTTTTTTCCCCCTCTTTCCTTTCTCTCCCCTCTCTCTCTCTCTCTCTTATTCTCCCCTCTCTTCTCTCTCTCTCTCCCCTTTTCTTATATCTATCATTCTCTCTCCCCTTCCCCCCGCCCCCTTCCCCTCTCTCTTCTCTCTCTCTCTTTTCTCCTCTCTCTCCCCTCTCCTTTTTTCTCTCTCTCTCCTCTCTCTCTCTCGCTCGCTCCTTTTCCCCTCTTTTCTTTCTCTCCCCCCCCCCCCCAATCTCAAGAAACCCAAAAAGGGAGAGAGAGAGAGGAGAGAGGGAGAAGGGGAGAAGGAGAGAATAAGGGAGAGAGAGGGAGGGGGAGGGAGGGGGGGAGGGAGGGAAGGGGTGTGGAAAACGAGAGAAAAGAGGGGGAAAGAGATTGAAAAACTTTAAAGGCATTATAGCCCCCAAAACCCCCGAGGGCAAAAAGACCTGCTTTCATTGCAGCCACGATTTCATTATAATTAGTTGGAAGTAGATGGATGATGATAATAATAATAATGACAATAATTGCAAAAGTGATAATAAACGATTATGTGCACTGTTATTATGATAAGGATGGTAATATCATTAGTAATAATAACATCTTTATTATCATCAAATTTTTTATTTTTTATCAATTTTCAAAAAAATTTCCCTTTCTTGGTATCATTGTCATCGTCATCATAAAATTGTTCATAGTGTCAACAAAACGGTGTAAAAAACAGGACGAAGAACACGAAGAATAACGGTGCCAAAAAAAAAAACAGGACGGGAAAAAAACCCCAAGAAAATGGTTTCCAAAAAAAGGGAATTTAAAAACAAAAAAAGAAAAAACGGGTTTTAAAAAACAGGGGCGAAAAACCCGAAGAAAATGGGGGCCAAAAACAAAACGAAGAACAAACAAAAAGATGCCAAAAACAAGACGAAGAACACAACAAACGATGCCAAAAACAAGACGAAGAACACAACAAACGATGCCAAAAACAAGACGAAGAACACAACAAACGATGCCAAAAACAAGACGAAGAACACAACAAACGATGCCAAAAACAAGACGAAGAACACAACAAACGATGCCAAAAACAAGACGAAGAACACAACAAACGATGCCAAAAACAAGACGAAGAACACAACAAACGATGCCAAAAACAAGACGAAGAACACAACAAACGATGCCAAAAACAAGACGAAGAACACAACAAACGATGCCAAAAACAAGACGAAGAACACAACAAACGATGCCAAAAACAAGACGAAGAACACAACAAACGATGCCAAAAACAAGACGAAGAACACAACAAACGATGCCAAAAACAAGACGAAGAACACAACAAACGATGCCAAAAACAAGACGAAGAACACAACAAACGATGCCAAAAACAAGACGAAGAACACAACAAACGATGCCAAAAACAAGACGAAGAACACAACAAACGATGCCAAAAACAAGACGAAGAACACAACAAACGATGCCAAAAACAAGACGAAGAACACAACAAACGATGCCAAAAACAAGACGAAGAACACAACAAACGATGCCAAAAACAAGACGAAGAACACAACAAACGATGCCAAAAACAAGACGAAGAACACAACAAACGATGCCAAAAACAAGACGAAGAACACAACAAACGATGCCAAAAACAAGACGAAGAACACAACAAACGATGCCAAAAACAAGACGAAGAACACAACAAACGATGCCAAAAACAAGACGAAGAACACAACAAACGATGCCAAAAACAAGACGAAGAACACAACAAACGATGCCAAAAACAAGACGAAGAACACAACAAACGATGCCAAAAACAAGACGAAGAACACAACAAACGATGCCAAAAACAAGACGAAGAACACAACAAACGATGCCAAAAACAAGACGAAGAACACAACAAACGATGCCAAAAACAAGACGAAGAACACAACAAACGATGCCAAAAACAAGACGAAGAACACAACAAACGATGCCAAAAACAAGACGAAGAACACAACAAACGATGCCAAAAACAAGACGAAGAACACAACAAACGATGCCAAAAACAAGACGAAGAACACAACAAACGATGCCAAAAACAAGACGAAGAACACAACAAACGATGCCAAAAACAAGACGAAGAACACAACAAACGATGCCAAAAACAAGACGAAGAACACAACAAACGATGCCAAAAACAAGACGAAGAACACAACAAACGATGCCAAAAACAAGACGAAGAACACAACAAACGATGCCAAAAACAAGACGAAGAACACAACAAACGATGCCAAAAACAAGACGAAGAACACAACAAACGATGCCAAAAACAAGACGAAGAACACAACAAACGATGCCAAAAACAAGACGAAGAACACAACAAACGATGCCAAAAACAAGACGAAGAACACAACAAACGATGCCAAAAACAAGACGAAGAACACAACAAACGATGCCAAAAACAAGACGAAGAACACAACAAACGATGCCAAAAACAAGACGAAGAACACAACAAACGATGCCAAAAACAAGACGAAGAACACAACAAACGATGCCAAAAACAAGACGAAGAACACAACAAACGATGCCAAAAACAAGACGAAGAACACAACAAACGATGCCAAAAACAAGACGAAGAACACAACAAACGATGCCAAAAACAAGACGAAGAACACAACAAACGATGCCAAAAACAAGACGAAGAACACAACAAAGTCTCCCGTCGACCCGAGATCATTCGCGCTGTAGAATTAACTCCTGAAGATTTAAGAGAACATTAAGTCGATAACCACTATGACTACAATACAGTTGACACGATTCTTTTTAATACATGACATTGACCAAGTGTATCGACCGTTGGGGCTAACTCCCCTCCCTCCTCTCCCCTCTCTTTCTTCCCTCTTCCTCCTTCCTTCCCACTTTCTTCCCTCTCTTTTCCTCTCCCCTCTTCTCTCTTTATTCCCCTTTCCTCACCCTCTTTCTCTCTCCTCTCTTCCCCCTTTCTCCCCCTTTCCTCACCTTTTTTTTTCTCCCCTCTTTAACCTCCCTTCTTCTCTTCTCTTTCCCCCCTTTCTCTTCCCTTTCTTTTGCGTTTCCCCTTTCTTTACCTTTCTTCCTCCCTTCCCCTCTCCCTCGTTTCTCTCTCCCCTCTCCCTTCTTCATCACCTCCTCCCTTCCCCTTCTTTCTCTCTCCCTTTTTAATCTCCCTTCTATTCCCCCTCTTTCGCATTCCCTCTTCTTTACTCTTCTCCCTCACTATCCCTTTCCCTCGTTTTCTCTTTCCCCTCTCCTTTATTCATCACCTCCTCCTTCCTTATTTGTTTTATCTCCCCTCTTCTCCTCTTCTCTTCCTTTCTATTCCCTCATCTTTACCTTTCTACCTCCCTTCCCCACTTCCTCGTTTTCTCTTCCCCCTCTTCCTCGTTTTCTCTTCCCCCTCTCCCTTCTTTATCACCTCCTCCTCCCTTCCCCCTTCTTTCTCTTCCTTCTGACAAAAACCTGTTGAATGACTGTTGTCTGAGCTGTGGGATTTTCTCTCTTCTTGCTTCCTCTCTGTTCTTCTCTATATCTCATTTTATATTTATCTGGATCATTATTTTTTTGTATCCTTTTTAATTTTGTGTGCGTGTCTGTCTGTCCGTTTTTATCTCTCTCTTTCTCTCTCTCTCTCTCTCTCTCTCTCTCTCTCTCTCTCTCTATCATTCTGTTTATCTAACTATCTATCTATCTATCTATCTATCTATCTATCTATCTATCTATATATATATATATCTTTATTCATAACACATAAATGCATATTTCTCGTCACTCTATCTCTCTGTATTTATTCATCTATCTCCCCTCACTCTCCCCCATCCTATCTATCTATCGCCAAAGTCCAGCACCACCTCCCCCCCCTCCCCCTCCCCCCACCCCGTCTCTTTTTCTGACAATGGGCAATATCGATTTGTTATTTTCATCGCCTCAGTGCGTTGT
>NC_061838.1:18066798-18069298 GCF_019202785.1 Penaeus chinensis | reverse complement strand
GAGGGGGAAGGGATAGAGGGGGATGGGAGAGAAGGAGAAGGGATAGAGCGGGATGGAAGAGAGGGGGAGGGGAGAGAGGGGGAAGGGAGAGAGGGGGAGGGGAGAGAGAGGGGGAAGGGAGAGAGGGGGAGGGGAGAGAGGGGGAAGGGAGAGAGGGGGAGGGGAGAGAGGGGGAAAGGGATAGAGGGGGAAGGGAGCGAGGGGAATGGGAGGAAGGGGATGGAGAGAGGGGGAAGGGAGAGAGGGGGAAGGGAGAGAGGGGGAAGGGAGAGAGGGGGAAGGGAGAGAGGGGGGGAAGGGAGAGAGGGGGAAGGGAGAGAGGGGAAGGGGAGAGGGGGGGGAAGGGAGAGAGGGGGAAGGGAGAGAGGGGGAGGGGAGAGAGGGGGAGGGGAGAGAGGGGGGAAGGGATAGAGGGGGAAGGGAGAGAGGGGGGAAGGGAGGAAGGGGATGGGAGAGAGGGGAGGAAGGTGGAGAGAGGGGGAAGGGGAGAGAGGGGGAAGGGAGAGAGGGGGAAGGGAGAGAAGGAGAAGGGAGAGAGGGGAAGGGAGAGAGGGGGAAGGGAGAGAGGGGGAAGGGAGAGAGGGGGAAGGGAGAGAGGGGGAAGGGAGAGAGGGGGAAGGGATAGAGGGGAAGGGAGAGAGGGGGAAGGGAGAGAGGGGGAAGGGAGAGAGGGGGAAGGGAGAGAAGGAGAAGGGATAAAGCGGGATGGAAGAGAGGGGGAGGGGAGAGAGGGGGATGGGAGTAAGGGGGGAGGGAGAGAGGGGGAAGGGAGAAAGGGGGAGGGGAGAGAGGGGGAAGGGAGAGAGGGGGATGGGAGAGAAGGAGAAGGGAGGGAGGGGGAGGGGAGAGAGGGGGAGGGGAGAGAGGGGGAGGGGAGGGAGAGAGGGCGAAGGGAGAGAGAGGGGGAAGGGAGAGAGGGGGAAGGGATAGAGGGGGATGGGAAAGAGGGGGATGGGAAAGTGAGGGGAAGGGAGAGAGGGGGAGGGGAGAGAGGGGGATGGGAAAGACAGGGAAAGGGAGAGAAGGGGATGGGAGAAAGGGCGATGGGAGAGAGGGGGATGGGAGGGAGAGAGGGGAAAGGGAGAGAAGGGGATGGGATAGAGGGGGATGGGAGAAAGGGCGATGGGAGAGAGGGGGAAGGCAGAGAGGGGGAAGGGAGAGAAGGGGAAGAGAGAGGCGGGGGAAGAGGAGAGGGGGAAGGGAGAGAAGGAGAATAGAGAGACGGGGGAAGAGGAGAGGGGGAAGTAAGAGAGGGGGACGGGAGAGAGGGGGAAAATAGAGAGGAGGAAGGGAGAGAGGGGGATGGGAGAGAGGGGGAAGGGAGAGAGGAGGAAGGGAGAGAGGAGGAGAGAAGAGAGTGTAAGGCTTAAAGAGGGAAAGAAAACAGGGAAAGGGAGATAGTCTAAGCGGAGAGAGAGGGAAGGGAGAGAGGGGGGAAGGAGGGTGGAAGAAAAGAAAGAGGTTGAATAAATGGGAAAAGGGAGGAAGTGGAAAGGAGAGAAGGGAATGGAGAGAGAGGTAGGGAATGAGGGGGTACAGAGAGAGGAGATCGAGATACAAGGGGAAGGGAGAGAGGGGGAAGATGAGATAGGAAAGGGAGACGGGGGAGGGGGGGGGGGGAGAAAGGAGGATGGGAGAGATAGGACTGTGAGAGAGGAGGAAGGGAGAGATATGAAAGAGAAATAAAGGACGAGATAAAGAGATATAGCAGAAGAAATTAGCGCGCGAGAGAGAGAGAGAGAGAGAGAGAGAGAGAGAGAGAGAGAAAGAAAGAGAGAGAATGAGAGAGAGAGAGGAAAGAGAGAGAGACAGAGAGAGAGAGAGAGAGAGAAAGAGAGAGAACGATAGACAAACAGACAGAGACCGAGAAATAGACAGGGAGACAGACAGAAGCCCCAGAAAAAGAGAAAAACATAGAAATTTGCAAAGAGACAAAAAGACAAACAAACGCGAGTGAAACCCAGCGGTCCGGAGACGCAGCGAGGGACAGACAATAACAAAGACACTCCCTGAAATTAATTCCCCTTCATCGTCTGATAAAGAAAATGTATCAATATTTTACCCCTCTTAAACCCCGCATTTACGTCAACTTAGCGTCGGATTCTTGAACGAAAAATCGAATCTAACCCTTAAGCGCTTGCTCGGGGGAAGACAAAGCTATTATTCAAAAGGTAATTTCTGCGTAAAGTCTAATGCCGCAGTGTCGCTTTTGCCTTGAAAATAGGAATAAAAATGACACTTAAGGTAATATCTTGTAGGATTTATATGCTATGATTATTGGGAGATATTTTGAAAATGATTGTGGCTTGATTAAGTAATTTTGTCTAAGTATTTGGCTTTATTTCAGTTTAAATATAAAAATGTGTCTATGTAAAGAATAAACTAAATCACATATGTCTGCTAAACATTGATAAAAATGATAACAATGAAACTTGGGACAAATTTTACTTTGAACTGACATCTACCACACCAAAAGTCACTCACCCTAAAAGGAGAAGAA
>NC_061838.1:18056798-18059298 GCF_019202785.1 Penaeus chinensis | reverse complement strand
TTCTTCCTCCACCTCTTCCAGTCTCTCTTATTCCCTCATTCATTCTCCCTACCCTCTCTCTCTCCATCCTCCCCCTTTTCCAATCTCTCATATTCCTTATTCATTCTCTCCCTCCCCCCCTCTCTCCCTCACTCCTTCCTCCCCCCTTTCAATCTCTCTTATTCTCTCATTCGTTCTCTCCCCCCCCCCCTTTTCTCTCGTTCCCTCCCTCACTCTCTCTCTCTCTCTCTCTCCTCCCCCTCTCTCAATCTCTCTTATTCCCTCATCCATTCTCTGGCCCCTCCTCTCTCTCTCTCCTTCCTCCCCCTTTCAATCTCTCTTATTCCCTCATTCATTCTCTCTCTCTCTCTTCCGTAAACATCCAGCGGGTCCAAATAATTCAGGTTAATTAACAAGATGTGTATACGCGATGTTTCAATTTTTGAAAATTTCACTTCCGGCCAAAATGCATCGAAAAGCTGTCGACACTCTAATTTTGATACAAATTCGTTGTGGATTCCGACACATATTGGAAACAGCATGAAGCTTTTTTTCGTTTCCTTTACAGAGATATGCAGTTTGTGGCTTTGATTTCGTTCTTGAGCGAAAGTCTACGAACTGCGGTTGGAGGGAAGAGAGAGAGAGAGAGAAACGAGGGACCGAGAGATTGGTCGATAGATTTTGCGAAGAAAGAGGGATAGATAGATAGGTAGATAGGGAGGTAGGTAGACAGATGAGTGGATGAATATGTAGGTAGGTAGAGAGAGAGAGAGAGAGAGAGAGAGAGAGAGAAAGAGAGAGAGAGAGAGAGAGAGAGAGAGAGAGAGAGAGAGAGAGAGAGAGAGAGAGAATGAGAGAGAGAGAGAGAGAGAGAGAGAGAGAGAGAGGGAGAGAGAGAGAGAGACAGAAAGAGAGTGAGAGAGAGAGAAAGAGAGAGAGAGTGAAAGAGAGAGAGAGAGAAGAGAGGGTGAAAATAGACCACAGAGAGAACGAAGAAAGAAAAATGGTGAAAAACCAAAAAACGAAAATATTCTCTTTTGAATATTTGATTCGGTGGGCGGCAACGGAAAATTTACGATTCCATTCGGTTCAATTTTTTTTCTTTCTATTATTTTGACCGTGTTGCTTCATACTCATACGCACACAAATCTCTGTGTACACTGCTTTCTTTCACTCAGGATCAGAAGAGACATATAGCCTCCATACGCACGCAAACAAAACATTTGAACCGAAATCCACTCGACGACGAACGTTGAAAATCGAATTTGCGCGGGGAAAAAAAAAAAAAAAAAAAAAAAAAGTGACGTCATCGCCCGAGCATTCGAAGCGGGTTAAAATAAGTTGGTATTAAATTCTCACAGCTTGTGTTCTCGCGAGCAAATCCTCTAAACTATGCAAAATGTCGAGTATGTAAATCAAAATCATTACAATTCAGATTTTTTTTTTTTTTTTTTTTTTTTTTGTATTCCTTTTTTGTGAATATTTAAATGCCTTAATTCATGGGTGACTAACATATACCCAGTGCCAGTGCCAAGGGAATGACATTTCTGGCGGCGTAATATGAAAATTGTAATTAAATGAATTAAGGATTGGGGGGGAAGGGGGGAGGAGAGGGGAAAGGAAAGGGGTAGAGGAGAGGGGAGAGACAGGAAGAGATACAGAGAGATTGAGAATCAGAGAGAGAGTGGGAGGGATAGTGATGGTGAGAGAGAAGGGGGGGGGGGGGGGGGGGAGGAGAGGATGTGTGTGTGTGTGTGTGTGTGTGCAAGTGAGTGAGATAGAAACGAGAGAGAGAGTGAGAGAGAAGAGAGAGAGAGAGAGAGAAAGAAAGAGAGAGAGAGAAGAGAGAGAGAAAGAGAGAGACGCAGATAAATACAGATAAATAAATAGACAGACAAATAGATAGATGTATAGATATATAGATAAATATATTTAGACAGAAAGAGACAGATAGACAGATAGACAGACAGAGACTGAGAATGAAAGGTCTGTAAAAGTCGCTAAAATTGCTATATCCCCGTCAAAATAACACAACAATAATAAAGAAGTCGATTTTATACGTACCATTTAAGCGCAATTGATGTAAAACGATCACGTAATGTCACAGCTAATAAAAAGGATATAATGCTAACAATAACACGATTACGAACAAAAGAAAACGTCAATAACAATAAAATGAAGCAATAAACCTCTTTCTTATTCGCACCTCAAAAAAAGAAAAAAAAAAGTGTGGAAAAAAATATATTCCGGAATTCAAAAACGTCACTTGAGGGTGAGCTTTCAAAGAGAACTTAAGCTCCCTTCCCACCCCCTCCCCCTCCTTTCTCTCCCCCTCCCCCCCTCCTCGTAAGCTTTTCATACATTGTGGATTTTGTTTGACTTTTTTTTTTCTTTTTCTTTTTTTTACTTTCTTTATCACTATGTCGGTCTTTTATTTATTAAAATATGTTTTTTTGTTTTCCTTTTCTTAAAATAATTTCTTTTTTTTTAGGGAAATGTCAATAATTATTTCAACAAAGTT
>NC_061838.1:17984298-17999298 GCF_019202785.1 Penaeus chinensis | reverse complement strand
TGAGTATGTGGGAGAGATGTTATATAGAGAGAGGTGTGACACACTCACACACTCAATCACCACAGTGGTGTGAGAGAGATAGATACTATATTAGATATATGATAGTTATTGATATATATATTATATATTTATATATAGTGATTAGATAGAAACATACATAGTTATATATATATATTAGATATTATTATAGAGAGAGATATATATATATATATATGTACGTATATACATGTGTGTTTGGGTGTGTGTGGGTGTGCGTGGGTGCTGATAATAGAAATATAGATTGAGTAAAATTAAAGATTTTGTTGATTTACAGATATAGAGAGAGAGAGAGTTAGAGCTTAGAGTGTTAGTGAGTGAGGTATGACGCGTATATAGATAGGTGACGTATAGACATGTGTGGGTGTGTGGGGTGTGTGGGCTGGTGGGCGTTTATATACAGGTAGAGAGAGTAGATAATGAGAGTGTGAGAGAGTGAGAGTGAGAGAGGAGTGAGTCTGTATAGAGATAGTGTGAGTACAGAGGAGTGTGAGGAGATTGATTTATGCGTGTGTGATATTGATATGTAGTCTCACACACAACCACAACACACACACATATCAATATATGATTATCGTATAGAGTATATGATAGATGATTATAGTAGATGATAGTGAGAGAGTGTAGAACATGAGATGTTATAGAGATAGATAGAGAGATTATGTACACATAATCGCTGTTAGAGAGTTAGAGCGATATTTATTTATAGATAGTGAGATATAGATATGGGGGTTAGATGTATATGGTAGTTAGTTATATTTAGGTGATATTAGTGATTGAGAATGATATGGAGATATTTAGATAGATATAGAGAGTGAGTTGGATTTTGGGATTATATTGGGTGTATAGGTGGGATGGAGAAGAGATCAGTGATAGACTTTCAGTGCATACTTTTTGTGTGTGGGTGGAGAAGAGTTTTAGAGGATAGATTTAGTGATATAGAGATAAGAGTGAGAGAGTGGGCGGGGGGGGGGTGTGGGTGGTGTGGTGGGGGGTGTGGTGGGGGGGTGGGGGGTGGGGTCTCTGGGTGTTGTGTGTGGGGGGGTAGTCCACAAAATACACAAATAAACTCACACCAGACACACACAGATTATACATTGATAGATAGTCGTTAAAGGATTGTGGAGAGATTGTGATGTATCATAGCATTGTAGTGATCGAGATCACAGTTAGATGAGTGATTATATAGATATTCACAAAGACTGAGGGATGGATAGGAACATATCAACGAGATAGTATTTGAGAGTAGAGTGAGTTACTTTAGATAGTAGAGTTTTATATGATACAGATAGAGAGTATATAGATAGATAGATTGAGATAGAGAGATAGTATAGATAGATTTAGATAGATATATGAAGACACCACACACACACTCTCACACACACACACACACACACACAGAGTTTATATATATTTATATTATAGTATAGATTTCGTTAATGATATATATCGTTTGTATATATGGTATATATATATTTTAATATATAGACTTATATATAGATATATATATATTTATAAAAATATATATATATAGTATATGTTATATATGGTACGTTAATATACATATGTGGTTTGTGGGTGTGGGGTGTGGTGCTTGGGTGCGGTATATATACATAGAGAGTGAGAAAGCTTGAGTTGATATTTGATGTGAGATAGTGTTTGATTAGTGTTGGAGAGATGATAGTGAGAGTGTTAGATGGGTCGTACTTACAGGTGTGTTGGTGGGGGGTGTGTGGGGGCGGGTGTGGTGTGTGGAGTAGTGAGAGTGTGTTATTGTGTGTGTGTGGTGACGTGTGTGAGTGTGTAACGACTGAGAGTGTGTGAGAGATATTTAGTGTTAGTGAGGGTGAGAGTGTGAGTGTGTGTGAGTGTTTGAGGGAGTGGGTGTCACTCTCACTCTCTCTCCTCTCTCACTCACTCACTCAAGCTGTGATTTTGTAGTGAGTGTAGTGTGTGTGAGTTGTGTGTGTGAGTGAGTAGTGAGAGAGGGACTAACAGCGAAGAGGCGAGATTGATGAGTGTTAGTGTGTGAGTTGAGAGAGTTGGAGTGTTAGAGATGTGGATAGAGGTAGTGGTTAGAGATATAAGAGGAAGAGATTATAGAGAGAGATAGTAGATTGATGTGTAGATAGTGATGGAGTTGTATATTAGATATGAGATAGTGATTGTGATTATGATGGGAGAGAGAGTTTGAGAGATAGAGTAGGGAGAGAGTGAGTTTGATGTAGATATGGTTAGATATGGGTGTTATGTGTATATTTATACATAAACATCTATATATAATGCATACTTATGTGTGTGTGTGTAGATCTATTATTATTTATATATATATATATAATATAATATATATTTTAATAATGTGTTTGTGTTGTGGTTGTGTGTGTGTGTTGGTGGTGTGTGTGCTTTTTGTGTGGTTATGTTGGGTTTTAAAAACACCAACACACACACACACACATACACACACAGAATACATATATAATATTTTTTATTTATATAAATATTAATAATATATTTTATAAAATATATATATACATATATATATAATATTATATAGATATACACAATTATATATATATATATATATTATATAATATTTTATATATATTACACAATCATAGGGATGATATACTTTTCAAATATTTATATATATATATAATAATTTTAAATATATATATATAAAATATTTATATATGTAATATATATATATAAATATATATATATATATATATAAAATATAAATATATTTTAAAATACACACCCACCACACACACACCACACACTAATATATATAATATATATATATAAAATAATATTATATTTATAAATTTTTATATTTAATATATAATATTATAATATATAATATATATTATATATATATTATAATATATTTATTTCGTATTTTC
This sequence comes from Penaeus chinensis, assembly GCF_019202785.1. Classification (NCBI taxonomy): domain Eukaryota; kingdom Metazoa; phylum Arthropoda; class Malacostraca; order Decapoda; family Penaeidae; genus Penaeus; species Penaeus chinensis. The sequence continues at coordinate 17,996,359 of NC_061838.1, read as the reverse complement.
CATTTTGGTGGGGGTGTGTGTGTGCTTGTTGCGTTTTATCAATATATAGATAAAAAAACAATTATAAATATATATATATTTTATATAAATATATTATATATATATTTATATATATATATATTTTATATTTTATAAAATATATATATATTATATATTTATTATATTTTATATATATATATATATATTTTTTAATATATATATTTCGTAATACATGTGTGTTTTTTTGTGTGTGGTGTGTGTTGTGTGCGATATATACAATATTAGATAAATAAATATATATATATATATATATATATTAATATTTTATATATTATATTTTATATATATATATATATATATATATATATATATACTACTAATATATATTATATATATATATATTTTATTTTATAACTTATATATTATATATATTATATTATATATATTAAATAATTATACACACACACACACCACACCACACACAAACACCCCACAACACATATTTATATATATATATATATATTATTTATAATTATATAAATATATATATATATATATATATATTTAATATAAACATATATATATATTATATATAATATATGTACACAAACTACATATATTTATATAAATTTTATATTTATATATTTATTTTTTGAAATATATATATATATATATTTAATATAGATATATGTATATTGTATATACATATAATATCTATATATATATATATATATATTATATTTTTTTATAAATTATGTATATTATATATATAATTATTTTATATATATATTATATATATATATATATTTTATATAAAATATATATTATATATTTTCACACTTCTACCTATATTTTATATAATATATATTTTATATATAATATATTATATTTAATATGTTATATATTTATTATATATATATATATTATATATATTTTTTATTATTTATATATTATTTATTTTAAATTAGTATGTATATAATATATATTTTTTATAATATATATATTATATATATTATTAAATATGTATTAGTATATAGGGGTGGTTTGGGATTTATACATTACATATTTTTAAAACCCTGGGATACTTATGTGTGTTTTTATATATATATATATATATATATATATATATATATATATAATATATTATAATATATAATGTTTTGTGTGTGTTGTGGGGTGTGTGTTGTGGTGGGGTGTGTGTGTGTGTGTGTGTGTGTAATACACAAACAACCACACACACATACACACACAGAAAACATATTATACATTAATATAATATTAATATAATTAATATATTTATATACTGTACATTACATATTTATTTATATATATTATTAATATATATTTTTATAAACACATACATATGTTTTGTATATACATAAACTATATTTTTTATATATATATATATATCTATTTTTTATAATTAATATATAATATATATATGTAATATATTTTTAAATAATTTATAATATCTATATATATAATATTATATATATTTTAAAATACACACACACCACCCCACCCCACACAAACCACCCCAAATATATAATAAATATATATTTATTATTAATTTATATTTATATATATATACAAATAATTATATTTTTTTTATATATAATAATAAGTACGTATATACATATGTTTTGTGTGTGTGTGTGGGTGGCTTGTGTGCGTATTTTATAAATAAAAAGATAAATAAATAAATTATATATATATAATTATATTTCAATTTTATATATATAATTTTAATATATATATATATATAATATATATATATATATATAATACATTGTTTTTTGGGTTTGTGTGTGTGCTTGTTCGTATATATATTATAGTAAATAATTATTTTATATATTTTAATATAATAATTATTTATATACTATTATATATATCTATATATATATAATATACTATAAATATATATATATATATTATATATTATTATATATATATATATATATATATTATATAAAATATATATATATTATACCCCACACACACACCCCACACACCACATACACACCCACACACCATATTTATATTATTATATATATATAATATTTATATATATATTATATATACATATAATATATTTTATATATATATAATTATATAATATATATATATTTTGTAACACATCTACTATATATATTAATATTATATTATATATATATATATATATATATATTTTTATATATATATATATATATATATAATATTTATATATTTATTATAGATTTTGTATATATGTAAATATTGATTTATATATAAAATATAAATATTTATTTATAAATAATGTATATAATATATATAATATATTTATATATATATATATATATATAATATATAATATATATATATATATTTTTACACACTTCTACATATATATATATATATATATATATATTTTAATTATATATATATTTTATTTATATAAAGATTGTGTATATATGTATATGTTAATTTTATATTAATATTAATAATTATATATTTATTATATATATATATATTTTTTTAAAAAATTTGTTTATATATATATATTATATATATTATATATATATATTTTTATTTATATATGTGTGTTTTGTGTTATTTTAAAATACCTATAATTACATACAGCTCTTATGGGGTGTGTATATATATATATTATATTATATATATATTATTATATAAAAATTTATGGTTGTGTGTGTGTGTGGTGTGTGGTGTGTGTGTGAGTGTGTTTACACAAACCACACAAAACACACAACACACCAGAAATACATATATATTTCTATAAATTATATTATACATTTTATATACAATATATATATATAATATAACATATTATATAATAATATAATATATATATAAAATTATATTATATATATATATAATATCCCCACACACTTACATTGTATGTATATAAAATAAACAAAAATTTATATATATATATATATATTATATATTTTATTTTTTATATTTTATTTAATTTATATGTATTTTATAAATATTTATATATATATATATTTATATTTTATATTTTTATATAATTTATATATTTTATATATATAATATAAAATATTTATTATTATATATAAAATGTATATATATTTATTATATGTATTTTATATATATATATATTTATATTATAAAGATATATATAAATATTATAATAAATATTATTATATATATTATATGTATATCTATGGGTGTATGTGTGTGTGTGTGTGTGTTTGTGTTTTGTGTGTATTCCCGCATATATATATTATATATATTTTATTATATTTTTTATATCTATATTTTGTAAAATATTAATATTATATTTTTTCTGTGTGTATGTGTGTTTGTGTGTGTGTGTGTGTATACACACACACACAACTCACACACACCACACACACACACACACAAATAAATATCTATATATATATATTTAATTTTTATATAAAATATTTTAAAACATATAATGTTATAAATTTTATTATATATTTATATTATATATTTATATTTTAAAAATTTATTTAATATTAAATTATATATATATATATATATTATATATATATATATATTTATATTATGTTTTGTGTAATATATTCTATATTTATATATATATATATATATATTAATATATATTTTGATGTATGTGGTATTAAATTTACTTATTTTGTTGGGATGTATACATTAGTGTATATATATATATATATATATTATATATATATAATATATATCATATATATTTTTATATTTATTGTAGTATGTGTATTATATATATTATATATATTTATATATATATATATATATTTTAAAATTATATGTAGGTATGGTGTATATAAATATACATATATTTTTGTGTGCATGTAACATATATGTGTATATATATATATAATATATTTTATTTATATATATATATATTATATTTATTTTATATATATATACATAAAATTATTATAATATATATTATATATATATATATTTTTTTATAATAAAAAATTTTAATATATCATGTTGTGTGTGTGTGTGTGTGTGTGTTGTGTGTGGTGTGTGGGGGTGTGTGGTGTGGTTGTGTGTGTGTGTGTGTGTGTGTGTGTACTTATGTCTATATATGTAATATATAATTTTTTTCCTACTTATGGAAGGATTTTTCCCTTTTTAAAACCCAACACCCAAGAACATATAACAAACATAACAAATATAACAAACACCACCAGATAGAAGTCAGATAAACATGCAGACAATTAGCAAATAGATTTACTATTACCCCAAAATTCCGAGCAGGCTTGATGAACGGGAAAAGGGGGGGCGGGGAGGGGGAAGGGTCAGACAGAGGTTTGGGGGGGGGGAAGGGCCAAGGTGGGTTAGGATAGGGAGGGGGGGGGGGGGGGAGGGAGGAAAAGGAAGCAATAACAGGGAAGATGAAGCTGATGTGAACGTAGTAGACAGGACAGAGGGAAGGGGGGGGGGGGGGGGGGGGGAGGGGGGAGGAGGAGGGGGCATATAATCCAGATAATTGTGTATCCATATAATTGTACTGCCCAGGGTTTGGGCGGATTTTTCACGTGTTGTTTCTTGCGTCGTTTCTTTGATTGTTGGCTGGGGGGGGGGGGGGGTTGATAAAGGGAATGGAAAGAGGGGGGGGGGATTGATTCCATTGACACACGCAAAATTTTGTGTGTGTGTATATAATATATATGATTATATTATATATATATATATATTATATATGTGGGTGAGTGTGGTGTGTTGTTGTTGGGGTGTACTTACACACACACAAACACGCACACTTACACCACACACACACAACCACCACACACACCCATATATATATATATATATATTATATTATATATTTATTTATATTTATATTATATATAAATATATATATATATATACACCATATATATGTGCGTGTGTTGTATGTTATTACATACCTTTCCCCTCCATTCCAATCAAGGGAAGGAGAGAAGGGGATAGTAGAAAAAATAGATAGAGGTGGGAAAATTTGTGCTTAAAAACCACTAAGGGAAAGATATAACAATAGATAAACTGAGGAAACATATGATTGTGACAAAATGGATACGAATATAGATATAGAGAGATAGATAAAAAGGGATATCAAGGTAGATACAGATATCGACGTTGCCGAAAACATTGATAAATTTATATATTCATTCAAAACAGTAGATAGACACATTTTTAAATGTTTTTGTCACCCAAGGCCCATCAAATTACTATAAGAGGTTTTTGAATTTACATGAAAAAGATCAGTCTGTATAAATTTTCGTAATTACCCGAGAGGTTTAAAAGAATGTTTAATGGATAGAGAGATTGTATACTGTTTGGGTATACTTACATTCATATCTTTGCGGATATTATGATATTCAAATTTTATGTTTTAAATATAGGCCCTTTTTTGGGGGGGGAAAATGAGGCAGGCAGTAGGGGAAAAAAGGGAAATTATGTGGAAGAAAGTGAATAGATAAGGAAGTATTTCGAAAGACGAATATAAAAGGAGAGAAAGAGAAAAGAAAAAGAAAAAAAAAATACATAATTTTTTTTTTTTTATCTTCATCAAGCTCTCCCCTCGTTCACCCACCCCTAAAAATAAAAAATAAGGAAAAAAAGGATTATAAAACATAAAAAAGAGAGAAAAAACAGGTAATTTGTTTTTCCGATGCAATGAAAATTTACCTTAAAAATTAAAAGCGCTTGTTGTTTTTGCTTCGAGCGCCTGTTCATGGGAGTTATTAGTAGATTTACGGAAAAAGTTTTGCGTATTGTTTTAAAATATTCACCCCCCCCCCATGCCTAACCCCCCCCCCCCTGGGAACCTTTCTTTTCTGCTTGACTCCTTTTCTCTGTCTCTCTGTCTCTTTGTTCGTTTTTTTTTCTCGTTTCCTTAATTTTCGCTCTTTCTCTCTTTCTCTCTCTCTCTCTCTCTCTCTCTCTCTCTCTCTCTCTCTCTCTCTCTCTCTCTCTCTCTCCCTCTCTCTCTCTCTTCCTCTCCGTCTGCCCCCCCCCCCCCTCCAAGCAGTCACCTCGTCCCCTTTCTATAGGTTTATATCGGCTTAGTTAATTGTAGTTGTGTATTAACAGTTTTTCTGTTTCATGGTTATTTAAGAGAATATCATCATTTTTCCTCATTATCACTTTCATCAGTATTATTATTATTGTTACATAGTTATTGTTATCATTATTAACAATATTATTTCATATATAATAACATAATAATGTTATGAATATTATTATTATTAGCATTAGGTTATTGTAGGATTAGAGTTGCTTTTGACAACTTATGGTTTGTCCTTTTATTATGTCTATTTTCAGCTTTAGTTTAGAATTAGTAGCATACAATTTTTTTTACATTATCACGACTCTTTTGTTTGCGTCACTGCAAACAGATATCACTTTCAGTACAATTGTCATTACCTTATCCATTGGACCCAAAAACACAACCACACACAAAACACCAACACACACACACACCACCACACACACACACACAAACACACCACACACACACACACACACACGCAACGCACACACACACACGCCAACCACACAGGGCAACACACACAACAATCCCAAAACACAACACACCCAAACAAAAAACACAAAAACACACACCGCATCGTAGGGTTTACACACGCACCCCTCCCTGTCCTTCGGTCATGCATCCGTGACGAATCCTCATGCTTGCCTATTGTGGGTGAGGGGGGGGGGGGGCGTGGGAGTGAGGGGGGGGGGGGGCGTGGAGGGAGGCGGGGGGGGGTGAGGGGGGGGTGGGGGGGGGGGCGTAAGGGGAGGTGGATTTGTATGGTAAATGTGTGTCTGTGACTGTCTGCGAACTGTGGGAGAAATTAAGATTGATTCCTGCAGGCAAGCGTGGGGAGAAAGAGAGAGGAAGAAAGGACACGGAGACAGAGGAAAGATGGATGGATACGAAGAAAGAAGATGAAGGACAACAAAAGAACGTAATTTACGTAAGAAAGGTAATGTTTTTCTTCTCCTGAGCATGTATGCTCGCGTACTTACATGTATGCATAAATACGCACATACGCTCATACACAATCCTGAGCGGACACAACATCACATCAAAGAACGATATGTATTTATTTATATCCTATATAATTGTGTGTGTGGGTGTGTGTGTAGGGTATATATATTTTATATATATATATATATATTTATAATATATATATATATATTTTTTTATATATATATATATACTTTATATTATCGTAAATATATATGAGTGTGTATGTGCGTGTATATAATATATATATATATATATATTTATATGATATATATAATATAAAATTATATATGTGTGTGTGTGGGTGTGTGTGTGTTGTGTGGTGTGTGTGTGTGTGTGTGTGTGTGTGTGTGTGGTTTGTGTGTGTGTGTGTGTATATTTATATATATCTATTTTTTATCTATATAAATATATTAATATATATATATATATTTTATATATTATATTATATATTTTATATATATATATAAATATATATACAGACACACACACACATACACAAAACCCGGACGACTGCCATAACCCCACAGTGGAGGAAATGGAAAAGACAGAGCAGAGGTTACTTACATCAGAATGAAAATAAACTTCTTTTTCGAAGAGATATACTTTATTCTAGGATAAAAGAAAGAGTCTGTAGGTATATCCTCATCAGATAACATGAACCTCATTACCATGTGTTTCATTCGCTTTTTTCTGATTTTATCCCATAGCCACCACTTTCCCGAGCCCATTTCGAAATCCAAATCGTTCAATAAAAACAATTTATGGCGCGCACGTAACGCATCTCCGATTTTATGAACGAAATCGAACACGTGAAAATTACAGCCGAAATCACAGCCAAAGAAAGCGCAACAGCATTCGGATACCGATGACGTCACAACGAGCGAACGGAAGAAGTTCAGAAATCTTAAAACTGGGAATGTTTTCTTGAAGCTGTTTGAGAGGGAGGAAGGAAAGAGAGAGAGAGAGGGAGAGAGAAGCGAGAGGAGAAGAGAGAGAGAGAGAGAGAGAGAGAGAGAGAGAGAGAGTTAGAAAGAGAGAGAGAGAGAGATAATAATAATAATAATTATAATAATAATAATATTAATGATAATGATAATAATACTAATAACAACAACAACAATAATAATGATAATAACAATAATAACAATAACCAGAAGAAGAAAAATACGAAGACTTCATTGCAAAGCAGGAGAAGCACCGAGGGTTCCTGAAGCCACTGAGTTCTCATCTGATGAACAGTGACAGATCTTGGACAAAACGAGGGAACGGCAGTCCAAGGCTTACAGAGGCCTCGCTCTTATCTGCCTTGAGGAGATTCAGGTGGAAGGAACACGGGGGTGGGAGGGGGAGAAGGAGGGAAGGAGGGAGGTAGGAAAAAGGAGGGGGAAGGGAAAGGAAGGAAAGGGGGGGGAGGAGGGGATGGAGGGGGAGGAGGGGTGGAGGGAAGGGGAAAAGGGGGAGGGAGGAAAGGGGGAGGAAAAGGGAAAGGGAAAAGGGGGGGGAGGGATGGAGGGGGAGGGATGGAGGGAAGGGGAAGGAGGGAGGTAGGAAAGGAGGGAGGAAGGAAGGAAGAGAGGGGGAGGAGGGAGGGGGGAAGGAAGGGGGGGAGGGGGGAAGGAAGGGGGGAAGGAGGGGGGAAGGAAGGGTGGGAGGAGGGATAGAGGGAGGGTGGGAGGGAGGGTAGAAAAGGATAGAGGAAGGAAGGTGGGAAGGAGGGAGAAAGGAAGGAAGGGGGGAAGGAGGGATGGAGGGAAGGGGGGGAGGAGGGAGGTAGGAAAGAAGTGAGGAAGGAAGGAGGGAAGGAGGGAGGTAGGAAAGGAGGGAGAAAGGAGGGAGAGAAGGGAAGAAATGGGAAGAAGGGAGGTAAGAAAGGAAGGAGTAGGAACGGAGGGAGGGGGGGAAGGAGGGAAGGGGGGGAGGAGGAAGGTAGTAAAGGGAGGAGGAGGGAAGGGAGGAAGGAGGGACGGAAGGAAGGGAAGGAAGGGGGAGGTAGGAAGTAACAGTTTAGGAAAGGAGGAGGGAGGGCGGGACGGGGTAGTCAAGGGGTGAGGTAGGGGGACAGAAAGGGTGATAAAAGAAGGAAAGGAGAAAGAGGAGGAGGAAGAAGTGAAGGAGTAAATAGATAGGTAGATGGAGACAGACAGACAGACAAACCCGAGGAAGGGAAAGAGAGAGAGGGGAAGGAGATGGAGAGAGAGAGGGGAGATAGAGAGAGAGAGAGGGGAGAGAGGCGCGAAACAAAAATATTTACACACGTAAGGGGAATGCATATTTGCTTATCTCCCCCCCCCCCCCCACCCACACACACAACTCTTGCGTTCTCTCTACAATCCTTCTCTCTCTCTCTTCTTCTCCTCACTCTTCTTTCTCTCTCTCTCCTTCTCTCTCTCCCTCTCTCTCTCTCTTTCTCTCTCTTTTGATCTGTGTCTCTTTCTCCCCCCGCCCCCTCTCTGTCTGTCTGTCCGTCTGTTAATCTGTCTATTCATCTTTCTGTCTCTCTGTTTCTCCGTATCTCTCTCTCCCCCTCTCTCTCTCCCTCTCTCTCTCTCTCTCATTCTCTCTCTCTCTCTCTCTCTCTCTCTCTCACTCTCTCTCTCTCTCTCTCTCCCATTCTCTCTCCCTCTCTCTCTCTCTCTCTCTCTCTCTCTCTCTCTCTCTCTCTCTCTCTCTCTCTCTCTCTCTCTCTCTCTCTCTCTCTCTCTCTCTCTCTTTCTCTCTCTCTCTTTCTCTCTCTCTCTCTCTGTCTGTCTGTCTTTCTCTCTCTATCTCCCTCTCTCTCTCCCTCTCTCTCTGTCTTTCTCTCTCTCTCTCTCTCTCTCTCTCTCTCTCTCTCTCTCTCTCTCTCTCTCTCTCTCTCTCTCTCTCTCTCTCTCTCTCTCTCTCTCTCTCCTTCTCTCTCTCCCTCTCCAACCCGTTTCTGGGAAATTAAACATTATATTCGTACGCCCGGCCGGCCGCCTTCGCCCAGGGTCCGAGACACTAGGATCATAATACCATATCTACAGTTTTATGAATAGTCGTCCGGTGCCATAAAACATTTCTTGTTGCGGCACTCTGGCCATGATGTCATCCCCCTCCCTCTCTCCCCCCTCCCCTCCGTCCCTTTCCCCGATCCTCCTTCCTCTTTCTTTCCTCATACTCTTCCCCTCCCTCTTCCCTCCTTCCTCCCCTCCTCCCTCAACCCTCCCCTCCTCCGTCACCCCTCTCCTCCTCCGTCACCCCTCCCCTCCTCCCTCACCCCTCCCCTCCTCCCCCACCCCTCCCACTTACCCCCTTCCCCGTACCTCCTCTCTCTACGTAATCCCCCCCTCTCCACTTCTTCCCCTCCCCCCTCCATCTTTACCCCCTCCCCCTCTTCTCCCCTCTCCACCCCCTTCTCCCGCTTTCCATCTCTTTCTCTCATTCTCTCTCTTCGTCTCTCTTGTTATACATGAATGGATGGGTAGGTAGAAATTGGGGGAAAGGAATGACGGAAGAGGAAGAAGAGAATGAGAAAAAGGTTTGTTGTTTTAGTGCCTTTCTTTCTTTCTTTTCTCTTTTTCAGTTTCTCTTTTCTTTTGTCTCTTTCTAGTGACGTGAAGTTATCATAATTCGATCATTTTAAATCTTCGTCTGTTTTCAAAATGTTTGATGTAAACAGTCTTTGATAAAAACATGATAATACTGAATACAAAACAAAATGATAATGATAATAACAATAAAAAAAAAATCTTAATCCACGCCACGCATAATATCACTTTCGATACATAGAAAAAAAAGTACAGCACTGTAATGCCAATAACAAAAGGCAATAACCCCCAAGTCCCCCATTCAAGAAACACTACAGCAACATCTGGCACCCTGCAAATCCCCTTCCTCCCCCCCCCCCTCCCCCCCCCCCCTCCCCCCCCCCCCATCCCCTATTCTGTCCTCCCTCGCTCCCTTACCCCTCTCTCACTCTCCTACTCCTTCCCTCTCCTCCTTCTCCTTCCCTCCTCTCTCCCCTCTATCCTCCCCCGCATCCTCTTCTACCTCCCCCTACCCCCTCCCTCCCCTCCCTCCCCTCCTTCCCCTCCCTCCCCCTACTCCAAGCCCAGGAGCAACAGATTTGTGGGGCGCCAAACACTCTTTCAAGGGAAATCTGGCCTTATGTCGCCCCACCATAAGGGTCGGGGAGGAGGGACGCTAAAAGGTCGATCCCGCAATGACTGTGTATGTTTATAGGCAGCGTAGCATTGTAATATGTATTGGGAGCCTTCCAGACGACGTTGCGAGTGTATAGTGTGTGAAAAATAATATTATTATTTTTCCTTGCGAGGCGATTCCGTTCGCTGTTTTGCTGTTTTGTGCCGTTTCTTCTCGGGGTTTGTGCTGTTTCCTCTGCGTCATTGTTTCTCTCTCTCTCTCTCTCTCTCACTCTCTCTCTCTCTTTCTCTCTCTCTCTTGGGTTGTTATTGCTACTGTGACTACTATCACCCGTTCTTCTATTTTTGTTACTACTACTTCTACTACTACTACTATAACTACTATAAATGATTTTAATACTACAACAACAACCACCACTACTACTACTACTACTACTACTACTACCACAACTACTGCCAATACCACCACTAGTATAACTACCACTATCACTATTGCTATTTAAATTGCTTCTACCACTATTACAACCACTACTATCAATATTATTCTAACTACTACGACTACTAAATTTGATATTATTTTTATCATAATTAACAGAATCATTATATTTCCTTCTTATTTTCATTTTACAACTAATGTTATCACTATCAGAAATATCATTATCATTATTATTGCAAATACTATTATTATGATATTATTATTCTCATTATTATACTAATATTGTCATTATCAATGATAATATAACAATTATAATAAGGATAATAACTTTTATAACTATTATCATTATGAATTTCATCACCATTATAATCGTTACAACCCTTACCATTATTAACGTTATCATTATCATTATCATGCTTATTATTACTATTATAATAATTATGATTATTATCAATATTATTACTACTATTGTTATCATTATTATTTCTTACCATCTTTAATATTATA
>NC_061838.1:17941798-17949298 GCF_019202785.1 Penaeus chinensis | reverse complement strand
TTAATGAAATGTGACAGACCATGTCCGTAGAATATAATATACGAGGAACTGAGAGAAACACTGCATACATTAAAATCATATCCATAATCGCAGCATCTATGTAGCCTTACAATTGCATTCTCAGAATTCATATTGTATAATACACACACACACACACACACACACACACACACACACACACATATGTATATATATATGTGTGTATATATATACACAAACATATATACATATATATATATATATATATACATATATATATATATATATATATATATATATACACGTATATATATATATACTTATTTATCTATTTATATGTATACATACATGCATATATGTACCATTATAATTGCGTTTTCAATGTTCATATTGTATAATATATATAGGTATGTATATATATATATATATATATATATATATATATATATATATATATATATATGTATATATGTGTGCGTGTGCGTGTGCGTGTGTGCTGTCAATAAGAGTGATTTTCCTGTCAACAATTTTCCTTTCCTTGGAGAGGTAGAAATAACGTTTATGCAAATCTTTCTTCTTCTTGTGTGTGTGTGTGTGTGTGTGTGTGTGTGTGTGTGTGTGTGTGCTAGAAAGATAAAGAAATAAGAAAAACCCCACACCAGAAATAAAGCAACAAAATGATGAAAAAAGAAAAGGAAAGGATAAAGGAAAGAGACAGAGGAAGAGCGAATCCCCCAGTGCCTTCCCCCAAATAACTAGCCCTGTCTCGTCCGTTGCTCTGACTGCCTCCTCAAGGAAGCAACAATTTAACCTCATTGCATTAGAGGTCAAGATGCAATCAACGACCCACTTTGAGCCTAATGCCGAGGGTCCATAAGGGCGTTTGTCCCTGCCTCCGAAATCGGGTCACGCACGTTGCAAGGAAGCTAACGGGAAAGTGTGATTGTTTTGTTTGCTAATGTTCTTGCCTTTCCCCGGTGAACCTTAGGGAGCCTTCCTTTTTTTCTTTTCTCTTCTCTCTCTTTATTCGATTTTCCATTTGTGTCCCTTTTCTTATAAGATTGTAATTGCTTTTGTTATTTGTGTTGCTGTCATGATTGTTTTTGTTATTATCATTATTATAAGTATTGCTATCATCATCATTCATCATTTTCTAAATGAATGTCATAATCATCATAAACATGAACGTTGTCATCATTATTGTTATTATCGTCATTATTGTTTGTAATGTTTAGCTGTTGTTGTTGTTATCATCTTCAGTATCATCATCACTATCGCCATCATTACTTCTTCAATAATTTCCAAATGCAAAATAAAAGCCTAATATCAGCAACAGAGAAGTTGAATTGGCAGAAACTTCTTTTATCATAATTATCAGTTCATATAACTAAGATCATATGTATCATGGTTGCCAATTCCTCCTTTTCTACCACCGCCACCACCACCATCGTCACTAACTATTTCCAGCATCCTACCACCATTGATTCCATAGCCATCACTTGTACCTTTATCTTTATTATCAGTATCCCTACGTCACCGTTCCACCTTCACCATCATCAGCACTAACGTCATTATCTCCCCTCTCAACTTCATTATCATCACTATTTTCACCGCCATTATCACTATCTTCATCATCACCTTTCTCAACCACCACTTACATCATCATCAACACCACCATCACCATCAACCTAACATCACTATCTCCACCATTACTACGCCCATCACCATCATCTCCAACACTAACTCTCCCTGACAGCCAACACAATCTTCTCCACCAAAAATCGAAAAAAAATAATCTTCAGAAAGTCAAAATTCTTTCCAAAATGTCCGCGTGCAACCTGGCTATATATCAGAAAACACACTTCCATTTAATAAGGGCAAATAACCAACCCATATATTTCCAGACACTGAATTCGAGCTGTCAATAAGAGTGATTTTCCTGTCAACAATTTTCCTTTCCTTGGAGAGGTAAAAATAACGTTTATGCAAATCTTTCTTCTTCTTGATATTCCGAAAAACGCTTCATATATTTTCATGAATGACTTTATTCGAAAGGCGATGCGTTATTTGAGAGTCCGCGATGAATGAAAAGGTCGTAGTTTTTTATTTGAAGAAATTATATCGATTTGAAGTTATAGATCAAATGGCTGATGTCTAGTAGTAGTAAAAGTAGTAATGGTAGTGGTAGTAACAACAGTCAAAGTAGCAGTAAAAGTAGCAGTAGTAGTGATATCAAAAGCAGTTACCTTTCCTTCGCGAGGTAGCTTGTGCAGAGAGATTGGGAGAAGTAAGAGTGCGCCAGCAATACGGTATTAGAGATGCCAACAACACCACACGTGTAGCATTAGCCTTATTAATAGTAATAGTAACAGTAGTAGTGGTAGAAAAGTAGTAGCAGTAGTATTAGTAGTAGTAGTAGTAGTAGTAGTAGTAGTAGTAGTAGAAGTAGTAGTAGTAGTAGTAGTAGTAGTAGAAACCGCAGTGATAGCAACAGCAAGAGCAGTAGCACTTGTAGTTGTCACAAGTATAGAAGTAATAATACAAACATAATTCACAGCAGTATAAGTAGTAATATCTGCCGTAACACTCTCTCATGGAAGTCCGAGCATAAACGCCATACGTAGCAATCATCCAATTACAAAAGAAACCGACATACGAAGTTACAAAACAGATGACACATGACCTTCCATATCCTTGTAAAACCGACAAATAAATATAATAAAGTGAGGAGTAAATTCCGCATGTTGAAATGGTGTTCCTTCTTCTTCCTCGGAGATATTCATCACAGGCAGTTATGGCTTCCTTACAGGGATCTACACGAGCTGCTCCGAAAACCTGCATTGTGACTCCCTTAACTCTCGCGGCCGTGTCTCATCTGTGCTTCGAAATAATAATAAAGGTTTGATCATTCATTCTACTTCATTGTAATGCGTTTGAAATCATGATGTTCTTTATTTGGTTTTGTTCGGGTTGTGATTGTGTTTTTTGGGAGAACATTTTAGAAAAGAGGAAGATTTATCCGGAGACACTGGCCAAGGATTCGGATAAGGGAGGTTAGTATTGCCAACACTGCATCAACGGAGTATCTCTGCCTCCTCTTCGCTCGCTCTTTTCCTCCTTAATGAATTATTGAAACTATAATCGGATGTGAGAGGATATATAGAATTTTAACTCTCAAAAAGAGGATAAAAAGAAGAACGACCGGGACACAGTTGCCAGGAGTGGATTATGTAAAGAAACACGAGCCTTTTCCCCGACACTGCTGAAATATTTTTTTAAACTTCTGTATTTTCCCCTACTTTCCTACACCCCTTTTCATCCCTCCGTTCTCAAACAAGTAATCAAATCTTCACAAACTCCAGCGAAAAAAAAGCCCACTCCGCGCCCATTCCTTTGCACGAACATCAAAATCTGACAGGCCAAAAGACGAGAGACTGCTATAAATAGCGATAGCAAATGACTAAAATAAACCACAGCGAGCGGAAAAGCGCTATCTAGCAACTCTCTAGCGCTACACCCGCATTGCGCTCACAGTCTCAGGTCGAGCATGAGGTGGAATCACTTTTATTTACCTATTCTCAAGCCGTCCGACTTAATTGCTGTCAAGATGTAGGCTTTCTTTTCTCCTTCTCTCTCTTTCTCGCTTTCATTATTGTTGTTATTGTGATTGAATCATCGCCTCGGCTTATAAAAGGGCTCCAGCTGGTGATTGATTTTATTGAGGCCGTTTGATTGTTGACACTTTTTCTCTCTCGCTCGGTTTCAACTTCAAATCTGGCGGCGTTTTGCGGGGAGTCTAATTGTTTCGCCTCTGTGCGGGGCTGTTATTATAGTTGCTATTATTATCATTTATAAATATTATTGTCGTTGTTATCACCACTATCACCATCATCATCATCACCACTATTAGCATCATCATCATCATCATCATCATCATCATCATCATCATCAACATCGTTATCATCATCATAATCAACATCATCATTATTTCTACAACTATTACTACTACTACTACTGCTACATCTACTGCAGCTACTACTAGTAATAACACTACTACTACTATTGCTACTATGCTACCTCAGTCACCACTTCTACAATCATAATTATCATTATTATTATTATTCTAAATATCGACATTTTAGCATTACTACTCTTATTATCATTATCAACCTTTCTTACCATTACTATTATTATTAATATTTCTCTTTTTTCCCATCTTGCAGTTTTCGAATCCAACACCTCACATCATAAGGTTGAAAATCCAGCCCGAAACAACGAGAGAATGAACCCAATCTGCCGTTGCATTCTGGTAAAATAACACTGTGGAAACTAGGTCAATTTTTTCATCACTTTTTATTTTCTTTTTTTTTTTCTTTTTTTTTTTTACTTTTTATCAATTGCCATATATCTCTGTCAGTATTTTTTTTTCTTTTTTAATAAAAGGATAGGAATACTTTTAAAATATCTGATTATCCTTTCTTTGTTTGCATATATATATATATATTTTATATAGATTGTATGGAAAAAACGTAAAATAAAGAAAATAAACATCAGGATAATTATGGAAATCGTGGGACGCGATGGGGGGGGGGGGGAGGGAAGGGAGGGGGGGAAGATTGCATAGGACAGAAGAAACTCCTAAATAACAGTGATAAAAGAAGAGGAAGAAGAAGAAAAAAAAAAAATACTAAAAAAGAATTTAAGGGAAAAATACTAAATTTGGGATAAAAACAACAAAAGATTATGCAGTGTATTTATCTCATAGCAATTACCTTAGAAAATACACAGCAAAGACTACAGCACTGAACACGGGGTCACTGCGGGGGGATGGGAGGGGGGGGGGAGGGGTGTGGGCCTCAGGTCAGTCGATTTCCGTGACCTGTTGGGACGTGGACTCCCCCCCCCCCCCCACCCCCACCACCCTTCCCCTCTTGTCCTGCCCCTCCCCCTTCCTCCCTCCCTTTACCTTATTATCCTCCTCTCTCCGTCCCTTCATTTTCTTTTCCCTCCTCTTCTCTCTTCTTTCTTCCCTTCCTCACTACTCGTCTTTCCCTTCATAATTCCTTTCTTTTTTTTCCCCCTTATTCCGTCTCTTTACTTATTTCTTCCTTCCCTCCTTTGCTCGCTTTATTCCCCTTCTCTTTTTCCCATCCTTCCCTCTTCTCTTTCATTTCCTCTCTCCCACTCTATTTTATTTCCCCTCTTCCTTACTCCCTCTACTCTCTCCTCCCTTCCTTCTCTTGGCTAACCCGTCTCCTCTCCCCTCCCCCACTTTCTTCCCCTCTCTTCTCTCCCCTCTCTTTTCCCCCTCCTCATCTTCCCTCTCTTCTCTCCCCTCCCCCTTCTTCCCCCCTCTCTCCTCTCATTTTTCTTTCCCCGTCCTATCTTCCCTCCCCTCTCCTCCTCCCTTCCCTCTCTTCTCTCCCCTCCCCTTCATTCCCCCTCTCCCCTCTTTTTTCCCTCCCCATCTTCCCCTTCCTCTACCCTCTTCCCCTTCCTCCCTTCTCTCCTCTCCCCCCCCCTTCCCCCCTCTCTTTTTTTCTTTCCCTTCCACATCTTCCCCCTCCTCTCCCCTCCCTTCCCTCTCTTCTCTACCCTCCCCCCCCCCATTCCCCTCTCTCCCCTCTCTTTTTTCTTTCCCCTCTCCATCTTCCCCCTCCTCTCCTCCTCCCTTTCCTCTCTTGCCTACCCCGTTTCCTCTCCCCTCCCCCCGTATTATACCCCCCCCCTCCTCCTCTCTTCCCTCTCTCACACCATCTTACAGAATTAATAATGTTCTAGATTCAGCAACGCATTAATGGAGTTCATTTTGTTAAAGAAATCGAGGAAATGGAGAGTTTTCTGAGCGAGGCTGAATTTTGGAGAGCGGCTGCAGATATATCATGTCTGTGTATATATGCATATATACACAGACACACACACACGCATATATTTATATATATATATATATATATATATATATATATATATAATATATATATATATATATATATATATATATATATATATATATATGTGTGTGTGTGTGTGTGTGTGTGTGTTTGTGTATGTGTGTGTGTGATAGAGCAAGAGAGGGAGAAAGAGAAGTGTAGATGAAAAGCAAAGATTCCAATCTGCAGATGGCTTTGTTATTAGCGAAATCTAGCTCCACAATCCCATTCGTTCTTACTTTCAATCATCAAAGACCAATCGTCTGTCACCGAATTTACCCATAAGAATATTTTCCATGTCAAACAAGCAAACAAATAAACATGAAGGATTTCTATTAATAACCAAAAAACAAAAACAAAAAACAAAAACAAAAAGACAAAAATAAAATTATAATTAAAAGTTACAACCCAGAAATTATAATAACTTCAGCGACAATTACCTATAATTAATTACTGTGCTAAACGTACCTGCGTAATGATAGAGACTTGGCAGTTATTGGACACCCTAATCATTGTGCGAATAAGGTGTAAACACAGAGGTAATTAGCTATCAAGGTTAGCTATCCGGGATGTCATGATTATTATGTAATTTATTTCATTATCACTATCATTCATCATTGATATGATTATTGTCATCATCGTTATTGTTATTATTATTATTACTATTATTATTATTCTCATTATCATTATTATTATTACTGTTATTATTATTATTATTGTCAGTTGTTCTATTAGTGGTAGCAGCAGTATCATTATTATTCTCATTATTATTAGTAGTATTACTAATGCTACTACTACTACTACTACTACTACTATTATTAATATAACTACTGCTACTACTATTACTACTACTACTACTGTTATTATTATTACTATTATTATTATTATTAATATTATTACTATTATTATTATTACTTTTATTATCATTATTATAACTATCATCAATGGGTTTTTAATTGCTCTTCATCGTCATTATTATTAATATCATTATCAGTATTGTAATCTGAAATGCCATGATTATTATTGTAATGATGAATATGATGACTGTTATCATCATCATTATTTTACTATTATTATTATTATTATTATTATTATTATTATTATTATTATGATTATGATTATGATTATTATTATCATCATTATTATTGTTATCATTATCATTATTAGGTGTATTATTATGTCTCTAATTATAATGATAATAATAATACAAATAATAACTCATTATTATTATTATTAATGTTATTATTATTACCCTTATTATTATTATGGTTGTCATTGTTATTTTCAGCATGATTATTTTTTATTATCATTAGTAGTTCTTTAATTTGCTATTCTTCTCCATATCATTACTTGAAGATTATCATTATTACTATTCCTATTATTATTACTATCATATTACTATTATCATCATCATTTTTATCATTATTATCTTCATTACTGTAACTACTACTACTGTTATTGCTATTATCATTGTTATTATTATTTTCATTATTATCGTTGTTGTTGTTGTTGTTATAATAATATGATGATAATCATAATAATAATAATAACAATAATAACAATAATAATAATAAAATAATAATAGTAATGA
>NC_061838.1:17906798-17911798 GCF_019202785.1 Penaeus chinensis | reverse complement strand
GTGGGGGGAGACATTAAGTTAAATCAGGGTTTTTAGTCCGTAGGTTTTGAACACGTCGGCCGCATAAACTGCCAGAGAGACAAATTGACACGGAGGCAACGTCGAGAGCTGGGATATGTGCTTTTATAAATCACATTATGCTGTGCCGTATTTTTAGGAAAATGGCATATAAAGTAGAGAGAGGGCAGAGTGAAGAAGGGTAATGGAGGAGAGAGAGGGAAAGAGAGGATGAGGACGAGAAGGACAATAAATTAAGAGAGAGAGAGAGAGAGGGATAAGATAGATAGACAGACAAGCAGATAAATAGATAGATAGAAAATGAGAGAAAGAGAGAGAATAAGAGTCAATAGACAGACAGACAGATATGTAGGCGGATAGATATATATATATAGCTGATAAGAGAGAGACACACAGGGAGATAGAAAGTATAAAAAAAAAATATATATATATATATATATATATATATACGGGAGTGAAAAAAACAACAACACGAAACGTAAACAAAAAAGTGATAATTAAATAAACACAGATAATCTCTCTAACTAACGAAAAATATATGACTGCAATGGTCGACTTTTCTTTTGCATTTAGAAGCCTATTCATACCATCTTCAAGAGCACTTTACACTCTTAAACGCTGGCCTACAAATGAATAACCCTTACCATTAGAGATATATGTAATTGCACTAATGAATACCCAAGAATTGAGAAATAGAATATCACTGAAGAAGGAAAAACGACCTTAAATCATGATTCAGGACATTTACCGTGAATCACCATCAACTATCGCTCAAAAAAAGGGAATGTGGAAATGTGAAAAAATAATTTCAACTCCAAATAGATGCTGATTACGTTCATGCAATATGCAAGGTGCATAAATGAAGAATGTAAATTTTATGACAGTTTCTGTTTACTTGCCTTATAATAAGCCAAACGAAGTTGATGAATATGTGTACGTATGTTATCGCACAGAGATGTACAGACAAATGTTCCTACACACACACACACACATACACACACACACACACACACACACACACACACACACACACAGCCGTCTGCATCTACACACACACAGACCTTTTGCTACACACATACACACAAAAATACACACACAGGTACAGACATACGCATGCACACACAAATACACATGCACATACGCAAACACAGACACACACATACACACACAAATACACACGCACATACGCAGACACAGACACACACATGTAGACACAAAGCAGTCTCTGAATCCTTGCCCTTCTTAACAGATTTCTTCCTCTATAAATTCCATAGAAAAAAAATCCTTACACTTCCTCTCCTAGCTTCCTTTCCTCCTCTTGTTTATCTGCTTTTAACATATTTCCTTTGTTTCTGTGATCTATCGCAGTATGTTCTTTTGCTACACATTTGGAAGTCTGCTTTGTTTTCAGTCAAGCCGAGTTTGTCTTTATTTTTTTTTAATTGTATGTTTTTGTTTGTTTGATTTCTGTCTGTCTTTCTCTCTCTTTTTGTATGTCTGTCTCTTTTCCTCTGTGTCTGTATCTCTCTGTTTCTGTCTGTCTCTCTTTTTGTCTGTCTGTTTATTTTCCTCTGTGTCTGTATCTCTCTGTCTCTGTCTGTCTGTCTGTCTGTCTTTCTCTCTCTCTGTGTCTTTCTGTCTGTTTCTGTCTGTCTGTCTGTCTGTTTGTCTCTCTCTCTCTTTCTCTCTCTCTCTGTCTTTCTGTTTGTTTCTGTCTGTCTTCCTATCTCTCTCTCTCGCTCTCTCTCTCTCTCTCTCTCTCTCTCTCTCTCTCTCTCTCTCTCTCTCTCTGTCTCTCTCTCTCTCTCTGTTTTTGCCGTTTTCCTATCCCCATCTCCCTTAAGTCATCTTCTGACTCCTTTATCACTCCTCCCCTTTCTCTCCTTCTCCCCTTCTCTCCTCCTCTTTCTCCTAATAATATTCCTTCTTTTTGCTCCTTCCTTCCTTCCTCTCTCCTCCATCTCCCTTTCTGAATCCTTCCCCTAATCTTTCCATAAAATCTTGCATGCCATCTCATCTTCAAGTTTCTCGCCTCTTTTCTCATTTCTTATTCTTTTCTTTATTCGTCTGTCTGTTTTCTTTCAGTTTTCTTCATGTTAGTTAAGTTTTATGTCTTTATTTTCATTCTTTCCATTACTGATTTTATCTTTATTTTTGCTTTCGTATTTTTTCTTTTTTTTTCTTTTGTCTATTTGTTCTCCTTCTTTTATTCTTTGTTTCTTCCTTTCTTTTTTTCGTCATTTATCATTCGTCACTCATTCTACTTCTTCCTCATCAACATCAACACTTTATCATTATCATTATCAATATCATTGATATAATTATTGTAATTTGTTATTTTAATATCATCGTGATTAATATTAATACTATTACAATGACGATGATTATTATTGTTGTTGTTATTATTATTATTATCGTTATTACTATTATTATTATCAGTATTATTGTTGTTAGCATTATTATTATTATTATTATTATTATTATTATCATTATTATTATTATTATTATTATTATTATTATTATTATCATTATTATTATTATTATTATTATTATTATTATTATTATTATTACTATTACTATTATTATTACTATTATTATTATTGTTATTATTATTATCATTATTATTATTATTATTATTATTATTAATATTATTTATATTATTATAATTATTGTTATCATCAACATTTGCATCATCATCATCATTATCATCATCATTATTATCATTATTATCATTGTTATTATTATTTTAATTATATTATTATTGTTATTATTACTATTATTGTTATTATTGTTATTATCATCATTTTTTATATTATCATTATTATCTTCATTTCGATTACTATTATAATCGCTATCATTATCCTTATTATCGTTATTAATAGTTTTGTATTATTACTTTTATCATTATTATGGTTATCACTGTTATTTTTATTACTATTATCCCTATTATTGATATTATTATTATCATTATTATAAATAACACTATTACTATTGTCACTTACTGTCATCCTATTAGCATTGTCATTGTCATTGTCATTACTATTGTTCTTCTTCTTATCGTTATTATCATTGTTATCATATTTATTATTGTTGTTATTATTATTGTTGTTGTTGTTATTATTGTTATCATTCTTCTTATCATTATTATCATTATTATCATTCTTCTTATTCTTATTCTTATTATTATTGTTATCATTATTATTATTATTATTATAATAACTATTATTATTATTATCATTATCATTATCATTATTATTATCATTATTATTGTTATTATTATTATTTTGATAATGATTATTAATATCATCATCTTTATTATTACCGTTAGTATCATTGTTTTTGTTGATATTATTATTATTATTATTATTATTATTATTATTATTATTATTATTATTATTATTATTATTATTATTATTATTATTATTAGCATCATCATCATCAGGATCATTATTATTATTGTTATCATTATTTTCTTATAACAATAATAGGAATTTTTGTTATATTATTATCACTATCATTATCATCATAATATTTGTCTTTATTATCATTGTTACTATTAATATAATTTTGTTATTATATTCCCAATTCTATTATTTTCACCATCCTTATTATCATGATTATTGTTATTATTATCATTATTATTGTACTTCTATCATTATCACCATTATTACGTTTTTATTTCTATTATCATAATTATCATGAATTTTCTTAACCATTACTGCTATCAACTTTAGTTTTGTAGATGTTATTGTTATCATGATTTTTATGATTATCATCATCATTACCATTATTGTTGTTATTATTATTATTATTGTTTTTATTATTTTTGTTGTTATTACTTTTATCAGTATTAATATTATTATTATCATTATTATTATCAATATTACTATTCGTATTATTGTTTTCAAAATTATTACTGATATTACTATTATTATCATTGTTATAATTATCATCGTTGTTTTTAGTTATATTATTATTATTATTTTTATTATCATCATCATCATCATTATTATTATTATTATTATCGTTATTATTATTATTATTATCATTATCATCATCATCATCATTATCATTATTACTATATCATCATTTTTATTATCATCATAATAATTATTGTTGCTATTGTTTTTTTTTATTATGAACAAATTTGTATTATCATTAATATTATTATCATTATTATCATTATTCGCATTATTTTTGTTATCATAGCCTTTTTTAATCATAAGTGTTATTAGTTATTATGTTTATAGTTATCATTCATTTCATTATTATAATAGCATTACTATTACTATTATCATTTTTGTTATTATTAGTGTTTTTATCTTTATTACTAACATCAAATTTATTATTACCATCATTATCATTTTTATCATCATCATCATTATTGTTACTATTACTTTTGCTATTATCATCACTGCAACTACCACGAGTGCTATTATGCTATTAATATTACTACTATTATTGTTATCATTGTCATCATTGTCAGTGTGATTATCATCATTATTACTATCATCTTTACTTCCATTATCATTACTATCATCATCATTACTTTCATCATCATTACTCTCATATTTACTATCATTGTCACTACTATTACCATCATTACTGTTATCACCCTTATTTTCACCTTTACTGTCATCATCATTACTATTACCATTACTATCATCATCATTGCTATTACCATTACTATCATCACCTTTAATACCATCATCATTACTATTACCATTACTATCATCACCATTACTCTTATCACCATTTTTATCATCACCATTACTATCATCACCATTACTATTATCATCATTATTTACATCGTCAGCACATTGTCTTCCTCTTCATCATCACTATTTTCTTTACTTTATTAAGCTTGTGTTGTGTGTGTGTGGTTGGGGGGAGGAGGGAGGGGGTAAGGGGGTAATGGGGGGGGGGGGCAACACAATACCTTATATCTGCTTCCTTCTTTTGTCTTTTATTCTCTTTCGATT
>NC_061838.1:17901798-17904298 GCF_019202785.1 Penaeus chinensis | reverse complement strand
TATTATTATTATTATTATTATTATTATTATCATTATTATCTATTATTATTTTATTATTATTCTTTTTATTATTATTATTATTATTATTATCATTATTATTATTATTATCATTATTATTATTATTATTATCTATTATTATTATCTTATTATTATTCTTTTTATCTATTATTATTCTTTTTATTATTATTATTATTATTATTATTATTATTATTATTATTATTATTATTATATTATTATTATTTTATTATTAATATTTAAATATATTATTATTATTATTATTATTTTTATTATTATTATTATTATTATTGTTGTCGTTGTTATTATGATAAAGATGACACAACACCACCACCACCAACAACAAGCCCCAATGAAAAAGATAATGATTATAATCCTTATTATGATAGCAATATACGAATACCATTACTAATAATCCAAGGTTAAGAACAACAACAAAATCATCAATGTTACTATTACTAGAAACACGAACACCACCGAAAACAACAACAACAACAACAACAACAAAAATTCCACCAACAACACCGGCTCCACAAAAAAAACACGAAACAAATAAACAGGAGCGATAATGATTTCAAATCTCCCTGAGGACCGCCTGATAACACCTCCTTTGTTCCTCAATAACATCAAAGGAAGATTATATGTAACATTTTCCCCTCTATGAACACGGAGGCCTAGAGCAGCTACTCTCGATGCGTTGATGAAAGTGATAAGTCAAATGCCTTCATGCGAGAGGGAGAAGGGGATAGGGGAGAGAGATGTAGGGAGGAGAGGGGGAAAGGGAGGAAAGGTATAGGGAGGAGGAGAAGAGGATGTAGGGAAGAGAGGAGGGGGGAGAAAGGTAGGAAAGGTATAGGGAGGAGGAGGGGGGGAAAGGGAGGAGCGATGTAGGGAGGAGACGGGGGCAAGGGAGGAGCGATGTAGGGAGGAGGGGAAGGGGATAGGGGAGAGAGATGTAGGGAGGAGGGGAAGGGGATAGGGGAGAGAGATGTAGGGAGGAGAGGGGGAAAGGGAGGAAAGGTATAGGGAGGAGGAGAAGGGGATGTAGGGAAGAGAGGAGGGGGGAGAAAGGTAGGAAAGGTATAGGGAGGAGGAGGGGGGGAAAGGGAGGAGCGATGTAGGGAGGAGACGGGGGCAAGGGAGGAGCGATGTAGGGAGGAGGGGAAGGGGATAGGGGAGAGAGATGTAGGGAGGAGGGGAAGGGGATAGGGGAGAGAGATGTAGGGAGGAGAGGGGGAAAGGGAGGAAAGGTATAGGGAGGAGGAGAAGAGGATGTAGGGAAGAGAGGAGGGGGGAGAAAGGTAGGAAAGGTATAGGGAGGAGGAGGGGGGGAAAGGGAGGAGCGATGTAGGGAGGAGACGGGGGCAAGGGAGGAGCGATGTAGGGAGGAGGGGAAGGGGATAGGGGAGAGAGATGTAGGGAGGAGGGGAAGGGGATAGGGGAGAGAGATGTAGGGAGGAGAGGGGGGGAAGGGAGGAAAGGTATAGGGAGGAGGAGGGGGGGAAAGGGAGGAGCGATGTAGGGAGGAGACGGGGGCAAGGGAGGAGCGATGTAGGGAGTAGACGGGGGCAAGGGAGGAGCGATGTAGGGAGGAGGGGAAGGGGATAGGGGAGAGAGATGTAGGGAGGAGGGGAAGGGGATAGGGGAGAGAGATGTAGGGAGGAGGGGAAGGGGATAGGGGAGAGAGATGTAGGGATGAGAGGGGGAAAGGGAGGAAAGGTATAGGGAGGAGGAGGGGGTGAAAGGGAGGAGCGATGTAGGGAGGAGGAGAAGGGGATAGGGGAGAGAGATGTAGGGAGGAGGAGAGGGGGGGGGGAAGGTAGGAAAGGTGTAGGGAGGAGGAGAGGGGGAAAGATAGGAAAGGTATAGGGAGGAGGAGAGGGAGGGGAAGGAGGAAGAGGTATAAGGAGGAGGGAAATATGGGAGGCGATATAGAGCGAGAGAGTGGGAGAAGAAAGTATATAGAGAAGAACAAAGGGAATTTAGAAAACAGAGAGGAGAAGCGGGAGGGAAAAAGATGAGGGAGAGGGAGAAAGGGAGAAGGAGATCTAGGAGACGGTGAGGGCCAGGGGAAGGGAGAGAGGGAAAGGAAGAATAGGTGTAGGAAGAAGAAGAGGGCGGGGAAGTAAGAAAGAGAGAAAGAAAAAGAGAGGGAGAGGTGTAGAGGGAAGAAGAGGGAAGGAAAGGCAGGAGAGGTGTAGGGAAGGTAGAAGGCAAAGGAAAATGTGGGTGGTGGTGAAGGCCAGGGTGAAGGAGAGAGAGAGAGAGAGAGAGAGAAAGGGAGAAGAGCTGTAGGGAACAGGAAAGAGTGATGGGAAATATGAGGGATAGAGAGATAGAATGAGATAAAGATATAGAGGGAGAGATAGAAAGAGAGAGAGAGAGTGAGAGACAGAATGAGAGAGAGAGAGAGAGAGAGAGAGAGAGAGAGAGAGAGAGAGAGAGAGAGAGAGAGAGAGAGAGAGAGAGATGGGAGACGGCGAGG
>NC_061838.1:17869298-17876798 GCF_019202785.1 Penaeus chinensis | reverse complement strand
CCTAAAATGGATCCAAAAAAAAAACGTGTTAACCGGTTAGGAATAAAGGACTCTCTCGTGAGCTGCTCCAGTCTTTAAGGATCCATTCTAGCGTGTTTTATAGATCACACACACACATTTGTTTATTTTCTCTCCCTCGTTGATGACAGACGAATAACGAAAATACAAGATATTAAAGAATAATGATAATGATAACGATAGCTGAGGCAAAGGAAGAATATGAGAAGCAAACACAATGAAAAAATAAATAAAGATGGATTTCGAAAATCAGAAAAAAAAGAATGACAATTAGGGGATGTTAATGAGAATAATAATGATAATGCCGAGATCTAGTTAATGATATTGCGAGGCTAATATTGATATAGTCACCGCCGTCTTAATTGGGGAAGGGGGAGGGGGTGTGGGGGAGAGGAGGGAGGGAGGAGGTTGGGAAAGAGGGAGACGGGGGGGGGGAGGGGAGAAGGGGGAGAGGAATGGGGATTGGAGGAGGAGGATGCAGGGGATAGGTAGGGGGGGGTGGAGAAGGAGGGGCAAGGACCAGTAGGCGAGGGTGGGAAGGGGGGAGGGGGTGGAGTGGGGTGTGGCACTGGCAAGGGGGTGGGAGGGAAGGTGAGGGCCTAGGGGGTGGGGGGGTGGGAGGTTCCGTGAGGAAAGCAAATATCGTAATTAATGACTGCTCTTGATTGTGAGTTTGTGAAGAAACAGAAAAAATAACGTTTATATGTATATGAAGAGGGCAGAATGATGAATCAGTGCTTGCTTTATTTTTTATTAACTTATTTACTTTTTTGTTATTGCTATTATTATTAAATGTGTAGTGTACATATATTTTTTCGGTTTGTTGCTCTACCATTCTGTTTATTTTCTGTTTGTCTGTCTTTCTTGTCTTCTCTTTTTTTTCGTTCCTCTCTCTCTCTCTCTCGCGCTCGCGCTCTCTCTCTCTCTCTCTCTCGTTCTCTCTCTCTCTCTCGTTCTCTCTCTCTCTCTCTCTCTCTAATTCTCTCTCTCTCTCTCTCTCTCTCTCTCTCTCTCTCTCTCTCTCTCTCTCTCTCTCTCGTTTTCTCTCTGTGTCACCCCCCCTTCTCTCTCCCTATCTATCTATCTATCTATTTATCTGACTATCTCTCCCTCCCTCCCCCTCGGTCTCTCCCTCTCTATGGCTATTTTATACAATTTTCTCTAAATTTGTAGGTATTTTATTTTCTCACAATTCGTAGGTCCAGTTCTCATTCACAAGGTCGAGTTTTCGCTTTTTATAGAAATGTAATGATGAATGATAAGATTCTCTCACATCTTTACAATTTTCATCATGGTCCATTTCTTCAATTTATGGTATAATAAACCTTTTGACTCGCGACTCAAGGCCCATTTTCGTCTTTTCCAATTCCCCCTTTTTTTATTTCCATTTCTCTTGATCGTTTTTTTAGTGTTATTTCTACGTATAATTCATTGTCCTTTTTATATATTTTATTATCTTTCTTTCCCGATTTTTGCCTTTGATTCTGTAATTCTACTTTCATCTTCTATTCTTTTCCTTGTTCCCTGTCTGTCTGTCTGCTTATGCCTGTTCTCTCTCTCTCTCTCTCTCTCTCTCTCTCTCTCTCTCTCTCTCTCTCTCTCTCTCTCTCTCTCTCTCTCTCTCTTTCTCTTTTCTATTATACGATTTTAATCATTTTAATTTTTAAGAATTATTTTCTTATCTATCAATTAATTCATTAATTAATTTAGTACTATTATTATTATCACTGTTATTGTTTTTGTTATTGTTATTATTATTATTAGTAGTAGTATTGTTGCTATTATCATTATTATTACTATTATTATTATTATTATTATTATTATTATTATTATTATTATGTTTGTTGTTGTTGTTATTATTGCGTTAGATGAATACATCACGCACACTATTTCGTTTTCTTTCCTTCGTTCTTTCTTATACCTCATTGACAAATTACATCATATGTGGGTATAATTATTAGACATGTTGCAGGCAAAATATTTTTTTTTTTTTTTTACAGACTAAAGGAATTAATTTTAGTGACTTCTATCTGTTCTCTCATTTTCTTCATTCTCTTCCCTTTATCCCTCTCTTTCTTCTCTCTATTCTCCTTCCTTTTTTCTTCCGCCTTTTCTTATCTCCCTTTTCTCTCCTCCTAAACCCATCCTTCGTTTTTCTTCCTTCATCTCTCCTCCCTTCCTTTCTTCACTCCACTTTTCTTTACATTCTAGTATCTAATATTTCTCCTGATGTCCATTCCACCCTTCCTCCGTCTCCCTCTCCCTTCTAACTTTCCCCCCTCCATCTCTCCAACTTCCATTCGTTCTTCTCTCCATCCCTCCATCTTCCCTTTCATTCTAATCTCCCACTCTTCCTCTTTCTCTCTCTTTTCCACCTTCCCTCCCTCCCACTGTTTCCCTTCCACCCTCCCTCCTTCCCTTCACCTTCCCTTCCCACCCTCCCTCCATCTTCCCTTCCCAGCCTCCTTCCCTCCCTCCATCTTCTCTCCCTTCCTCCCTCCCTCCCTCCATCTTCCCCTTCCCATCATCCCTCCCTCCTTCCATCTTCCCTCCCTTCCTTCCTCCCTCCATCTTCCCTTCCCTCCCTTCCTTCCTTCCTCCATCTTACCTCTCTTCCTCCCTTCCTCCATCTTCCTCTTCCCATCCTACCTCCCTCCCTCTATCTTCCCTCCCTTCCTCCCTCCCTCCATCTTCCCTTCCTACCCTCCCTTCCTCCCTCCATCATCCCCTTCCCATCCCCCCTCCCTCCTTCCATCTTCCCTCCCTTCCTCCCTCCCTCCATCTTCCCTCCCTTTCTCCCTCCCTCCATCTTCCCTTCCTACCCTCCCTCCCTCCCTTCATCTTTCCTCCCTTCCTCCCTCCCTCCATCTTCCCCTTCCAACCCTCCCTCCCTCCTTCCATCTTCCCCTTCCCACCCTCCCTCCCTCCCTCCATCACTCCCTTCCTCCCTCCCTCCATCTTCCCCTTCCCATCCTCCCTCCCTCCCTCCATCTTCCATTCCCACCCTCCCTCCCTCCCTCCATCTTCCTTCCCTTCCTCCCTCCCTCCATCTTCCCCTTCCCATCCTCCCTCCCTCCCTTCCTCCCTCCCTCCATCTTCCCTTCCTACCCTCTCTCCCTCCCTCCATCTTCCCTTCCCACCCACCCTCCCTCCCTCCATCTTCCCCTTCCCATCCTCCCTCCCTCCCTCCCTCCATCTTCCCCTTCCCACCCTCCCTCCCTCCATCTTCCCCTTCCCATCCTCCCTCCCTCCTTGCATCTTCCCTCCCTTCCTCCCCCTCCTCTGTCCGTGGAGTAGGAGTGGAGTGGCAACACAGAGTGGCCACAAATAGGACCTACATCTTCACCTTCCTAATTAGCAACGTGAGAAGGAGGGGGGTAGGGGGGGCAAAGGGTCTGGGGGAGAGGGGGTGTCCTTTGGGATGTGTATCGAAGGGGAGGGAGGAGGGGGAGGGAGGAGGAGGAGGGGAAGGGTGTGTTCGTGAAGTGGTTGATGGGGTTAAGGAGTCTGTCTGTCTGTCTGTCTGTCTGTCTGTCTGTCTGTCTGTCTGTCTGTATGTCTGTATGTCTGTATGTCTGTCTGTCTGTCTGTATGTAAGTATGTATATTTGTCTGTCTCTGTTTCAGTCTCTCTCTGTCTTTCTGTCCTTCTCTTTCTCATTTTCTTTCTCTTTAGTCAGCATCACCGTACACTTAGGAAGATGTTAAAGCTCTGAGAAATATTCTGCTACTAATTTTATAGGATTTCGGTTCGTTCATTAAGTGCTCTGTAAATCAGATTATCTATTTATTCATTTATTTATTCATTCATCCATTCATTAATTTATCCATGCATTTATTAGGCAGTTCTGACTATTTCACAACCATAGGATATCTATGTAATTGTCACAATTATCAATTATCGGTAGGAGATAGTAAATGTAATTTTCATAGCAGTAATAATTATTGTGAAAAATTGGATTGAGAATAACGAAAAAAAAAATCAAATGCACAATACTACACAATAAGTACAGGATTTTTTAGAAATAATAACTCAATGCAAGTACACTCCTCACCCATAACAAAAATTCTATAGAACTTTACTTATTGAAAATATCACATTCATTACCGACTCTGGTTTTGTCTTTGGCATAATTAATGATGCTGAAGTACTCTCAGCAAAGCCACAAGTTGGTCTTCGAAGGCGAGGACTTTGGTAGACTTCCTCAGGCATATAAAACTCATGTTTCGTTGACATTCCTTGCGAGTTCAGTTCAGCCAAATTGGGTAGATAGCTCGGTCTCTCTCTTTTGCTTCTTGTGAACTTTGTACTATATGTATATATTTTGTCTTTCCATATTTCTGTTTTTCTTTATAAATGCATGTGCCTGTCTGTCTACTCTAATCTCTCTCCATCTCTTCTCTTTTTCCACTTCTGTTTATCTTGCTCAGCAATCTTAGAGTGATCTATCTATTTTATATTATCCTCTCTCTTTGTCTATCTGATTGTCTGCCTGTCTGTCTGTCTGTCTGTATGTTTGCCTGAATATCTGTCTCTCTCTCTTTCTCACTTTCTTCTTCCTCTTCTTCCTCACTCTATGTCTCATTCATTTCCCCATAACGATTCGGTTATGAGGCTCTTCTCATTCTATTTGGACATTTACAGTCACTAATTTCGAAGGACACACTGCATGACGACACCGGTTTATGTCCTTTCAGAACTGCATGACGAATTCTTAAAAAGCCAAGATTTTTTCCTCTTCCGCTTTAACACGAGGGAATGGATATTTAACGTTTTTGGGGTACATTCCTTCGCACAATTTTCAGGCCATTCGCTTTTGAAATTTTGTTCCTTTTTTTACAGTGTAACTCAAGAAAGCGTTAAAGTTGACGAAGAAAGAGGAATGGAACTAGAAGGTACAGGGATGACTATATTAATGTGAAAACAAGTACGATTTTCAGCCTACGTAACGTATAGTGATGCCACGCTTGAAGGTATCCTTTTCAGTGCATGTTCTGATGAGTTTCCAGGATGTGGATACAGTTCTTACTTACGTGTGTACAGAGAGACAAGGCCACGTAGACAGATGACTTTAGACATACCGACAGGCATGTAGAAGCTCATATAAATATCTAGACAAAGAAGCAAAGGCAGGAATAGCTATTGTATCAATCCGATGATAGAGATATGTTAAAAATAAAAGCAAATGAGAGTATAATACAAAGAGAAAATTCAGAAATACTAATGGACGCGCAGTCGATCTTTCACCAGGACCAACCACCGCTACAATGTCGTTCAACCCCGTTTAGCGGAACAGGAGGGCGAAATTTCGTTGGACGAAAATCTTAATATTTGTTATTGCTGTTGTTTTTTTTTTTTTTTTTTTTTTTTTATATGTATGCTTGTCTGTCTCTGTCCTTGTCAGTTATTATCTCTTTCTTTATCTCTCATTTTCCCTTTTCTTATTTTACTTTGAGTTTACTTTCTCTCTCTCTCTCTCTCTCTCTCTCTCTCTCTCTCTCTCTCTCTCTCTCCCCCCCCCCCCTCTCTCTCTCTCTCTCTCTCTCTCTCTCTCTCTCTCTCTCTTTCTTCTAGCTCTCTCTCTCTTTTCGCGCTCTCTCTCTGTTTCACTCACTTTCTCTCTCTCTCTCTCTCCTCTCTCTCTCTCTCTCTCTCTCTCTCTCTCTCTCTCTCTCTCTCTCTCTCTGTGTGTGTGTGTGTGTGTGTGTGTGTGTGTGTGTGTGTGTGTGTATGTGTTTGTGTGTGAATCCAACCATCCACCACTTTCATGCTTCTCCCCTACTCCTACGAAAAAAAAAAAAAAAATCAATAAGAAGGACTTGTGCAGACGACGTTACATCTATTAAGTAACAGGTACATTTTAAAAGATATTCATTGATATATAAATATTCAAAGAGTAACGTTTTGTAATAAAACTTAAACTTTGAGAATACTTGTCCGAGTAACTGATGTGGAGTTCACTTCAGCTTTTAGAATCCATTCCGGTATCTTCTGACAGTAACGCGGAAGGAGGGTAGCAAGTAGACAAAAGGCTCATTTACATACAAAGTTTCGAAACAAAAGAAAGCAAAGAAAAAAAGAGGATCTGGTAATAATAATAATCTAAAGAAAAATGAAGAAAATACCAGAGAACCACAGTAAAGGCAGCTGAGAAATAGAGACAACAAATAGAGTTCACATGAGCTATGCTATAAGTGGGAGTATACTTGGGAGCAGTCACTATAAAAAGATTTATGTTGCGTATGAAATTAGCCGTGTATATGGCATATGATACGTACACGACCTAGTACTGCTATCCATAAAAAACAAATGTATCCATAAAAAGGGATCATGACAGAGGCAGACAACTCGACTGACAGATTGGCAAACAGATTAAGAGAGACAGACACACTACCAAATTGACAGACATACACATAGAGACAGTGAGAGACAGATTGGTGGAAATATAGACAGACAAGCAGAAAAGCATGCGGCCAGACAGAAAAGCGAAATAAAGAGTGGGTGGTGGAGAAAAAGATAGAGAATATCCATAAAAAAGGGCCATGACAGAGACAGACAAACACATAGCTCGACCGACAGATTGACAGGCAGATTAAGAGAGACAGACACACTGCCGGAATGACAGACATACATATAGAGACAGTGAGAGATAGATAGATGGACAGATAGACAGACAAACAAACAGATAGCGAAAGAAAGAGGGGGTGATAGAGAAAGATTTTTTAGACAGATGTTTCGATCAAGGTTTTTTTCAAGATTTTTGCTTGTGACAAAAGAGCAAAAGATCCAGAAAAGCAAGCCTCATGAAACAGACCAGCTCCTGTTACTTTATTATTTCTCACAATCACCGATATATGAAAGCTAAACGATTTATTCCTGTTAACTCAGTTTTCGAAGTTCCGCCTCATATTTCAGCTCAACATGGCTTCTATCCAAATCTGGATATTTCAATCGCTACTGTCCCAGGATTACAAGGTAGTGTAAGTGACCAAACTCTCAGTTTATCCATAAATAAGATTACAGCCTATCCTGCATCTGTCGAGGCAATTTTGCAGGTCGCTGTTGGAGAAAACATGACGATACAGCTGATGGGAAATAGTGTCCGCCAGGCTCCTCTACCTGCTGAGAACAGTACCTCATACCTCATAAATAGTACCCTCCTACTTCTACAAAAAAGACCCCATTCACATCATCCTGAAGTCTTGAAAACTAAATCACGAAAGCTCACGTGTCACGCTATAATGATAATGGAGCACTTAAGGCCTAACATTTGGTCCAGAGGGCATCTGATGGGCAGGGTTCAAGGACTCACCAATTATGTGGATTTCCCTACGCACATGTCCAAGGAGAGAGCTACATCCTTTGGTCTCAGATTTCCTTACACTGTGTATTCTCTGAGTATATAGACTGTTGGACCAAAAGGCAGCTCAGATCACAAGTCTCGGTGGAGATGCAATAGTGAAAGCGCATCACAATCTTTTT
>NC_061838.1:17779298-17781798 GCF_019202785.1 Penaeus chinensis | reverse complement strand
GAGAGAAAATGAGAAAATTAATTTATAATGGCATAAAAAGGCGAAGAATATTTACATTCAGCAATGTACTTAATTTCACAGTAATTAAATGCGAAGAAAAAATAAACCGCTTAATAAAATTCCTAATGAACATATGATAGAGAATATAAGAATAAGTGCGATATACTTATAACAGTATCAGTGTTGATAGTAATGGTAATAGCGATTAAAATATTAGAACTAATATTGCTGTTATCACAATAATAGTACTAATAACAATGATAACGCTCGTAAGAATAGTAATAATGATAAGAAGGGGGATAACAATAATGATGATAAAACCAATAACAATATTAGTAATAGTAACGTCAATAATAATGTCAATGATGGTAATAAAAATAACCATAACAATTGGAGTATTAAAAACAATATTAGTAATTGTAACATTACTGCTATCAATAATAATGATAATAATAAAGATAAGGATAATAATAACACTAACAATATTATCAATATTATTAGTAGCAGCAGGTCAAATATAATCAGTGATAATGACAATTCTAATAAAAATAATTATGATGATAATGAATGATAATACTAACAATACTTATAATGAAAATAAATTATATTATCAATAGTTATAATATTAATGCTAATGATATAGATAATTGTAACATCAGTAACAATATTAATGATAGTAACAGTAACAACAATAACAATAATATTAATAACAGCAATATTACTGATTGTACTACCACTACTACTACTATTAATAATAATAATGATAATAATTAAGATAGTGATAATAATGACACTAATTATAATATCAATCATTTGCCGTAATAGAAACAGACATAATGTAATCAGTGTTACTTATAATAATAAAAATAATAAATAAATCATAATATCAATGGTAATGGTTATGTTATTATTAATAGTAGTTATTCGAATAATAGTTACGATAACAATAATAATAATAGCAACAACAACAACAAAATAATAATTATAATAATGATATGAACAGCAACAAGGATAATAATAACAACAATTCCAACAACAAAAATAATGATAATAATGATGATGATGAAAATAATAATAATGATAATAATAAAAATAATAATAATAATAATAATGGTAAAATTAATCATGACAATAATAATAATGATAATAACAATAAAGATAATAAAAATAATAATGATAATAATAATAGTAATAATAATAATAATAATAATAATAGTAATAATGAGAATAATGATAAAATTAATCATGATAATAATAATAACAACAACAACAACAACAATAATAATGATAATAATAATGATAAAAATAGTAATAATAATAATAACAATGGTAATAACAATAACAGTAATAATACTAATGATAACAATAACAACGACAGCAACAGCAAGAACAAAAATAATGATAATACATTTACAAAAATATTATTATGCAAATTATAAATACAATCATAAAGATGATGAGAGATTATAAATCAACTACTAATTATCATAGAAAGAAGCGCATATAATTTTGCCAAACACTGAAAATAAACATGACACATGACACATACAACACTAAACAAAACAATGTTTCTTACAATGAAACTCATAACCAAATAACATTATCAATACACATTAGTAAAATGCAGTGAACATTTGTGATCAAAACAAACATGTTTATCCCCGTGTTCTTCTGATCAAGTTATTAAATTCAATAAATTTGTGAACTTTTAACGTTATCCATTATTAAGAACTCCTAGGGAAAATATGTCTACAAATATCAAGCACATATTTACCCAAACAAGGAAATAATTTCAGAATATATACGGGGAACTTGAAATAAACATCGATAAGATTATAAATTTCAAATGGAGATAATTCTTCGGTGGAAATAAGTTTTTGTTTCGAATTCAAAGGTAAAAATGGGGAATTAAAAAAAAAAACATACATAAATCAAAGGATACATTAAGCTTTCAATTCTGTGATTCCAATTACAAATCAGGACACAACCATTAAAGATATTACTAATAATAATGGTGATGGTAATTGTAATGGTGATAATTATAATATAAAAATAATAATGCTGATAATAATATAAATAACAATATTAATAATAATAATAAAACCAATAT
The DNA here is from genome assembly GCF_019202785.1 of Penaeus chinensis. NCBI lineage: Eukaryota > Metazoa > Arthropoda > Malacostraca > Decapoda > Penaeidae > Penaeus > Penaeus chinensis. Next base: position 17,779,688 of record NC_061838.1, on the reverse strand, counting down.
TAATAATAATGAAACCAATATCAATAGTAATGATAATGAGAGCAACAATAATGATAATCATAAGAGTAATACAAATAATAGCAATAATGATGACAATGATAATAATGATAATGAAAACGATGATGATAATTCTAACAATAATTACAATAATCATGATGATAATATCAATAATAACGATTACAACTACAGCAACAACAACAACAACAACAACAACAATAAAAATAAAAATAATAATAAAAATAAAAATAATAATAATAATAATAATAATAGTAATGATATAGGAGATAATGATAATAATGATAATAATAATATTAGAGATAATAATAATAATAGTTATAATGTTAACGATAATAATTGAATAAAATTAAAACGACAATAATAATAACAAAA
>NC_061838.1:17766798-17774298 GCF_019202785.1 Penaeus chinensis | reverse complement strand
TCTTCATCCTCCTCTTTCTCCTCAGTTCTCCTCTTTCTCTTTTTCAGCCTCACCTTCTTCTATTCTCCTTATTCCTGTCTTTCTCCTCATTTTCTACTCCTCTTCCTTCTCCATTTGATTCCTTTCCTTTCCGATTGTCTTCATACCTCCACCTTCTCTTCCTCCTTTTTCGTTCCCGCCCCTTCCTTTTCATACCTTTTCCTTCTTCGTCTTACAAGCTCTTTCATTTTCCTCTTTTCCTCTCATTTTTTCGTTCTCTCTTATTCCCGCCTCCCTCTTTTTAACTCCTTTTAATTTTCCTCTTTTTCTCTCATCTTGTCTTTCTCTCTTATTCCCGCCTTCCCCTTTTTAACTCCTTTTCCTCCTCCATTCCCTCCCTCCTTTCACATCTCCTTTTCCATTTTTCACTTCCTCCTTCTCCTTCTTCTTTATTGCCCCCCCCCCCCCTTACTTCTCCACCCTTCTTCTTCCTACTCAGCCTTAGTCCCTTTCACTTCCTCCTCCTCTCTCTCCACCCCTCTTCCATCTCCCCTTTATTCTTCTCTTTTCCCTTATCAACTCTACTTCTTCCACCTCCTCCTTCTTCTCTTCCTCTTTTCTCACCTTCCTTCCTCCTTCACTACCCCTCTTTCCCTTTTCATATCCTCCTCTTCTTTTTCCACCCCTCTTCCTCCTTCCCTTCCTCTCTTTCCCCTTTTCACCTCCTCCTCCTCTTCCTCCTCCTCTTCCTCCTCCATCTCCCCCTCACCCCTCTCTCTCTCTTCCCTCCGCTTCGCCTCTTAATTATCCCCAACTCTGACGTGATTTTACTGTTTGCGTATTCAATCCAAAGCCTTCTTTTCGGAATAAATATCGTTCATTCAATCACCATGCTACTTCACTCGCGTCCAATTTAACATCATTTTTTTCTCACTCTTTTTCTCTCTCTTTACCTTTCTGTTTCTTTCTTTCTTTTTTTTTTGTTTTGCTATGTGTGTGTATATGTACGGGTTTCTTATTTCCTTACTCGTTCGTGATTTGTGATTCTCTGTCTGTCTGTTTGTCTGTCTGTCTGTCTGTCTGGGTGTCTTTCTGTCTGTCTGTCTGTCTGTCTCTCTCTCTCTCTCTCTCTCTCTCTCTCTCTCTCTCTCTCTCTCTCTCTCTTTCTCTCTCTCTCTCTTCCTCTCCCTCTACCTATCTATCTATCTATCTATCTGGCTATCTTTATCTCTATATATCTATGTATCTATCTGGCTATCTATATCTCTATATATCTATCTATCTATGTCTTTCATCGTTAGCATACCTCTTTATCTATCTGTATATATCTTTCACCGTTAGCTTATTATCTCCGTCTACCTATTAAATCGCCAATTTCCTTATATCTCTATCTCTATCTCTCTATCTCTTTACTTTACTCTTTCTTTACGTCACTCACCTTCTCTCTCTTACTCTCTTTCTTTCTGTCTTTCTTTCTCTCTCTATCTCTTTCTTTCTCTCTCTTTTCTCTCTCTCTATTCCTTTCTTTCTCTCTTTCTTTCTTTACTCCATCCACCTTATTCTATCTCTTTCTCTCTCTTCTAATTCCCTGTTTTCGTTGAGTATTTTCGAAAGATCGAGAATCTATTTTTATGATTTTGTTTACAACATTTTCTTCAGGTGTTTTTTTTTTCTTCTATTTTCTTGTTTTTTTTATTATTTACTCGTCTTTGTCTTATATTGTATAATCTTTATCAATGCATTTACTTTCCATTTTCCTCTTTGGTTTATATCTCATTTCTGGGAATTTATTAAAGTTGTTTCCTCTCCTCCTTTCCCTTTTCCTCAACTTGTTATCGTGTTTTCTTTCCTCTCTTACTTTTATTTCAACGATTAAGTGTCTCTTTATCTCCCCCCTTTCGTCTTTCCAATTTTGTTTGTCTTTGTGTGTGTGTGTCTCTTTTCTTGTCTTGTTTCTTCATCTCTCTCTATCTCATTCTCTCTCTCTTTCTCTTTCTATGTTTTTTTTTTCAGTCCTCTCTCTCTCTCTCTCTATCTATCTATCTATCTATCTATCTCTCCCTCTCTCTCTCTCTCTCTCTCTCTCTCTCTCTCTCTCTCTCTCTCTCTCTCTCTCTCTCTCTCTCTCTCTCTCTCTCTTTCTCTCGCTCTCTCTATCTATCTATCTATCAGTCTGTCTGTCTGTCTGTTTGTCTGTCTATCTATCTATCTCCATCCATCCATTCCATTCACCAAACGTCACGTTCTTCTCCTCTTCTTCCTCCCCCTTTCGTCTCTCTGCTTTCCCTTATTTCGGCCTCCCTTGTGTGCCTGTGTGCGTGCGTGCGTGCGTGCTCTCCCCTAGTCCAGGGATTCAGCTCTCACATCATGAATATTCAACGCAGAGGAATACAAATGGTATATTTATATTTTTAGATCTATTAACTGTTCATACATTACCCAAACCATCACCCCCCCCCCCCCCCTCCTCCCCCCTCCTTCCCTTCCCCCCCCCCTCTTCCCCCCTTATACCCCCCCCCCCCCACTTATTCGCTCTCTCTCGCTTTTTTTTTTTTTTGCCTCTTTATTTTTTTTTTCTGTAATTGTCTTCATTTCCGAGTTTCCTTTGTATTTCAGTATGATTATGATAATCTCTCCATTTTCTCTTCTCTCTTCTCTTTCTTTATTCATATTTTAACATTCTGTGTCTCTATTTAACTATCTATTGTCGGATTATCTACCTAGTAATCTATTATATATACCTATCTATCTCTCAACCTTTACATCTGTCTATCTGTTTATCTATCTATATATATATATATATATATATATATATATATATATATATATATATATATATATATACATATACATACATATATGTATATATATATACATATATATATATATATATATATATATATATATATATATATATATATATATATATATATATACACACACATATATACAGATAGACACACACACACACATACATATACATATATATATATATATATATATATATATATATATATATATATATATATATATATATATATATGTTTATATATACATATATTTATAGAAATATATACATGTATATGAATATATATATATATATATATATATATATATATATATATATATATATATATATATATATATATATGTATATGCAAGTCAATTTTCTTAGTATGGAGCAGACATTTCATATCTGAATTATTCATACGACTTAATAAGCTATTCCATTGATATTCATCCTTAATAAAATCCAACCTTCCTATTCTCCTGTCTTTGAGAATGCATCTTGATAATTTATTAAATGATAAGAGAACTCAAGTGAGCGAAACGGGGTTATCAAATTAATTCAATTATCCGTTTTCTGTTCAGATTATCCACGTTTTCTCTCGTTTTTTTTTTTCTACTACTATATTAATTTTTCGTCATCCCATATATGCTGACACACACTTTTATTCACACTGGCCCTGAGTATTTAACTTTCTTTTAGTATATCTTTGTAAATAGAGATATAGATAGAGAAGTGAATGTATAGTTCTACGTACCTCCCTGCATTGTAGAAATACAACGTTATATGGAAGAGTGAACTACTTCTCTATTATCACTGAATTCTTTCAACTGTATATCGATTTCTCTTTTTGTTTCCTGCATTTTTTTTTTTCTTTATATATCTACCGGTTCTCTTATTTTCTCCCCCTCTCTCTCTCTCTCTCTCTCTCTCTCTCTCTCTCTCTCTCTCTCTCTCTCTCTCTCTCTCTCTCTCTCTCTCTCTCTCTCTTTTTTTTACCTCTCCATCCCCTCTATTCGCTCTCTCGCCCTCACGCGCTCTCATGAGGGAATCTCTGGTCATGAATATGCAAGAGCAATAACGTATGGGATGATTGTGCCTTTTTTTTCTTTTCTTTTCATTTTTTTCTTCTTCTTACTCTTTTTTTTTTCTCTTTTTTTATCGGTTTTGCACATGTTCGTTTATTGATTTTCCTCTTCACTCATGGGTACTTTGTTGTTAATGATTCCTCTTGACGATCTTCAGCGTTCTCTGTATTTTGCGATATCGATTTATTCATTCTCTCCTTCTTCCTCTATTTCTCTCTCTCTTCTTGCTTTTCTTAATGTCTTGCTTATTTGCCGTTGATTTTCCTCCTTGTCCTTCTCTGTCTTCTTCGTGTAGTTTCCTCCATCTTTCTCCTTTTTTTCTTTTACACACTCTTCCTTTGTCTCCATTAACTCTCCATTTCCTCTTCCTATATTTACTCTCATTGCTTTCCATTTCCTTCATCCATTACCCTGCCCTTCCTCTGTGATCTCTTCCTTTTCATCCTTATTTTTAGTTTCTTCTTCCTGTTTCTCTTCTTTTCATCCTCCTTTTCTCTTTCCCTTTTTACTTCATTCCCTTATTTCATCTCTTCTCCTTCTCTCCCGCTTTCTCTTCTGCCTTCTACCCTAATCCCTCTTCCTTCTCCATTTTTCTTTTCATTCTTTCTTTCCTTATTATTCCCCCTCCCGTAATTAACTTTCTTCATCCTCCTCTTTCTCCTCAGTTCTCCTCTTTCTCTTTTTCAGCCTCACCTTCTTCTATTCTCCTTATTCCTGTCTTTCTCCTCATTTTCTACTCCTCTTCCTTCTCCATTTGATTCCTTTCCTTTCCGATTGTCTTCATACCTCCACCTTCTCTTCCTCCTTTTTCGTTCCCGCCCCTTCCTTTTCATACCTTTTCCTTCTTCGTCTTACAAGCTCTTTCATTTTCCTCTTTTTCTCTCATCTTGTCTTTCTCTCTTATTCCCGCCTTCCCCTTTTTAACTCCTTTTCCTCCTCCATTCCCTCCCTCCTTTCACATCTCCTTTTCCATTTTTCATTTCCTCCTTCTCCTTCTTCTTTATTGCCCCCCCCCCCTTTACTTCTCCACCCTTCTTCTTCCTACTCAGTCTTAGTCCCTTTCACTTCCTCCTCCTCTCTCTCCACCCCTCTTCCATCTCCCCTTTATTCTTCTCTTTTCCCTTATCAACTCTACTTCTTCCACCTCCTCCTTCTTCTCTTCCTCTTTTCTCACCTTCCTTCCTCCTTCACTACCCCTCTTTCCCTTTTCATATCCTCCTCTTCTTTTTCCACCCCTCTTCCTCCTTCCCTTCCTCTCTTTCCCCTTTTCACCTCCTCCTCCTCTTCCTCCTCCTCTTCCTCCTCCATCTCCCCCTCACCCCTCTCTCTCTCTTCCCTCCGCTTCGCCTCTTAATTATCCCCAACTCTGACGTGATTTTACTGTTTGCGTATTCAATCCAAAGCCTTCTTTTCGGAATAAATATCGTTCATTCAATCACCATGCTACTTCACTCGCGTCCAATTTAACATCATTTTTTTCTCACTCTTTTTCTCTCTCTTTACCTTTCTGTTTCTTTCTTTCTTTTTTTTTTTTTTGCTATGTGTGTGTATATGTACGGGTTTCTTATTTCCTTACTCGTTCGTGATTTGTGATTCTCTGTCTGTCTGTTTGTCTGTCTGTCTGTCTGTCTGGGTGTCTTTCTGTCTGTCTGTCTGTCTGTCTCTCTCTCTCTCTCTCTCTCTCTCTCTCTCTCTCTCTCTCTCTCTCTCTCTCTTTCTCTCTCTCTCTCTTCCTCTCCCTCTACCTATCTATCTATCTATCTATCTGGCTATCTTTATCTCTATATATCTATGTATCTATCTGGCTATCTATATCTCTATATATCTATCTATCTATGTCTTTCATCGTTAGCATACCTCTTTATCTATCTGTATATATCTTTCACCGTTAGCTTATTATCTCCGTCTACCTATTAAATCGCCAATTTCCTTATATCTCTATCTCTATCTCTCTATCTCTTTACTTTACTCTTTCTTTACGTCACTCACCTTCTCTCTCTTACTCTCTTTCTTTCTGTCTTTCTTTCTCTCTCTATCTCTTTCTTTCTCTCTCTTTTCTCTCTCTCTATTCCTTTCTTTCTCTCTTTCTTTCTTTACTCCATCCACCTTATTCTATCTCTTTCTCTCTCTTCTAATTCCCTGTTTTCGTTGAGTATTTTCGAAAGATCGAGAATCTATTTTTATGATTTTGTTTACAACATTTTCTTCAGGTGTTTTTTTTTTTCTTCTATTTTCTTGTTTTTTTTATTATTTACTCGTCTTTGTCTTATATTGTATAATCTTTATCAATGCATTTACTTTCCATTTTCCTCTTTGGTTTATATCTCATTTCTGGGAATTTATTAAAGTTGTTTCCTCTCCTCCTTTCCCTTTTCCTCAACTTGTTATCGTGTTTTCTTTCCTCTCTTACTTTTATTTCAACGATTAAGTGTCTCTTTATCTCCCCCCTTTCGTCTTTCCAATTTTGTTTGTCTTTGTGTGTGTGTGTCTCTTTTCTTGTCTTGTTTCTTCATCTCTCTCTATCTCATTCTCTCTCTCTTTCTCTTTCTATGTTTTTTTTTTCAGTCCTCTCTCTCTCTCTCTCTATCTATCTATCTATCTATCTATCTCTCCCTCTCTCTCTCTCTCTCTCTCTCTCTCTCTCTCTCTCTCTCTCTCTCTCTCTCTCTCTCTCTCTCTCTCTCTCTCTCTTTCTCTCGCTCTCTCTATCTATCTATCTATCAGTCTGTCTGTCTGTCTGTTTGTCTGTCTATCTATCTATCTCCATCCATCCATTCCATTCACCAAACGTCACGTTCTTCTCCTCTTCTTCCTCCCCCTTTCGTCTCTCTGCTTTCCCTTATTTCGGCCTCCCTTGTGTGCCTGTGTGCGTGCGTGCGTGCGTGCTCTCCCCTAGTCCAGGGATTCAGCTCTCACATCATGAATATTCAACGCAGAGGAATACAAATGGTATATTTATATTTTTAGATCTATTAACTGTTCATACATTACCCAAACCATCACCCCCCCCCCCCCCTCCTCCCTCCTCCTTCCCTTCCCCCCCCCCTCTTCCCCACTTATACCCCCCCCCCCCCACTTATTCGCTCTCTCTCGCTTTTTTTTTTTTTGCCTCTTTATTTTTTTTTTCTGTAATTGTCTTCATTTCCGAGTTTCCTTTGTATTTCAGTATGATTATGATAATCTCTCCATTTTCTCTTCTCTCTTCTCTTTCTTTATTCATATTTTAACATTCTGTGTCTCTATTTAACTATCTATTGTCGGATTATCTACCTAGTAATCTATTATATATACCTATCTATCTCTCAACCTTTACATCTGTCTATCTGTTTATCTATCTATATATCTTTTCTCTTTAGTTCCTTAGTTCCCTCTTTATCACATTGTGTTCTCTTACTCCTGCATCCTTCCCTTCCTTCCTTACTCTTCGTCACTTTCTCTTTCTCTTTCCATCTCTTCACGCTTTCCACTTCATCTTCCTCCCTTGCGTTTCCTCTCTTCTCTCTCTTTATCCCCTTCCCTCATTCCTCCCCTCATTTCATATTCTTTTCTCACTTCATCTTCTCTCCACATAGCTCTTTATTCCCTCCTGTCTATGCAAGCAGTCATGATTCTCTCTTTCATTTTCTACATAAATTATTTTTTTCT
>NC_061838.1:17724298-17739298 GCF_019202785.1 Penaeus chinensis | reverse complement strand
TCTTCTCCCCTCTTCCACTTCCTCTTTCTTCCCCCTCCTCTTCCTCCTTTTCTCCTTCTTCCTATTCCTCCTCTTCCTCTTTCCCGTTCTCCCTCTTCCTCCTCTTTCCCCTTCTCCCTCTTCCTCCTATTCCTCTTTCCTGCTCTCCCTCTTCCTCCTCTTTCCCCCTCTTCCTCTTCCTCTTTCCCCTTCTTCCTCTTCCTCTTCTTCCTCTTCCCCGCTCTCCCTCTTCCCCCATGCTCCTCTTCCCGCTCTCACTATTTAATTACTCTCCACGCTAGTCACGCTTGAGTTGTCTTGTGGCTCATTCTCTCCCCATCCTCCTCTTCCTCTCTCCTCTTCTCCTTTCTCTTCTCTCTTCATTCTCCCTTCTGCCCTTCTCCTGTAGTTCATTCTTTAATTTCCTACCTCTTCTATTTCCTATTTTTTTTGTGACTTGTGTTTGTTTGTTCCAATTCTTTTTGCGAAGAGAGGGGATAAAAGGATGAAAGAGAGAAGAGAGAAGGTATGAGAGAGGATATGGAATATAAGAAATGGGAATGAGAAAGAAAAGGATCTGATAAAAAAGAAATGAAAGAAAATGGGCCAAAACAAAAATAAAAAAAAATATATCTATAATCGAAAAAGACATAGCAACAACGTAAAAAGAATAGAGAAAAGGTCAATAAGAATGTAGGAGCAGAAGATGGACGGGGAAGAAAGAGGAAAAGGGATAGAGGAAGAGAGAAAAGGGAGAAAGGAAGACAGAATCGAAGAGGAGGAGAGAGAAAGGGAGAAATAAAGATAGGAAAAAAGAAAGGATAACAGAATCGAAAGAGTGGAAAACAAAAGGGAAAAAGGAAGACAGAAAAGAAGAGGAGGAAAGTGCAAAGGAAGAGGGAAGACATAATCGAAGAAGAAAGAGGTAAGGAAGACAGAATAACAGAAGCAAGAAAGAGGAAATAAGGGAAGAAGACAGAATTGAACAGGAGGAAAGAAAAAAGGAAGAAAGGCAGACAGAATCGAAGGAGAAGAAAGAGAAAAGGAAGAAAAGAAGATAGAACCGAAGAAGAATTAAGAGGAAAGGAAGAGACGAAACCAGAATCGTAAGATAAGGAAGAAAGTGTAAGTAATCGAAGCGGAGGTAAAGCAAAAGAGGAAGAGAGAATGAAGGACGAAGAAAAAAGAAAGAAAAATGACGGGAAGAAAGAAGAGAGAAATCAAGGAAGAGATAATCAAAGAGGAGGAACGCAAAAAGAAAAATGGGAAGAAATCGAAGGGAAGGAAGAAGAGAGAATAAAGAAGGAGCAAAATATTAAGAAAAATGGGAAGACATCATCAAAGAAAAGGAAGAAAAGAGATATAGAGGAAGAGAAGATCAAAGAGGAGGAAAGGAAAAAGAAAAAAAGAGAAGAAATCGAAAGGAAGGAAGGAGAGAGAAATACAGGAAGAGAGAATAAAAGAGGAAGATAAAAAAGGAAGAATGGAAGACAAAAAGAAAAGAAAGAGAAAAATAAAGCATCGGAGGAAAGGAAAGAGAGGAGAAAGAGAAGACGATAGAATCGAGAGTAAGAAAAGAAAAAGAGAAAGAAAACGGAACAGCAGCGAAAGATAAGAAAAGACATAAAAAAAAAAAAAACGAAAAAGAGGGAAAAAAACGAAAATAAACAAATATAGAACAACAGAATCGAAGGAAAAGAGAACAGAGTAAAAGAAAAAGAGAACGAAAGAACATCGAAGGAGAAGAAAGAGGAAAGAAAAAGGGAAAATAGACAATCTCTCCTCTCCACTCTGTAGAGAAATCCGTCCCATTTCAAGCCCATGCAACACAATACGCCCACAGCTCGCCGCCCTTGCCCCGCTCGCCCCCCGACTCGTCCCTCGCCCCCAACCCCTCGTCCCTCGTCCCTTGCCCCTCGTCCCTCGCCCCCGCCCCCTGCCCCTCGTCCCTCGTCCCTTGCCCTTCGTCCCTCGCCCCCCGCCCCCCGCCCCTCGTCCCTCGTCCCTTGCCCTTCGTCCCTCGCCCCCCGCCCCTTGTCCCTTGCCCCTCGTCCCTTGCCCCCCGCCCCCCGCCTCTCATCCCTTGCCCTTCGTCTCTCGCCCCCCGCCCCTCGTCCCTTGCCCCTCGTCCCTCGTCCCCCGCCCCTCGTCCCTCGTCCCTCGCCCCTCTCCCTTCCACAACCATCAACCGCTTACCTCACACGCCAGAAAAAATAGGGTGAAAAGGGTGGGAAAAGGGTGAAAAAAAGGTAAAAAAAGGTGGCAAGGGTGGAAAAGTTTGAACAGTGGGTGAAATGTGTGAAAAAATGTGAATATGTGGAACAAGGGTGAAAAGGAAGTTAAAAAAAAGGTGGAAATGTAGATAAGGGGGAAAGAGATGAGAAAAAAAAGATGAAAAAGGGTGAACAAGACGGAAGGGGTAAAAAAAATGAAAAAGTGAAAAAAAAGGTGAGAAAGGACGAAAAAATGGTAAAAAAGAGTGATAAGGTGAAAAAGGGTGAAATTTTGAAAAAGGGTTAATATAGGAGGGAAAAAAAAACAACTATTTTTACCATTACAGTTTTCCTCCTGATGCTTCTTCTTCTCTTCCTCCTTCCCTTTCTTTCTCGCTCTTGGGCTTATTTCTCTTCCTGTTACCGTCTTCTCTTATTCCCCTTCTGTGTCTTCCATTCCGTCTTTCTCTTTCTGTTTTTTGCTTATTCCTCTTTTCCCAATTATTCTTATTTCTTCCTTTCCTCTCTCTTCCGTTTACTTTTTTTCCCTCCCATCCCCGCTCTCTTAATTCTTCTCTCTTCTCCTTATCACCTCCTTTCTCTTTCTTCTTCTTTCTCCTTCCATCCCCTACATTCTTCTCCTTAATTTCTCTGTTTTCCTCACTTCCTCATTTTCTCTTTACTTTCCCTTTTCTCCCCTCACCTCTTACTCATTTTCCTCCCCCAATTCCACCCCTTTATTCTCCTTTCCTCTTTCTCCCCCTTCTTTATCTCCCTCTCTCCCTCTCCTCTCCTTCTAACCCTTCCTTCTTTCCCCTATCCTCTACCCCACTAGTTTATCTATCTCTCTACTTCATATTTCCTTCCATCTCCTCTTTTATCCCTCACTGCTTCGCATCCTATCATCACCCTTACTGCAGACTTCCTTCTTCTCCCTTATTTCTCTCCTCCTCTCCCTCTTCTCCTTCTCCCTTTATCCGACTCTCTGCTACGGCTCTTCTCCTTCTATCTCCTCTTCCCTTCGCTATCCTCCTCTTTTTCTCTCTCTCTCCTCCTAATCCCTTCCTCCTTCGTCTCCTCCCTCCTTCCTCTCCTCCCTCCTTCCTCTCTTCCCTCCTTCCTCTCCTCCCTCCTTCCTCTCCTCCCTCCTTCCTTCCTTTCCCTCCTTATACATCCCCTATCATCCCTCCTCCTTCCATTTCCCCCTTTCCATTCCTCACCTCCTCTTTCTCTTCTCTCTTCTCCCTCCTTCCCCCTCTCCTCCCCCCCCCCCTTCCCTCTTCCTGTCTTTATTCATCCCCCCTATTATCCCTTCTCCTTCTACCTCCCCCTTCCTCCCTTTTCCTCTCCTCCCTTCCTCCCCTTTCCTCCCCTCATCTTTTTCTCTCCCACCTCCTTAATCCTCTCCTCCTTTCTTCCTTTCCTCTTCCCCTCCCCTCTTTATCCATACCCCTTATTATCCCTTCTCCTTCCACCTCCCCTTTCCTCCCCTCACCCCCTCACCCTTCCTCCCCTCACCCCCTCCCCTATCCTCGCCTCATCCCCCTCCCCCTTCCTCCCCTCCCCCTTCCTCCCCTCAACCCCTCCCCCTTCATCCCCTCACCCCCTCCCCTTTCCTCCCCTCACCCCCTCCCTCTTCCTCCCCTCACCCCCTCCCCCTTCCTCCCCTCACCCCCTCCCCCTTCCTCCCTTCAACCCCTCCCCCTTCATCCCCTCACCCCCTCCCCTTTCCTCCCTTCAACCCCTCCCCCTTCATCCCCTCACCCCCTCCCCTTTCCTCCCCTCACCCCCTCCCCCTTCCTCCCCTCAACCCCTCCCCCTTCCTCCCCTCAACCCCTCCCCCTTCATCCCCTCACCCCCTCCCCTTTCCTCCCTTCAACCCCTCCCCCTTCATCCCCTCACCCCCTCCCCTTTCCTCCCCTCACCCCCTCCCCCTTCCTCCCTTCAACCCCTCCCCCTTCCCTCCCCTCACCCCCTCCCCTTTCCTCCCCTCACCCCCTCCCCCTTTCTCCCCTCACCCCCTCCCCTTTCCTCCCCTCACTCCCTCCCCCTTCCCTCCCCTCACCTCCTCCTCCAGCCATCAAAATCGTACCCCAATCCGGCCTCTCTGAGGGGAAGACTCGGCCTTGTCAGCCAAATTGTCAAGCGGAGACGTGACATGACTTCGCCCCGCCCTCGCCCACGTGGAAGGAGACTCAGCAAGTGAAGCGGTGAGGCCCGGCTTGATTACTGAGCGGGCGGGGCCTGACGAGCCTGTCTGATTCCCTGTGGCTTTCTCTACATCTGTCTAGCTGTCTGTCTCTCGGGCTAGCTGTCTGTCTCTCTGTTTCTCGGTCTAGCTGTCTGTCTCTCTGTCTAACTGTCTATCTCTCTGTCTAGCTGTGTGTCTCTCTGTCTAGCTCTGTCTCTCTGTCTAGCTATCTGTCTATCTAGCTGTCTGTATCTTTGTCTAGCTGACTCTCTGTCTAGCTGTCTGTCCTTTTGTCTAACTGCCTGTCTCTCTGTCTAGTTGTCTGTCTCTTGGTCTAGCTGTCTGTCTCTCTGATTCTCTGTCTAGCTGTCTGTCCTTATGTCTAACTGCCTGTCTCTCTGTCTAGCTGTCTGTCTCTTTGTCTAGCTGTCTGTCTCTCTGTCTCTCGGTCTAGCTGTCTGTCTCTCTGTCTAGCTGTCTGTCTCTCGGTCTAGCTGTCTTTCTCTCTGTTTCTCTGTCTAACTGCCTGTCTCTCTGTCTAGCTGTCTGTCTCTCTGTCTAGCTGTCTTTCTCTCTGTCCAGCTGTCTGTCTCTCTGTCTAGCTGTCTGTCTCTCTGTCTAGCTGTCTGTCTCTTTGTCTAGCTGTCTGTCTCTCTGATTCTCTGTCTAGCTGTCTGTCCTTCTGTCTAACTACCTGTCTCTCTGTCTAGCTGTCTGTCTCTCTGTCTAGCTGTCTTTCTCTCTGTCTAGCTGTCTGTCTCTCTGTCTAACTGTCTGTCTCTCTGTCTAGCTGTCTTTCTCTCTGTCTAGCTGTCTGCCTCTCTGTCTAGCTGTCTTTCTCTTTGTCTAGCTGTCTGCCTCTCTGTCTAGCTGTCTATCTCTCTGTCTAGCTGTCTTTCTCTCTGTCTAGCTGTCTTTCTCTCTGTCTAGCTGTCTAGCGGTCTATTTATATTTTTTTGTCTGTTTGACTCTCTATATCTGTCAAGCTGTCTGTATCTCTGTCTAGCTGTCTATTAGTCAATTTCTATGTTGTTGTTTTTTTGTTTTTTTTTGTCCGGTTTTCTATCTGTCTGTTCGTCTATATGCCTGATTCTCTAACTCTATATTTGTCTGTTTGTCTGTCTGTCTATCTTGTTTTCTGTCACTCTCTCCGTCTCTTTTTCTTGTTCTTCGTCTTATTCGTCTTTTCCGTTTCCTACATTTTTTTATCCGTCTTCTTCTCTTTCTGAAGATCCTCCCTGGCTCCTCGTTTCTCTGATTTTCGTCTTCATCTTCGTGCTTTTCATCTCTCTTTTCATTCTCTCTCTCTCTCTCTCTCTCTCTCTCTCTCTCTCTCTCTCTATCTATCTATCTATCTATCTCTCTTTCTCTCTCCTCTTTCTCTCTTTCTGTCTCGTTTTTCTCTTCTTTTTTTTTTCTTCTTTTTTATGAACTCACAGAGAGCCTTTCTAATATTTTTTTTCTTCTTCTTCCTCTTATTTTCGTATTCTTAATATTCCTTATTTTTGTTCAGTCTTTCGCTGACGTAGTGCAAAGAGGACCTTGTGAGCCTTATACATTTCTTGTGTTTTTCTCTCTAATCCTTCGTATTCTCCTTCTGTTTCTACACCTTCGTCCTTATATCCATTCTTCTATTCACCCTATTTCGTTTTATTTTTTGGATTTCATTATTATTTGCATTAATCAATCCTCATTTTTATTTATTAGCAGACAGAAAACCCATAAGCACACATGTACAGACAAACAAACAAACACATAATAACAATCAAACATAATCAACCCAGAGTCGAAATCTCACGCAACAAACTTTGCAGATGGTGGACAGGTGCATCAGTGAGGGAGGGGGGGGGGGGGGAAGAGGGGGAGAGGGGGAGAGGGAGAGAGGTGGGAGAGGGGGAGAGGGGGGAAGGGGGGGAGAGGAGGTGGCGTAAGGACTCCCTCAGACGCTTATTGAATTATGTAATGTTTGCCTCTTTGGATGAAGAGGGCTGTTGCTAGTACCTGCCACTTTTGGAGGGGGAGAGGCGGCGGGGGAGGAAGTTGGGGAGGAAGAAGGAGTGAGGGAGGGAGAGGAAAGAGGGAGGAGGGAAAGTCGGGAGGAAGGAGAAGGATACATATTCATACATGTACTTATTATGAATACTTATATATGTGTATAAATACATACATGTATAAATGCGCACATATATGCATATATATATATATATATATATATATATATATATATATATATATATATATATATATATATATATATATAATATATATATGTATATATATATATATATATATATATATATAAACATACATATATATATATAATCAATATATATATGTATGTTTACATATATATATATATATATATATATATATATATATATATAAACATACATATATATATGTATGTTTACATATATATATATATATATATATATATATATATATATATATATATATATGTAAACACACACACACACGCACACACACACACACACACACACACACACACACACACACATACACACACACACACATAAATAAATATATATATATATATATATATATATATATATATATATATATATGTGTGTCTGTGTGTGTGTGTGTGTGTGTGTGTGTGTGTGTGTGTGTGTGTGTGTGTGTGTGTGTATGTTGGTGTGTGTGTCTATATATATATATATATATATATATATATATATATATATATATATATATATATATATATATATATATGTGGGTGTGAGTGTGTTTGACTATATATATGTATATATATAATACTTATATATATACATTTATATACAAACAAAAGTCGCATACACATCCAAACAAGCCCAGACCAAAAAATATCAGCAAAATCAGAATTAAGAAAAAAAAAGAATAAATAAAAAAATCCTTTCTATGAACCCTCACTTTTCTTTCTCTCTCTCTCTCCCTAAATCCTCCCTCCGCCCCTACAAGTTATTCACTGGAGCCTCCCTGCGGTATTTCCAGCTGACCAGACCATTGGAAGCCATAGAGGCATTGAGGAGCGTGGATTGGTACCGGTGCACAACCGACCAGCTGATTACAGGAAAACCTTCGCGTGACTTATTTTTTAAGCGTGTACGCCGCCATAAAAATTGGAATAACTTCTGTTGTTTTGGATTTCTTGCAGGGAAATGAGTATTTGAATGCGTTGTTTTGTAGAGAAATGTTTAGTTATATCAATAGAATAGTAGATTTAATTTTTTTCTTCTTCTTTTTTGAAAGTTGGTAGTATTTGAAGGCTCGAAGAAATGTGTCGGTGATAAGGGGCGCTGGAAAATAAATCCCGCGGAATAATTTCACACTGGATCCGGGTTTGCGTGACCAGAATCCTTTTCAGAATTCAAGTATCGAATTCTCTTTCGACGGCTGTTCATTCCGTTATCTTTAAGGGAACTGTTGAGTTATTTTTCATCATTTATTTCTGGTGAGTTTTCCTTTGTATGTGTGTGTGAGTGTGTGTGTGTTTATGAGATCAAAACTATTAGCAATATTAACAGCAGCGGTATACACAGTCACGTGTGTGTGTAGAAATATATATATATATATATATATATATATATATATATATAAGTTTTTTTTTTTTTTTTTAGGGGATGTGTGTGTGTGTGTGTGTGTGTGTGTGTGTGTGTGTGTGTGTGCCTAATATGTATATATACCTTGGTGGATAGATAAATAGATAGACAGATAAATAAACAGGCAAATAGATATTTGTATATAAAGATAGATATAGATATTGGAGTTTGGTCCCCAGTAGTCGAGTGTACTTCCTAGATACCAAAGGAAGTAAAAATCTTAGGCTGGAACCCCAAGGGCAATTTGACACTGGCTTGAGATTCTTTCCACCAACTCCTGGTGCCGAGCTGCAAGGGCTCCCCTTCCCTTGATCATATCAATGATGTGGAGAGGGGAGCCTGCTGCATGGGTAACAATTTGTCCTCCATATTATCCTTGCCTAAGCCTGCGTCCAAGAGAACACTCCAGCTTAGATGCAAAACAAAAAACACGTGAGGTGGAAGCTAGCGATAAGAGACCTCAATCTTGGCTGGAGTAAATGAAGGTGTCGGGCTATCTCAAATGTGGTTTTATATAGCCAATCTAGGGACTGTTCCTAGAGTGGCTATATCATGACTCTTCTAGGCAGAGATCTATGTAACTGATGGGTGCCATAAACACACACACACACACACACACATATGTACATACACCAAGTTGTCATTTAATAATCCCACAGTTTATTTTTATAATGGTCGATAATGAGTGAAATGTATAGCCAGTGCAGTTGACCCAGCACCCTCTACCCGTCGCAGGAAAGGCACAGTCTGGCACTAAGGGAAACTCCGCGTGTGTTGGGCTGGGAGCGACCGCGGGCCAACCGAGCGCTGAGGCCCTAAACGTTTTGACTTGCAGAGCCCCTTTATTTACGAAAATATTATAAGATAGAGGCTCTGGTAGGTTAAAGCTTGGTGCTGCATGCCGTAGGATAGAGCGTCATTATGTGGTTGTTCAGTCATCTCTAGATATTGTGTTTACTGAACCCCTAATGGGATTGGTTGTAAAGTAGACAAATTAGTTGAGAAACCGTTTTCCCTCTCTCTTCCCCCTGCCACTGACCCCCAAAGAACCTACGGACCCCGGTTGAGAAAAAAATGGAGGAGGTCAGCGCTTGCCGGTGAATGAGCAAGATGCCAAATCGCCTTTTCTACTTCGGTGCCGACTATTGTTATTAGTGTAATTGCTGCTACTATCTCCGCCCTCTCTGTCTGTCTGCCTGTCTCGTTATCTCTCTCTCTCCCTCTCTTTCTTTCTTTCTCTCTTTCTTCCTCTCTCTCTCTCTCTCTCTCTCTCTCTCTCTCTCTCTCTCTCTCTCTCTCTCTCTATATATATATATATATATATATATATATATATATATATATATGTGTGTGTGTGTGTGTGTGTGTGTGTGTGTGTGTAGGTGTGTGTATAAAAACATATATATATATATATATATATATATATATATATATATATATATATATGTATATATATATGTATATATATATATATATATATATATTTATACACACTCACTTACACACACACACACACACACACACACACACACACACACACACACACACACACATATATATATATATATATATATATATATATATATATATATATATATATATAATTATATAAACAATACGTGCTGTCCAGAGACCAGCACTTATTGATTACATTAATTCTATTATAAACACTGGTCCTGTCTTTGATATGATTAATCATATAAAAGATTTTTTACCAACTAGATGCTTTGTGAAAAATGTAAGCACAATGGCAGAGCCCTTCGGGCATGTATAACCAATGTTTGACTGGCAGCCCTCTATAAAAATAGAAGCACAGCCGGTTTGGATTGATGCTATAGCGTCTTTTTGCAAGGCATGTACACTGTCCCGTATATATATATTATATATATATATATATATATATATATATATATATATATATATATATATATATATATATATACATATATGTATATATATATATATTTTTTTTTTTTTTTTTATCAAATAAAATCAAATCTGTCTCTCTATCAGTCTCTGTCTCTCTTCCTCTCTCTCTCTCTCTCTCTCTCTCTCTCTCTCTCTCTCTCTCTCTCTCTCTCTCTCTCTCTCTCTCTCTCTCTCTCTCTCTCACTCTCTCTCTGTCTCTCTCTCTCTCTCTCTACTTCAATTACTACTACGCCATTACTGCTACTATTCCTCTCCTTCCTCCCCTCTCTCTCTCTTCTGCTTAATTGGAAATCATCACACTTTATTCCTATCGAGATTGAAACGCATCCCTCTACGCTCTCTCTCTCTCTCTCTCTCTCTCTCTCTCTCTCTCTCTCTCTCTCTCTCTCTCTCTCTCTCTCTCTCTCTCTCTCTCTCAATCTGTCTCTCTCTCTCTCTCTCTCTCTCTCTCTCTCTCTCTCTCTCTCTCTCTCTCTCTCTCTCTCTCTCTCTCTCTCTCTCTCTCTCTCGCTATCGCTCTTTCTCTCTCTCTCTGTTCCCTGCCTTTGTCTCTCGTTCCTTTCACTAATTCCCTCTTGCATAAGGATACAGAAACAACAGTGATAAATAGCTGTTCTTTGATCTGCGTTTAAATGGATTCGCGTTCGCCGACCTGTTCACTGCCCACTTCACTGCCTCTTCTCTTCACCCCTTTCACAGACTCGCCGTTTCACTGCCAAATTCACAGCCTCTTCTCTTCACTCTCCCTCTCACTGTCTATTCGTTTTATCTGCCTTTCGCTGCCCCTTCCACCGTCTTCCGAAGCTCATTCCCTGCCCACTTCACTTCCTTCAATACGAATTAATTATTTTATCTTATTACTCCCTTTTACTTCCATTTCACTTCAGTCCTATCACTGCCTTCCCTTCCCTGCTATCCTTTCACTGTTTACGAACCCTCCCTTGCCCTCTCCCCTGATCTTCACTGCTTCCCCTCCCCTCCCTTTCACAAAGCCTCCTTCACTGCCCACGGACTTCACTCTCCCTTGCCCTCTCCCCTGGTCCTTCACTGTTCCCCCTCCCCTCCCTTTCACAAAGCCCCCTTCACTGCCCACGGACTTCAGATCCCTTGCCCTCTCCCCTGATCCTTCACTGCTCCCCCTCCCCTCCCTTTCACAAAGCCTCCCTCCTTCACTGCCCACGGACTTCAGCCTCCCTTCCCTCTCCCCTGATCCTTCACTGCTCCCCCTCCCCTCCCTTTCACAAAGCCCCCTTCACTGCCCATACCATTCACCCTTCGTCCCTCGCTTCTCTCTCTCTCTAACGAGCCCTGCGACGTGTCCATCACCTCCTTCCTTTGCTCTTCCTCTTTCTCCCTCTTGCGGGAAATGGCTGTTTTAGGGTATCTTGGGCCGTGCTTTCGTCATTGGCTTTTTTTGGGGGGCTCTAGTATCATTTATCGTGTTATATTATCCCGTAACTTTTATTCTCTCTAGCTTGATTCTTGTTTCCCTTTAGGCACTATGATGTTAAAGACCCTCCTTTGCCATGTGTAAGAGAAATTATAATAAGGTAAGGCTAATATTTTCTGTTCTGTCTATTCCTCTCATCATTCACTACTCCTGATTCCTTAATCATCATACTTTCTTAATTCTCACCCTTTATCACAAGCCATCTTCCTTCCTCCTGGCAAACGCAGTCTCTGTTCTCAAGCCGTCGCTGTGTTTAATTTATGTACCCTCCTCTTTAATTGATTTCCTGCCATATACATTACTCGGTGCAATTAACAAGGTCATTCGTCTAAACTCATTTCCTTCCACCTCCCTCCTCTTCCCTCCTTCTTCTCACCCCCCCCCCCCCCCACCGCCACTCCCGTTTTCGGTCTCTCCTCTTTCTTCTGTCTTCCTGCTCTTCCCTTTCCTCCTGGTTTCTCATCCTCTTGCCTTGGTGCCTCCTGTGTTGTTGTTTGATTTGCACCTTGTATACAAACACACACACAGGCGCACATGTCGTTACCATTCTACACTTAGTTTTCATGAGTAGGCACACACACACACACACACACACACACACACACACACACACACACACACACACACACACACACACACACACACACACACACATACAAGCAGGCAGAGGCAGAGAAAGAAACAGAGAGACCGCCAGACAGATGGAGAGATGGGGAGACAAAGAGAGACAGACAGACAGACAGACAAAGAAACAGAGACAGACAGACAGACAAAGAAACAGAGACAGAGAGACACAGAGAGAGACAGAGACAGAGAAAGAGAGAATGAAAGAGTACAGAGGAGGGGGAAATAATCCAGAAGAAAAAAAATGAGAGAGCGAGAGCAGCACATGTCCACTCTACTAAAAGACTCCAAAGCCTAAAGTGGATTTCTTTATTTGTGTATTTTTTTGTTTATTTTTCTGACAAGCGTCCGGAATTTGTTGATATATGTGTTTACGGACGTCCGTTCGTGCGAGTGTTTATGGGGAAGAGAAAGAGATAGAGAGAGAAAGAGAAAGAAAAGGAGGGAGCAAGGAAGGGAAAGAGAGAGAGAGAGAGGAGGGAGAAAGAGAAAGAGAGAGAGAGAGAGAGAGAGGAGGAAGAAAGAGAAAGAGAGAGAGAGAGAGAGAGACGGGGAGAAGCAGATCGACAAACAGAACAAGAAAAAGACAGAGAGTTCTTAAGAAACATCCACCAAAAAGTCTTCCATCCACATCTCCCCCCCTCTCCTCCCCCACCCTCCCCGCTCTCCTCCCCTTCCCCCATTCCCCCATCCTTTTCCTCCCTCCCCTATCCCCCTTCCCCTCCCCCATCTCTTCCCCCTCCCCCATCTCCGCCACCTCCTTCTCCTCCTCCTCCATCTTCTTCCCCTCTCCCCCATCTACTTCCCCCCTCCTACATGTCCCTCTCCCTCTCCCTCATCTCCTCCCCTTCCCTCCCCCATCTGCTTCCCCTTCCCCTTTCCCCTCTTCCTCCCACATATCCCTCACCTCTCCATCATCTCCTCCCCTCTCCCCATCTACTTTCCCCCTCCCACATGTCCCCCCCCCCTCTCCCTCATCTCCTCCCCTTCCCGTCCCCATCTCCTCCCCCCCTCTCCCCATCTACTTCCCCCTCCCCCATCTACTTCCCCCTTCCCCTCCCCTCTCCCTCATCTCCTCCCCCCTCCCCGATTTACTTCCCCTTTCCCCTCTCCCTCATTTCCTCCCCCTATCCCTCATCTCCTTCCCCCATCCCCCCCCCCTCCCCCAACCCGCTTCTCCAATAAAGCAAGGTTTTAAGTCATCCAGATTAATCAGAATAATCAGACAGCAGATGTGATTGTGTGTCTCCTTCCCTCTCCAAGGTGGACAAGGAGGCCCCTTTCCCTCTTGCGTCTCCCCTCTCATGTTGCTTTTCCCCTCGAACGAAAAAGGGAAAAATATATCTAATTAATTTAAGCACCGTGACCTGCGAGTTTTCTTTCCCTGCTTTCTCCCCTTCCTTATCAGTAGTTAACTCTCATTACCCTTTATTCAAATTCTGGTGGATTTATCTTTTTTTTTCTTGTCTCTTTTTTATATGGCATATCCTTATTATGATTTTTTTGCGTGTGTATTTTGTCATGAAATATATCTTCGTCTGATATCTGTTTTTTTCTCTGTGTGATTTATAGATATAGATAAAATATTCTTTTACTCTCAAGCTTCATCCTGCTATTTCGAAATTATTATCTAGATATTATTGGCACTTTCTTATATTATCGCTTCTCTCTTTTCTTTCTCTTTTTTTACATGAACTCTTCTGTCATTTTTTTTTTTTTTTTTTGTAATCCGTTTTTTGGCCCCCCTCCCTTCGATTCTTTTATCTGCTATTACCTCATTCTTTCCATTTTTCCTTTTCCTCTCTTCCGTTTTTCTATTTTCTTGTCTTCGCCCATTCTCTCCTTCTATTTTCTTCCCTCAAAGCATTCTCTCTCTATTTCATTCCCTCCACGCACTCCCCTCTCTCTCTCTCTCTCTCTCTCTCTCTCTCTCTCTCTTCCCTTTCCTTCTCCGCCTCTCCCTTTCCCCCTTCACTGCCCTCCCCCTCAGTGCCAAATTAAGAGCCCAGTGCCAGTTTGTCAGCCTGGCACACATGAGGATAATGAGGAGGCAGTAAGTGATCAGAGCAGGTGAAAGTGAAGACGTAATTTTCAGAGGAGGAAGATGTGAGGGGAGGGGAATGAGAGGGAAGAAGAGGAAGAGAGAGAATTCGGGAAAATAGGAGAGACTGAGAAAGGGGGTGGGGGTGGGGGGGTAGGAGAGTGAGAGAAGGAAAAAGAGGAAGAGAGAGAATTCGGGAAAATATTGGAGAAGCGGGTTGAGGGAGAGGGGGAGGAGAGGTGGGAAGGGGGAAGTAGATGAGGGAGTGGGGGAGGATATGAGGGAGGGAGAGGAGGAGGGGGAAGTAGATGAGGGAGAGGGGGTGGGGGTGAGGGGTAGTGAGAGTAAGAGAGAGGAAAGAGGAAGAAAGAGAATTCGGGAAAATAGGAGAGACTGAGAAAGGGGGGGGGGGGGGTAGTGAGAGAGAGGGAAGAAGAGGAGAGAGAATTCGGGAAAATGGGAGAGACTGAGAAAGGGGGTGGGGGGGTAGGGAGAGTGAGAGAGGAAGAAGGTGGGGGAGAGGATGGAGAGAGGGGAGGAGATAGAGATAGAGAGAAAGAGAGAGAGAGACGGAGGGAGCAAAAAGTAAATAATTATCGTTATCGTTATTTCTATGCTGTTATTAATGTTATTAATTAGTTATCATTATCATTATGATAATAACTTTTATCGTTAATGACACCATCACTGTTATCATTATCAGGACCACCATCACTGTCACCAACATTCTTATCTTTATTATCATCATATTCACGATCATTAGCCCTGAAAGAAAATGATGAAAAGCCACTGCGAAAGATGAAATACGAAAAGAAAGTCACTAAATAAAGAAAAAGAGAGAGCGAATTGGAAGGGAGGGGGATGGGGGGGGGTGAAAAAGACTAAGAAAAAACAGACGTCCTACCCATTGCACCCCCCCCCCCCCCCGGGCTATGCGACACTTGAGCACCAGCTTGGATGATTCTGTCTCTGTT
>NC_061838.1:17717698-17724198 GCF_019202785.1 Penaeus chinensis | reverse complement strand
ATTGTTATAATTTCCGTTATCATTCTTATAATTACTATTACTATTTTGTTTTAATCATTCTCGTTATAACTGTTATTATTATCATAATTATTGTTATTTTTATTTTAATCATTACTGTTATTGAAATATTTTTCGTTTTTACCATTATTGTAATCTTTCCTGATTATAGCCATTATCGTCATTATTAGTATCATTATCGTTTTATTACTGTTGTTAACATTATTATCATAGTCATCACAATAATTGGTATAATAGCGATTATTATCATTATCACTATTACTTCTATAATAACTGTTATTGCTGTTATTATCATTATATCTTTATTATTGTTATTGTTTTTATTACTGGTATCGTTATGGTTATCATTATCATTAGTAGTAGTATTAGTATTCCGACTCTTATCATGTAAATTATTGTTACTGTTAATTTTCTAATTAACATAATATTTATCATTGTAATGGTGATAAGAGCCAATACTTCGATTGTTGATATTATTGTTATTTTATTAGTATTATCATTATTATTATTATTTTTATTATTATTATTATCATCATTATTACTATTACCATTATTATCATTATCACCATCATTATCATTAATATTATTATTACTTCTGGTATTATCATTATTACCACTATCATTATCATTATTATCATTATTATCATTCTTATTATTATTATTATTATTATTATTATTATCATTATTATTATTATTATTACTTTTGTAGTTGTTGTTGTTGTTGTTATTACAGTCATTATTATTATTATTATTATTATTGTTGTTGTTGTTGTTGTAATTACTGTTATCATCATTATTATTATCAATATCATAATTACTATCATTCTTACTATCATTATCATTATTATTACTATCATTATTATTATTATTATCATTATTATTATTATTATTATTATTATTATTATTATTATTATTATTATTATTATTTCATAATAGTATTCTTGATATTATCATCGTTATTTTTTTTTTATTAACACTTTCTAACATTTTTATGCTTTATTATATATATTTATCCTTATTATCATCATTATTATTACAATTACTTTATTGTTGTTATTAGTAGTAGTAATAGTTGTATCGATATTATTATTATCAACATCATTATATTGTTTATTGTTTTTCATTATCATCATCATCATCATTAATGATAATAACAACAATAACAGTAACAATAACGATGATAATGTTATCAATAATAATGATAATAATAATAGAAATAAGAATGAGGATGATAATGATCATGGTAATGACGTGGGCAATAATAATGATGATTATAATGGCGATAATAGAAATAATAATAATTATAATAATCATTATAATAGTAATAACAATAATAATAATAATGATATTAAGAATAATAATAAGAATAATAATGATAATAATGATAATGATAATAATAATAACAAAAATAATAATAATAATAATAATAATAATAATAATAATAATAATGATAATAATAATATGATAATAAAAATGATAATAATAATAATAATGATAATAATAATAATAAATGTAATAATAATAACAACAACAACAACAATAATAATAATAATAATAATAATAATAATAATAATAATAATAAAATGATAATAGTAATAATAATAATAATAATAATAATGATAATAAAATGATAATAGTAATAATGATAATAATAGTAATAATAATAATATCAGTAATAATAATAATAACAATGATAATAACAATAATAATAATAAACTAATAATAACAATAATAATAATAATAATAATAATAATAATAACGACAACAATAATGATAAAAAACAACAATGGGGATAATGATAATGATAATAACATTTACGATAACAATAAAAATAGTGATAGTAATCATAGTAATAATAATGATAACGATAATAATGACGATAAAAATAATAATATAAAAATAAAAGAAAATAAGTCCAAGACAAGATCGAGAGAAGGAAGGGCGGAAGAGAGAAAGGAATCCGGAGACAGCACGCACGGGTTCGGATACGGCAGCGACGGATTTATGCCAGAGTACGAATAAAATAGCAGCAATATCCGGCCGTATAGAGCTTCCCGCGTTCGGATGCGTAGAGAGACTTTGGGGGGGGGGGGGAACTTTGCGAGTCGACGGTCAGAAAGCGCGGGAAAATTATCGCCTGTTCATGAATTCTCATTTTAGGGGGATTTGGAAGGGGAGGGGGGTGGGGGATGGGGGTGGGGAGAGAGAGGGAAAGGGGAGGAACAAGGGGGAAGGGGAAGGGGGGGATGGAAGGAAAGAGGGGAAAGAGGGAGAAGGGGAGAATAAGGGGATACAGGGGGCAGGGGAGAGAGGGAGAGAGGAGGAACAAGGGGGGAAACGGGGAAAGGGGGAGAGGGAAAGGGGAAGAAGAAAGGGAAGGAGGGTGGAGGGGATAGAGGGAGAGGGAGAGAGGATTCAAGAGGGAGAAAAGGGGAGGGAGGGGAAAGAGAGAGAGAGGGAGGAATAGGGGGAAAGGGGGAGAGGGGAGAATAAGGAGAAAGAGGGAGAGGGGGAAAGAGAGAGAGAGCTGGCTTGAATGGGGATGGGGGTGAGGGATAGGGAGAGGAAGAGAAAAAGAGAGAGAGGGGAGTGGGGAGGAATGAAAAAGAGAGTGTGAGAGAAAAAAAAGAAAGAGAAAGAAAGAGAGACTGCGATAGATAGATAGAGGGACAAGAGAGAGGGGGAGAGGGTGGAAGTTAAGAGAAAAAGATGAAGAAAGACAGAGAGAGTGAGAGAGAAATAAAGAGAGAGAGAGAGAGAGAGAGAGAGAGAGAGAGAGAGAGAGAGAGAGAGAGAGAGAGAGAGAGAGAGAGTGAGTCGAATCCAAGACAAACAGGCAGATAAAAGGCTGGTAAACAGATAGACAGAATGATTGCATACACAAGTACAGCTGTACCCCAACCGGCCAGATATATATTATATACAAAATACACATAAACGTATAGATATGTCCGAGGTAAAACCTTTGTATGAATGCTATATAAACATACAGAAATTCTTTAATGAATTCCTAATGCGTTTTTCCTGTTTTTGTTGTGCGTTTGTTATGTGTTATAGAGGTTTACAAAGGGTCTAATTAAATTGGATGTATTTCTGTTTGACCTCCCAGTACTTTGTTCTTTTTATGTGACTTTTTGTGTGTGTGGATATGAGTATTATCATGTCTGTTCTCCGAGTGACTTAGTGTGTTATGGGGCCAGCGTGAGTGGGTATATTGTTGTCTTGTGAGTGTGTATGTTGATGTCGTGTGTGTTTATGGTGCTGTCTGTGAGAGTATGTATGTTGCTGTTTGTGTGAATGTGTATGTTGTTGTCTGTGTGTGTGTATGCTGTTGTCTGTATGTGTGTATGTTTTTGTCTGTGTGAGTGTGTGTGTTTTTGTAGAATTTATTGTGTCTGTAGGAATTAATTATTTTTGGATGTCTGGTTTTGCGTGTGTGCCAGTGTTATTTTGTGCGTTTAAGTATGCGTACATGTGTGTGTTTTTGTGCATCTGTTTGTGTGTGTGTTTGTTTATCACAAAAGTGGGGTATCACTAAATCTGTTTTTTTTTGTGTTTTTTTTAATGTATTTAAGGTATTACTGAACCCATTGTTTCTGCCTGTATTATGTGTGTGTGTGGGGGGGGGGGGGGGGATGTTAGTGTTACTGTGAATGTTATTATTTCTACTAGCGATATCGTTTATATTCATGTGTTGATTGTTCTTGTTGGTTGTTGATCAATTTTCTGTGAGAATGTGGTTGCATTTTCTTTGCTTTGCAAGTTCTCTTTTTTCTTTTTCTCTTTTCTTTCTTTCGTTTTCATTTTTTTTTTTTTTTTCTATCGTGACGTTTACTGTAGTGTGGATGGTCTGTGCTGCTGTTTATGTGTTTGTCTTTGTGCGGATGTTTGAGTTTGTGTTATTACGTAAATATAGGTGAATGTACGTTTACTCTTTGTACGTTTATGTCGTGTTAATGTTTAAAATGTTGCGCAGATATTGGTGTGTATGATATTTTCATGCATGTTTGACTTCTGTATTCTTTGTATATATAGTTTCTTGTTTAGTCATTTGTTTATTTACTCACGTTTCTTTTTATCTAAGTGTCCATCGTGTACCAAAATAGTTGTTTGTCTGTGCATTCATTCATTTATCTACCTATCTATTTATATATCTGTCTATCTATGTACCTATGTGTATATGTGTGTGTGTGTGTATGCGTGTGTGTGTGTGTGTTTGTGTGTGTTTGTGTGTGTGTGTGTGTGTAGACATATACATAATTGTGTTTTATTACATAGTACGCATTTTATTTGTTTTATTTTTATGCATGTGTGTTATATCTCGCGTATTTGCATATATATTGCATTCGTGAATATGTTTATTTGATGCTGTTATTTCTTTCAAGTGCTATTCGAATCCGTCTTGTAATTCAAAGTAAGAAATTGATCAATTAATGCGTTTGTTTCCGTCATCCCATCCAATCATCTCCTTCCTCCTTTCATATTAATTCATTTATTCCGTCTTACCTTTTCGTGCATTCATTTTTATTTATTTTCTCCTTCTTCTCTTTTTCATTTCTGTTTTTTTTTTCTACCATTCTCTTCTTCTTCGTTATTTTCCTCTTTTACTCTTTTTTTCTGTTTTTTTCTTTCTTTCCTCGTCCTCTTGTTACCTTTCTTTATCATGTTCCCTCTCTTCTCTTTCTCTACTTCCCCCCTCCTCTTCCCTTCCTTCTTCCTATTCTTCCTCGTCCTCCTTTCTTCCCATTCGATTTCCTTCTTAAATTTACCATGTTTATCTCTTCCACCATTTTTCGTCTTTGTCCTTGTCGTTCTCCTATACGCCCTCGTCGTTTCCCTCTCTCCTCCTTCCTCCTTCTCCTCCATTTTCCCTTCCTCCTTCTTCTCCATTTCCCCTTCCTCTTTCTCCTCCATTTCCCCACCTTTTGATCCTCCTCCTTCACCTCCAATTTCTCATTTCTTCCTTTTCCTCTTCCTCCTGCTCTTTCACTTCTCCCACTTCGCCTTCCTCTTCCTCCTCTTCCCCTTCTTCCTCCTCGTCTTCCTCTTCCCCTTTCTTCTCCTCTTCCTCTTCTTCCCCTCCTTCATCTTCCGTTTCTCATTTCTCCTCCTCCTTCCTTCCCCATCCTACTCCTTCTCCTGTTCCGCTTTCTCCTCCTTCTCCTTTTCCTCTTCCTCCTCCTCTTCCTCCTAATCCACTTTCTCTTCCTCCTCCTCCTCTTCCTCCTCCTCCTCTTCCTCCTCCAACTCCTCTTCCCTTTCCTCCTCCTTCACCCCCCTTCCCAATCCTTCTCCTCCCCCCCTCTCCATCCTCCTTCTCCTCCCCCCTTCCTCCTCCTCTTCCTCCCATCCATCATCCACCTCTTTTCCCCCTTCCTCTTACTCTTCCTCCTCCTCCTCTTCCTTTTCTCATCCTCCTTCTCCTCTTCCCCTTCCTCCTCCTCGTCTTCCTCCTCCTCCTCCACTTCCCCTCCCTTCTAAACCTCTTTCTCCTCCTCCCTTTCCTCTATCCTCCTCCTCCTCCTCTTCCCCTTCCTGCACCTCTTCTTCCCCTTCATCCTCTTCCTCTTCCTTCTCTTCTTCCTGCCTGCACCTCCTCTTCCTTCCTGCACCTCCTCCTCCCCTCCCTCCTCTTCCTCCTCCTCCTCCTCTTCCCCTTTCTGCACCTCTTCTTCCCCTTCATCCTTTTCCTCTTCCTTCTCTTCTTCCTTCCTGCACCTCCTCCTCCCCTCCCTCCTCTTCCTCCTCCTCCTCGTCGTCTCCTCATCCCCTCCCTCCTCTTCCTCCTCCTCGTCGTCGTCTCCTGCTCCTCCTCCTCCTCATCGTCTCCTCATCCCCTCCCTCCTCTTCCTCCTCCTCCTCCTCTCCCTCCTCCTCCTCCTCCTCCTCCTCAGGCACATTCCCCTTATCTAGGGACAAAATAGGGTGGAATTGTGTCCTGGAGTGAGCTTACGCAACCCATTACAAATCTCGTGATAGGGCGACAAACACGGCAGTAAAGATGATGGACAACCTTGCAAGGATGAAGGCGCTTGCTTAGGCGAGGGGGTTTTATCTCCTCTTTCTTTCTTTCTTTCTTTCTTTGTCTTTCTTTCTTTCTTTCTTTCTTTCTTTCTTTTCTTCTTTGTTTTTCTTTTTCTTTCTTTCTTTCTTTCTTCCTTTTTTTCTTTGTTTTTCTTTTTCGTTCTTTCTTTCTTTCTCTCTTTCTTTTTTTCCTTCTTTCATTCTTTCTTTCTTTCTTACTTACTTTTTTTTTATCTTTCTTTCTCTTTATTTCTTTCCTTGCTTTTTCTTTCTTTCTTTCTTTTTTTCTTTCTTTCTTTCTTTCTTTCTTTCTTTCTTTATTTATTTATTTCTCTTTCTTTCTTTCTTTCTTTCTTTCTTTCTCTTTCTTTCTTTTTTTCTTTATTCCTTTTTTCTTTCTCTTTCTTTCTTTTTTCTTTCTTTCTTTCTTTCTCTCTCTCTTTCTTTCCTTCTTTCTT
>NC_061838.1:17680198-17685198 GCF_019202785.1 Penaeus chinensis | reverse complement strand
CGATGTGTTATGACCTCTCTACCATTCGAATGAAACGTGTTGGAACTTGTTTACCGTGAACTGCGAGGTCAGATTTTATTTCTTTGCATAAAACATTTAAAACAAGATTGATGCATATCGTCATCTTTTATTAACTGTCTCTAATCATCAGTTATGTAGGTGGACCAGAATGTCTGTTTAATCATCAACAGAAACACATTTTGAATTTTTTTTCATATATAGCATATTATTTTTTTTATTTTTTTATTGCTTCACATACATCACTGGTTTTATTGTTAGTCCTAATATCCTTTTTTGTTTGTATTGTTGTTATTATTATTGTTATTGTTGTTATTTTCATTGTTATAAATGCTGTTGTTATCTTCATCATCATTATTATTATCATTAACTGTTGCATAATAGCTATTACTACCATTGCACTCTGAAGGTTTTTATAAAATTCACACTAGTATCATTAAAGAAAGAAACATTGATTTAAATAAAATAATTGGATGTTAATTATATTATAAGTGAAAGGAAAAAGAGGAAGGAAAAGTAGATAAGAGAATAAAGGAGAAAGGAAGGAAAGGTTGAAGGAGAGAAAGTGCAGAAGAAAGACGAAAATAAGTGAAAATTACAATAAAGAAATGGATAAGAAATGAAAAAAAAATATCCAAATGAGAACGAAAAGAAGAAATTGAAGAAAGGCGAAAAGAAGCAGACGAAGGGAGAAGAGCCAGAAGCAGACATTAAAAGAGGAAGAAGCAAAGCAAGAAACAACCACAGAAATGCAATAAAAGAATACTAAAAAGAAAAAGAAAAGAAACAGAAACATCTCAAAAAAAGGAGAATCAGAAGTAACAGAGAATAAAGAGGAAGAAGCAAGAAGACCAGCGGACTCACAGTTATTAAAACACTAGCAGGGATTATGCTGAGGGTTTCGCTCTGAGGTCAAATAAGAAGCATTTGCGGTTTCCCGTGTGTGCGTGCAATAGATTGCAATATTGCATGTTCCTCTCTCTGAAGATGATGTTCCCTTTCTTTCACGACGAGCAAGAGGTAGTTTGTTCAATAATTGCAGTGTAACATGTTCAAATTGTTACTTTTTTCTAAGGGGGAGAGAAGGAGAGAGGAGAGAGGGAGGAGGGGGTGGGGGTGGAGGAGGGGGAGGGGGTGGGGGATTGTTGCAGGCAGCAGGAAGGCTCACTGTTGCAAGGGGAAGGTTGAAAAGTGGCTATATCAATTTTGTTTATGTAATAGAGGGTAATTATTTGCGATAACTGAAAATTACTGCAAAGATGAAGTTGTTAACGTGACCGGGAAATTCCGGCTCACATAAAACGTGATAAGATCATTTTTCTCTCTTCTCTCTCTCCCCTCAACATTCTCGTTCGCTTTTATCATTATTTTCATTTTGTTTATGGATTTCTATTTGCTTTTATTCCCAATTTTCAGCTTTGAAAAAAAAATAACCATAGATCTGATCAAATTTCCTGTCTGTTTGTTAGTGTGCCAAAATAACTTTATTAGCCAAATATACGAAAGAAAGGAATTCGTTAAAAAAAAAAAAAAAAAAAAAAAAAAAAAAAAACAGTAAAATTAAATTCTACGTCTTCCAAATGTCCTATATAAATTTTCGATCGTATATTCAAATCATTCCCAGGAAATCATCATCTTGCAAAAGAGCTTAAGTCGATTTATGTTCAGACAATACATATACTATACACTGAATAATGATAATAATGATAATGGTGATGGTAACAGTTAGGATGATAATAACAGTAGCAATGATAAAGCTGATAATAATGATAAAGACAGTAATAATAATAATGATAATAACAATAAGAACAGAATAAAAATAACAATGATAATGATTATAATGATGATAATGATAATAATAATGATAACAATAATGATGATGATAATAATACTAATAATAATAATAATAATAATAATAATAATAATAATAATAATAAAGATAAGAAATAATAATAATAATAGTAATAATAATAATACTGAAAAAATAACAATAATGATACTAATAATAATAATAGCAATAATACAGATAATAATAATTGTTATAATAATAATGATAGTGGTAACAACAAAGATGATGATGATAATGATTATGACAATGATAATTATAATAATGGCAATAATACAGATGATGATTATTATAATAATACTAATGATAGCAGTAACAATAAAGATGATGATGATAATGATAATAACAATGATAATTATATTAATAATGATTATGATGATGATAATAATAATGATAATGATAATAATAATTATCATAATGATGATAAAAAAGATAATAAAAGTACTAATAATTACAATCGCAACAATAATAATAACAATAGTGATAATAGTTATAACAATAATGATAATAATAATAATGATGATAATAATTATGATAATAATGATAATAATAATCATAATAATAATGATAATAATAATAATAATAACAATAAGGATAATAATAATAATAATAATAACAATAATAATGACAATAATAACAATCATAATCATAATAATAATGATGATAATAATAATAAATATAATAATGATAATAATAAAAACAACAATAATGATAATGATAATAATAATGACAGTAATAGAAATGATAACCATAATAATAGTAATAATGATAGTAATAAAAATAACAATAATGATAATAATAATAATAATAATGATAACCATAATAACAGTAATAATAATAATAATAACAATAATAATTATAATAATAATAATGATAGTAATATTAATAACAACAATGAATATAATGAAAATAAAAATAAAATCATGATAAGTATAAGGGTGATAATGAGAACAATGATAACAATAAGGATAATGATAGTAATAAGGATGACAATAATGATAAGGATTACAGTAATGATAATAATAATGACGATAATGGAAATGATACGTGACTAGAAATAAATATATGTCTGAGAAAGAAAATTAAAAAATACGAAACAAAGAAAAAA
This sequence comes from Penaeus chinensis, assembly GCF_019202785.1. NCBI lineage: Eukaryota > Metazoa > Arthropoda > Malacostraca > Decapoda > Penaeidae > Penaeus > Penaeus chinensis. Next base: position 17,682,226 of record NC_061838.1, on the reverse strand, counting down.
CAAAAAACAAAACACAAAAAAAACAAGCCAGACAAAAAAATAAAAGGAAAGAGGAAAGGAGTCAAGAGTCAGAGAACGCGAGAGCGACCTCCCGAAAGGAGAATAATCCGGCGAGGACCTGAGCAAGAGGCGCTTCAAGGCCGCCGACCTCTCGCGCAAGGACAGTATGAGTGATGCGGACGCTGCCTTGTGATTAGGAGATGGGGGGGGGGGGATAGAGGGGATGGGGAGGGGTAGGAGGGGAGGAGGGGGGAAGGGGAGGTTGGGGAGGAGGAGGAGGTGGGGGAGGGGGAAGGGGAGGTGGAGGAGGGGAGGTGGGGAAGGGGAGGAGGGGGGAAGGAGAGAAGGAGAAGAAATGAAGAAGAAAAGGAGAGGAGGATGAGGGGAGGAGGGGGTAAGGGGAGGAGGAGGGGAAGGGAGGAGGGGGGAAGGAGAGGAGGAGAGGGGAAGGAGGAGGGGAGGAGGAGGTGGAGGAGGGTAGGAGGGGGTAAGGAGAGGAGGAGGAGAGGAGGAGGGGGAAGGAGAGGAGGAAGAGGGGAAAAGGGGAGGGGTAAGGGCGGAGGAGAAGAAATTAAGAAGAGAAAGAGAGGAGGATAAGGGGAAGAGGGGAGAATAAAGAAATAAAGGTGAGAAAGAGAGAAGGATGAAAAAGACCGACGAAAAAAAGGAAGGGAGAAGGAGAGCATGAGGGGAGAAAGGGACCATAGGTGGGAGAACGAGGAAGAAGAGGGGAGAAAATAAAAATGAGGAGAGAGGGGGAAGTTGAGGGGAGAGGCGAGGAAAGGGGGATAAATGAGAAGTAGAAGAAAAGGTGGAAGAGAGTAGGAAAAGGGAGAGTCGAAGGAACGTAGAAGAGAAGGGAAAATGGCGATGCAGAAGAAGAGAAAATAGGAAAAGGAAGAATGTGGAGAAAGAAGAGGAGAAGTGAAGAACAAGAGAAAGAGGAAAAAAGAGGGGAGAACAGAAGGCAAGGAGAGAAGAGAAGGAGGAAAAAGACAATGAAAAAAAAGGAGAACACAAGGGAAGGGCAAAAAGATGAGGAACAAACGAAGGGGAAGAGAGAAGGAGAACGATGAAATAGACGAGAGAGGTAGGGGAGAAACAAGGAGAAAAGGGAGAGAGAAGAATGGGGGAAGGGGAAGAGGAGAAGGTGGAAAGGAAAAGAAGTGTTGTGAACGAAGAGGAAGAGGAGAGAGGAATAACTGATGGAAGAAAACAATGGCAAGAGGAGGGGGGAAGGGGGAAGGGAGGAACTAAAGGAGAAAGCGCAGAGAACAGGAAATACGGAAGTAGGAAGAGGAAAAAGGGCATAGAAAACGAGGAAACACTGCTAGAAGTGCAAAAGAAGGGCAGAGAGGATAAGAGAAAGGAAGAAAAGAGAGAGGGCGAGAATGAGAAAGAAGAAGAGGGGAAGAGATAAGATAAAGGGTAAGAGAGAAGAGGACGAGAGGCCATTATTGACATCAATATGAGTTTTAGTATTTTCAATGTCATTTTTTTCTGTTACTGTTGTCATTATTATCCATCATTATCCATACTGTAATAATTCATGCTAATTTTCTCTTTATTACTACCATTACTATTATCATAATTACTATTATTACCATTGTTAATAATATAATGTTTTGGTACCAGCTGCAAGTAATAGTAGCAGTAGTAGTAGTAGTAGTAGTGGAATAGTAATAAAAGTAGAAATAGTATCATTATCCCTATCATATTCTGTAGCATCATTACTATTGTAGGTATGCACAATTCACATGCATATGGAAAGAAATATACGATTTCGCATATGCATATAGCGTGATCATGCAAACAAATGACACATATATTTACACATATAACACAAATAAAACAATAATAGTAAAACAGATATAAATCTTACAAGAAATTCACGCACGCACAAACGTACCCAATGCTCATACACGCTTGAGACATGTTAGCATTTCTCGTTCACCCCCCCCCCTTCCCCTCTCCCCTCCCTCCTCCCCTCCCCCCGTCACCCTCCACCACCTGTCTTTTAAATCATTT
>NC_061838.1:17657698-17675198 GCF_019202785.1 Penaeus chinensis | reverse complement strand
AACATAAAAAGGCAAACTGAACATAAGGTAAAACTAGAACTACTGGATTGTCAATATTCTCTTTAGGATTATTCACGTGCCGGAGAGGCAGCCGCAATCACTGATCCCGATGAAAGTCTACGGGCCCCGCCACCGGGAACAGAGAGGGATGCAGCGGTTTGTTTCACTACAACTTCCCTCCCCTCCTGACTTCGGTCGCCTCCTCTCCGTCGTCAACGTTCGTCGAAGGGTTCTAACTCTCTCCGGCGGTCCCTCACGCTCGGTCCGGCCCATTCATTTCAGAACGTATCGGCAGGCACCGGGGTGTCACAAGGGAACGCACAGAGACGACGAGAGGAGCGATCGGAGGCCGACCACCCACGACAGAGGGCAACGGGCGCCACTGCAGGTCCCAAGGAGAAGGACGAACGAGACACGACCATGGACAGGCGCCGACACCTGCCCTCTAATACCGACCATAACTGTGGGTGGACTAGAGCATAACGGCGACAATCTGCGAAAAGAGCTGGATTAGTACATGGACTTAGCTGTGAACACAATATACATACGAATGAAAAGACATCCAGTGCAATAAATATATCTAAAGCCAGAATACAACCTAAAATTAAAAGAAACCAAGGAAGGATACAAGCAAAGGAAAAAATGCCAAAATAAAAAAAAAAGGGGCCAGGCAAGGCCGTCAAACCAAATAAAACGAACTTAAAACCAGAATCAATAAAAACAAACAAAACCAAGAGCATTAAACAATAAAACGATAATACAATTAAAAACAGTACAGTACAAAATAAGATAAGCAGGGATAAGATCAAGGTAATGGTTTTACATAAAACAAAACGAAAATGTACAACAAACAAAACAGAACTAAAAGATCCAGAGATAAATAATGTGCATTTCAAAACAAAAGCAAGAAAAGAAGAAACAGGTTACTGCCCTTTCGAGACAACATGTAAGATTATTCCTCGTTAGGCACACGGCAGCCAGAGAGTAACAGCACTTCAGCAAGATCTTCAGGGACATCTGGATCTGTAGGGGAAGGATAACCATTAGCCTCACAATCTCCCATTGACTCTGGAAAGTGCAGCTCATCACTGACATTGAAGGGACGTAATTGATTGAGATGAAGCTTGCGTTCCTTCTGTGGAGGAGCAAGATCCTTAATGATCCTTGTCACAGGACCCAGTGACTTCACAATCCTTGCCGGGCCAAACCACTTTGGACCAAGTACAGTACGACGTCGTCTACCTCCCTGTTTAGAAAAATCTTTAAATAGTACAAGGTCGCCTACATTAGCTGCAAACTTTCTTTTACGTATATGCTTATTGTAATCCCTGGTCCATTTCTCACGGGCCTGGGCGGACGTTTCTGCAGCAATACGTCGAGCTTCCTGTAGCCGCTGGACATATGCTCCTGCAGCTTCTGGATCCACCTCCATATGGTTTGTGTTTACCTGAGGAAAGCTTCCATGGTGACCCATTAAAAGGTACAATGGTTGCTCTCCTGTAGACCTATGAACTGCTGTATTAATAGCGAGGCGAACATAGGGAAGCAGTTCATCCCATTCATGAGGAAAAGTCTCCAGTAGAGTGGCTAGGGCGTTTTTCACCACTCGGTTGGTCCTCTCAACCATGCCATTAGCCTGTGGATGGAAAATCGTTGTATAACTGGTCTTAATGCTTAGCAACTCACAGACTTTAGAAAAGAGGACATTCTTGAATTCTGTGCCATTGTCAGTTTGTAGTAACTTTGGTGGGCCAAACAAGGTTACAAAGTGGCGAAGAAAAGCCTCAGTGACTGTAGAGGCATCTTTACTTGAGAGTGCTATGAGTTGCAAGTATCTGCTAGCATGGTCAACAATGGATAGCACATACCTATTCCCCTCAGTAGTTGTATCAAGCTCAAGGAGATCTGCTGATACTTTCTCAAGCGGAAGTGTTGCTGGAGGGGCTGCTGCAAGAGGTGCCCGGTAGGCTGCACCTTTACGTCGTTGACAAGCTTGGCAGCTGGCAACATAATCTTTGACGGTACGAAGCATGTTTGGAAAGTAAAACATGTCACGTAACTTACAGTAAGTGCGGTAAGTCCCTTGGTGAGCTGCAGTGAGGGTAGAATGAGCGAGTCGAAGTGCCGCACTACGGAGGGCTTTTGGTACTACTAACTGATGGAGCACCCGATCTGGAAAATGGCGCACATGGTAGAGTACATCACCTTTCATCTCAAACTCATCTAGGCAAAGTGGTAAACGACGCTGGGGAAGTCTTTCCTCTTCCAAGTAAGAGATAACCTCCTTCCAAAGAGGATCTTCCAACTGCTGAAGTCTGAGTGTTTGGGGTTCAATATCTTGAAGCGAGATGGCTGCAATGGCTCTACTAAGCTGATCTGGAACACGATGTTGCGTACCTTGTCGATATCTGAGGGAATAGTTATAGTAACTTAATTCATGTGCCCACCTGCTCATTCTCAGACTCTTTGTCCTACGGGTAAATACATAAACCAAGGGTCTGTGATCAGTATATATGATAAATTTACGCCCATAGACATATGGGTCAAATGCTCTAACTCCCTCGACAACTGCCAATGCTTCTGCATCAATTGCTGGGTACCTTACCTCAGCATCCCTGAGTTTCCGAGAGAAATAAGCCACAGGATGGAGATGTCCATTATCATCACCTTGCATGAGACATGCCCCAATTGCTACTCCTGATGCATCTGTGTGGATCTCAAAAGGTCGGTCAAAATCTGGTTTCTTTAAGACTGGAGATGAACTAATGGCTTCCCTAAGCTGTTCAAAAGCACGTTTTTCATTCTCTCTCCACTGAAACTTACTATCTTTACGGGTGAGACCAGTAAGAGGGGCGGCAATTTTGGCATAGTCTTTAATATGCCTTCTAAAGAAGCCAGTACAACCCAGGAAACGACGTACCTCCTTAACACTCTTAGGAGCTGGCATCTCAGCGATGGCAGAAGTCTTTTCAGGGTCAGGCTCAACACCAGCTGGAGAAACCTTGAAACCCAAAAATCTGAAGGAGTTTGCTGCAAAGGTGCATTTCTTTTGATTAAGACGAAACCCAGCTTTCAATAACAATTTTAGAGTTTCCTCTAAATGGCAGAGATGTTCAGTGAAGGATCTACTATGTATGACAACATCATCTAAATAAGCGATGGTGTGCTTACCAAGGACTGGTGAAAGGATGCAGTTGATGGCCCTTTGAAAAGTAGATGGAGCAGTGGCCAGTCCAAATGGTAACTTACGGAACTGAAATAAGCGGTGTCCATCCGTAAAAGCAGTTTTTGCCTTATCTTCTGGAGCAACTGCAACTGTCCAGTAGGCGCTTTTGGCATCTAAAGCAGAAAACCAAGTTGTACCATGGAGCTCATCAAGCAGTTCTTCAATTCGTGGCATGGGATAGCTATCTGATTCTGTAATGGAATTTAGTTGTCTGAAATCAATACAAAAGCGTGTGGTGCCATCTTTCTTCCGTACTAAAACAACAGGAGAGAGCCAAGGAGATGTGGAAGGTTCTACAATTCCCTGCTTAAGCATAGCATCACATTCCTCTCGAATTAGCTTACGAGAAGCCTCTGGGAGGCGCCACTGACGTGTACGAAGTGGGCCACCCCCATTCGTCTTGATATGATGCTGGATACCAGGAACTGTACCCAGGGGTGCCTGAGAATCAAATAAGGGTAAGTATCTAGACAAAAGCTCCCTCAGTTGTGACTGCTGTGAAGTGGTCAGATGAGGCATGTCTAACTCCGTTATGAATCTTTCTAATTCCTTCTCTTTCTCAGAAACACTTTCTACAGGAGCTGTATCTATACTTCCTGGTAAATTACTGTGAATGCCACAAGACTGACCTTTTCCATCCTCACCAAACGCAGGAGGAGCTAGTAATGGTGCTGATGGTTGGAGATCGACATCAGGGAGTAGAAAATAATCATCGGCAGCTCCAAAATCTCCCACCGCATCAAATGAATCAAAACCGTCATCAATAAAGCCATCTTCAGTGTCCTCGAAACCTTCAGGTAAGTTGTCAGAAGATACCTTTATTAATAATTCCCTTTTCTTTTCAGGTAAGGAAGACTGCAGTACAGATCCTTTGGCAGATCCATCTGCCCCAACGCATCCACACTTCCCAGGTAAGGAACATTCTTCCTCCCCAGATGGAGTAGAAACTACGGCACAGGGCTGTGAAGCATCATCCTCCAGTGTGACAATTTCATCTATGTTTTCTAAAACACCAATACACATACCATTCTTCAGGCGAAGGGGGCGGGTTGAATCATTTAACACCCACACATCAATCTTATGATTTTCTACTCTATGAAGGGAATGCGGAACAATCACTGGACATGCAACCCCAGCAACAGCAGCTACTTCTCCTGAAAAACACTTTGGCACAGTGCAAGACACAAAACAGCCGCTCCTTGGAGGGCATGAAACAGTTCTAAAAACACTGAGTTGCATTGCACGTAAAGAAGACTGCTGAACTCCTGAAGACTCATTGACACACTGGATAACCTGTATTTCTAAAGACTTACAATTAGTATAGACAATAGGAAACTGTTCACCTTGCAGTGATAAATAGTCTGTCTTCAGGGGATCTAGATAATGGACCAATTTGAAATTGAAGCGTCGTAACAGATCCATTCCTACCAAAATATCTCCTGGGAAAGAAATATTTGAAACAAAGCACACATTATGACGCACAAATAGTACATCATTAACAAAGAACTTGATGGCAGCTTCAGTCTCTACTGGTACACAAGAACCAGATACACCTCTCAACTGTTTAGAAGAACCATTACCTTTAATCTTAAGCTTTGAAATTATCCCTGCTTTTACAATAGTACATTCTGACCCAGTATCTATAAAACATTTACACTTAAAACCATTCACACATAAAACAATCATGGGGCGACCTGCGGGGTTTGGAGAACAGGCTGCTCTAGGGGATGAATTAGACGGATTCTGAGCATGGATCTCGGCTCCGGTCGATGCCACTGCCAGAAGTGGTGGAGCCGGCTGGACCCGTCTGGCGGCTGGAAAAGGGGCAGGCACGGGCAAAGTGTCCGCGCTCCCCACAATTAAAACAAGTTCGGTTATTCAGAACTCTGCATTCTGAACTATCATGGGCATCGGTCTTATGATATTTACAATATTTTGAATGAACTGTGACCTCAGCTGCTGCAACACCCCGGGAACGAACATTATGATAAGTCCCATAACTAGTCTGAGGGTTACCCAATTCACGCTTTACTGATGCTCCACAACGGGCATTCCATACTCTTTGGGCTGTCCCAACTAAATTATCTAATTCCACCTCTTCCTTCAGAGCAAGTACCTCACGGAGCCAAGGCGGAAGGCCTTGTAAAAATACTCTTCTTAATAGCTCCTCTGGTTCACCAATTGCTCCCGGGTAGTCGCGGTAGCCTTGGTAGACAACACCCTCAAGGGCAAGATAAAAATCAAGAGGTGCTTGTCCTGGTAGAAGCCTGTTCTCATACAGTAATCTATAAAAGTCTCCAGATGAGCAGGTGCCCCTAAACTTTAATCTGAGCTTTTGTTTGAAGGTGGCCCAATCGAAGATATTATCAAATAAAGGTGAATTTACTATGAGATCTGCCGAACCACGACAAGTTGACTTAGCTGCCTTTATAAATGCTGCATCTGTTGCTGGGTGGGTCAAATTCTCTATATTTCGTAACCATGATTCAACTTCATGATTACGGCGCAGAGGATGAGCTGCGGAGATCTCTGCTTTAAAATGGGGAATACTTTCCTTCGTAAAAATATGTTCAACTGTTGTGGGCTGAGGAACAATCACGGGGGAATTTGGCCTAGAGACTATCGCTTCTAACTGTTCATTCTTTAGCCGTAGATTATTGATTTCTATTTGGAGGTCTCTTAACTTACCCTGTAATTCGTCCACTATTGTCATGTCTACCACTGAGCCAATTACAAGAGGTTCCTCCAAAGGCGGCATAACAGATCCTGGGGAGGACCGGTTTGAACTAGATTCCTGGCTTGCAGATGGTTGTGAATTTTGAGTATTCCTCCTTGTTCTAGGCATAATGGACTGATAGGCAGATCTCAAACTACAAAAAGAAAGTATAATCGAGGGTCACGAGTAAGCAAAAGTTCAGATAAAATGGCCAGTAAATATTTGAAAAGTTAAACAAGACAATAAAACATTTGATAAAGTTAAATGAGACAGTAAAACAGCGATTGTAAAATTAAAGTAAAAAGGTGCACAATAAAAGATGCAAAGAAAGCCAAAGAAACACAGAACACGGTAAAATACAAAAAATAAGCAAATGACACTAAAAATTAATAATAAATACAATGTGGGACAGTAAAAAGATGCTGGGAATTAAGCAAACTTGACAGTAAATGACTACGAATTAAAAGCACAGGAAAATACAAAGCAATAAAAGGACGTAAATAAATAGAACACTAAAATCAAACCAACTGATTAAACACGTGAAGAACACTAAGAACACATAGTAAAATTAAACAGGAAAAAAAATCACATACCAAAAACATGTGGAGACAGGTTATATAAAACACACATACAGAACGGACTTAAAACATTAAAACATTAAAGGAAGGGCAACAGAAACGGGGTGAAGGCCGGTGCAACGAAAACGAGCTTAAAAGCAAACAAGACTTACCGTAATTACTAATGAACTGATAAAGCAAACCGGCTTTCTACAATCACTCCCACCGACTGTCCACCATAAAATATATAGCTGTAGTGATTTGCAACGCCCCTGGCTAGTGGTAGCGGGCGTGCCAGGGTGTAGGGCTGCAGAACTGCCAACCTTATTCTTTAGGTTCGTTTGGGTGATTGCATCCTCGAGTCTGATCCTTCATGTTCTAATATTTTAAAACCATAACAAAACAGATACTGGGTAACATAAAACAAAGAAAGAAACTTGTGAATAAAATAAGTAAAACGGACAGCAGGGAATCATACACAAATAAAACTGACTGAGGGTGGGGGCAAACAAGAGAATTCTGATCATGTATACATTTATTTAGGCACCAGATTATCAATTCAGTTTGCATGTATAGCATGTGCACTTGGCCACGTACTCACAAAATTCCAGGCGAAAATTCAGCAGCAAAAACATACACCCACTCCTCAGTCACACGGCAAAAACATACCCCCAAACAAGGAGGTGTTAAGCCTATCAAGGTACGAGAAAAAAGAGACCCGAGTATACTGTGCGGCCCCCCTTTTAAAGGTAGAGGGTGCGCAGGCTCTCTGCGAACAAGTTATATCTGAATATCCCCGTAAACAATTAAATAAGGATAAAAATGATTAGAAGATAAAATGATAACTAAAAAGATTAAGAAGTGATAAACAAAAGTACATATATAAAAGAATAAAACAAAGTAACAGACGAAATGCTGAAGAAAACAGAAAACTGGAAAAACGGGGGTAACTTCAGAAAAACAAAGTAAAATGAGGACGAGATAAAAGATTTAAACGAATTCACACATGCGCACACATCACACAACATAAAAAGGCAAACTGAACATAAAAAGGCAAACTGAACATAAAAAGGCAAACTGAACATAAAAAGGCAAACTGAACATAAGGTAAAACTAGAACTACTGGATTGTCAATATTCTCTTTAGGATTATTCACGTGCCGGAGAGGCAGCCGCAATCACTGATCCCGATGAAAGTCTACGGGCCCCGCCACCGGGAACAGAGAGGGATGCAGCGTTTGTTCACTACAAAAGAGCTGGGTTTGAAAATGGACAACTGGAACACAAAATACATACGAATTTAAAAGACATCCAGTGCAATAAATAAATCTAAAGCCAAAAAAAACAACCTAAAAAAAAAAAAACCAAGGGAAAGGGTCAAGCCAAAAGGGAAAAAAAGCCAAAATAAAAAAAAAAAGGGGCCAGGCAAAAGGGCCCTCAAAAACCCAAATTTAAAAAGAACTTAAAACCAAAACAAAAAAAAACAAACAAAACCCAAAACAAAAAAACAATAAAAAGTAATACAATTTAAAAAAAGAAAAATAAAAAAATAAAAAAGGCCCGGGGTTTAAAACAAGGTAATGGTTTTTAAAATAAAACAAAACCCAAAATGTAAAACCAAAAAAAACCAAAATAAAAATCCCAAAATAAATAATTTTGCAAATTTTAAAACCAAAAAGCAAAAAAAAGAAAAAAACAGGTTTTTCAGCCCCTTCGAGACAACATTAAATTATCCTCTTTTGGGAAAACGGCAGCCAGAGGGGTAACACACTTCAGCAAATCTTTGGGACAAACTGGATCGTAGGGGAAAAGGGTAACCAAAACCCACAATCTCCCATTGACCTGGGAAAATTTCAGCTCATCACTGACCTTGAAGGGGCGTAATTGATTGAAAATGAAACTGCGTTCCTTTGTGGGGGACAAGATCCTTTTTTGAACCCTTTTTCCCAGGACCCATGCTTCACAATCCTTGCCGGGGCCCAAAACCCTTTGACCAAGTACATACAAATCGTCCCTCCCCCTTTTTGAAAAATCTTTTAAAAAGTACAAGGGCGCCCACAATTAACTGCAAACTTTCTTTTACTAAAATCTTAATTTTAAAACCCTGGGCCCCTTTCCACGGGCCCGGGGGGACTTTTCTGCAAACCCAAAAAGTCGGACTTCCTTTAGCCGCGGGGCAAAATGCTCCGGGGCTTCTTGGAAACCACCCCATAGGTTTTTTGGGTTTTTCCTTTGGAAAGCTTTCCCTGGGGACCCATTAAAAGGTAAAAAATGGTTTCTCCCCCTTAAAACCTATTTAACTGCTGTATTAATAGCGAGGCAACATAGGAACAGTTCATCCCATTCATTAAAAATTTTCCAGAAAAGTGGCTAGGGCGTTTTTCACCAAATCGGGTTGGGCCTTTTCAACCAAACCCTTTGCCTGTTGGGTGGAAAAACCGTTGTATAACTGGTTTTTAAAAGGGGTTTGCAAAATCACAGCTTTAGAAAAGAGGACAATTCTGAATTCTGTGGGCCCTTTTTTCAGTTTTGTAAAATTTGGGGGGCCAAAAAAAGGAAAAAAAGTGGCGAAGAAAACCTCAGTGACTGTAGAGGGAAACCCTTTTCTTTAAGTGCATGAGTTTTCAATTATCGCTAGCATTTTTAACAATTTTGGTCCCTACCCATTCCCCCATTTTTGAACAAAACCCAAAGGGAAATCGCTGAAACTTTCCTAGCGGGAAATGTTTTTCCTTGGGGGGGCTTTTGCAAAGGTTTTCCCGTAGGGGTGCACCTTTTCGTCGTTGACAAACTTGGGCAGCTGGGAACATAAACTTTACGTTCGGAAACCTTTTGGAAAAATAAAAAACATGTCACGTAACTTACGTTTAAATGCGGGAATCCCTTGGGGGAAACTTCAGTGATTTAGAAAGAGCGAGTCGAATGCCGCACTACGGGGGGCTTTTGGGACCCACAATGATGGAGCACCCAACTGGAAAAAAGGGGAAAATGGGAAGACTCACCTTTTTTATCTCAAAATCATTTTTAGGCAAAATGGTAAACGACCTGGGGGAAATTTTCCTCTTTTCCCAAAAAAAAATTTTAACCCCCTTCCCAAAAAGGGTCTTTCCAAATGCGGGAAATCCCGAGTGTTTTGGGGGTTTAATATCTTTAAACGAGATGGCTGCAAGGCTCACAAACTGAACTGGAACCATGTTTTTCGTACCTTTTCGATAACTGAGGAAAATTATAGTTAAAATTAAAATTTATGTTCCCACCTGCTCAAATTTTCCCGACTCTTTTTCCTACCCGGGAAATACATAAAACCCAAAGGGGGCCCGTGGGCAGTATAAAAATAAAATTTTCGGGCCCCAAAAACAAAAAGGGGCAAAAGCCCCAAAATCCCTCACAACTGCCAATGGGTTTTGCATCAATTTTCTGGGTACCTTAAACCCCAGCAACCCCCGAGTTTCCCCCCGAGAAAATTTAAACCACAGGGGGAATGTCCCCTTATCAAACACCTTTCAAGAGAAACCCCAATTGCTACCCTGAAACATTTTGTGGGTTTTCAAAAGGTCGGCAAAAAACGGTTTTTTTTTAAAAAAATGGAATGAACTAATGGCTTCCCTAAGCTTTTAAAAACAAATTTTTTCATTCTTTTCTCCACAAAAATTACTATCTTTTTCGGGGAACCATAAGGGGCCGGGAATTTTGGGCATAAATCCCTTTTAATTTTGCCCTTTTAAAGAAGCCAGAAAAAACCCAAAAAAACGAGTACCCCTTTAAAACTCCTTTGGACTGGCAAACCAGCGATGGGAAAGTCCTTTTTAGGGTCCCCAACACCAGCTGGAGAAACCTTGAAACCCAAAAACTGAAGGGGTTTGCTCAAAGGTGCAATTTTTTTTGATTAAAGAGAACCCAGCCCTTCAATAACAATTTTTGATTTCCTCTAAAAAGGCAAGATTTTTCATTTAAGGGTCCTACATGTATACCCAAAACATCTAAATAAGCTGGGGTGCTTACCCCAAACGGGGGAAAGATCAGTTTATGGCCCTTTTAAAAGTAGATGGACAGTGCCATTTCCAAAAAGGTAACTTTCGGAACGAAAAGAACGGTGTCCCTCCCCCTAAAAGCATTTTTTGCCCTTTTCTTCGGAGCAACGGCAACTTCCATAAGGGGCCCTTTTTGGGATCTAAAGCAAAAACCCCAAATTTTACCAAAGGGCTCCCCTAACATTCCTTCAATTCGTGGCATGGGAACAAAAAGATTTTTTAAAAATATTTGGGCTGAAATCAATACAAAAGCGGGGTTCCTCCTTTTTTTTCTTTTTCTAAAACAACAGGATAGAGCCCCAAGAGATGGGGAAAGGTTTTAAAAAAATTTTCCCCCTTAAGCATACATCACTTCCTCCCCAAAAAGCTTACCAAAACCTCTGGGGGGCCCCCACTGCGTGTACGAAAGGGGGCCCCCCCCATTTTCCTCTTTAAAATGCCTTTATAAACCCGGAACGTAACCCAGGGTCCTAGAATCCAAAAAAGGTAATATCCCAGACAAAACCCCCTCAAAGGACGCTTTAAGTGGGGCAATGAGGGATGTCCAAAATCCGTTATAATCTTTCTAATTCCTTCTCTTTTTCAGAAAAACTTTCCCACAGGGGCTTAAACTAAAAATTCCCCGGAAAAAAAACATGAATGCCACAAGACTGACCTTTCCATCCCACCAAACCAGGGGAACCCAGTAAGGTTTTGGGGATGGTTTTAATCGACATCAGGGAGTAAAAAAAAATCATCGGCAGTCCAAAATCTCCCCCCGGGAAAAAATGAATCAAAACCGTCATCAAAAAAGCCCTCTTCAGTTTCCCCCGAAAACCCTTTAGGTAAGGTCAAAGATACCTTTTTAAATTAAAAAAATTCCCTTTTTTTTCCCCTAAAGGGAAACTTTCAGACAGGGTCCTTTGGCCGATCCATCGCCCCAACGCCTTTCCCCACTTCCCCGGTAAGGGAAAATTTTTTCCTCCCCAAAAGGGAAATAAAACTACGGCACAGGGGCTTTTGAACCAAAAAAACCCCCAGTGGGGACAATTTCCCCCCTAGGGTTTTTTAAAAAAACCAAAACAAAATACCCTTTTTCAGGCGAAGGGGGGGGTTGAATCATTTAACACCCACAAATCAATTTTTATGATTTTCTAAATCTAATAAGGGGAATGCGAACAATTTACAAAAATGCAACCCCACCAAAACACTCTTCTCCTAAAAACACTTTGGGAAAAGGCAAACACAAAACAGCCGCTTTTCCCTGGAGGCAGAAACAGTTTTAAAAACACTGATTGCATTGCACCTTAAAAAAAGGGCTGCTGAACTCCCGAAACCATTGACAACCCATAAAACCTTTATTTCTAAAGAATTACAATTAGTAAAAGACAAAAGGAAACTGTTCACCTTGCATGATAAATATCGTCTTCCCGGTTTTTAATAAAGGACCCCAATTTTAAATTTAAGCGTCCCAAAAAATCCATTCCAAACCCCCAAAAATCCTTTAAAAAAATTTTTTGAAACAAAGCACAAAATTAAGAAAGCACAAATATAAAATCATTAACAAAAACCCTTTATGGCAATTTCAGTTTTCTACCCGGGGAAAAACAAGAACCAATACACCTCTCAAATGTTTAGAAAACCAGACCTTTAAACTTAAGTTGAAATTTTCCCCGCTTTTTTCAATAGTAAAATTCCCACCCCATTTTTCCAAAAACATTTACACTAAAACCAAAAACAAAACATAAAACAATCATGGGGGGGACCTTCGGGTTTTGGGGAAAAAGGGTGCTCTAGGGGTGAATTAAACGGGTTCCCGAGCCTGGATCCCGGGGCCCCGGGCATGCCCCCTGCCAGAATGGGACCGGAACCCTTTTGGGGGGGAGAAAAGGGCAGGCACGGGGGAAAAATTTTCCGCCTCCCCACAATTAAAACAATTTTTTATTCAGAACTCTGCAAACTTAAATATTTATGGCATCGTCCTTTTTGTATTTACAAAATTTTAATGAACCCGTGCCCCCACTTTTTGCAACACCCCGGGAAAAGAACATTAAAGGGTTTAAATCCCATTTAAATAGTCCCGGGGGGTTTAAACCCCAAATTTACGCTTTCTTTTTGGGTTTCCAAAAACGGGGTTTTCCCTACTCTTTTGGGGGTCCCCCAAAAAAATTATCTAATTCCACCCTTCCCTTTAGAGCAAGTAACCCCCACGGGGCCAAGGCGGAAGGCCGAAAAAAAAACTCTCTTAAAACTCCTCTGGTTCACCAATGCTCCCCCCGGGGATGCGGTAGCCTTGGTAGCAACACCCCAAGGGGAAGATAAAAATCAAAGGGGGCGTCCTGGTAGAAACCGTTCCAAAACAGTAATCTATAAAAGTCCCCCAGATGGGGCAGGGGCCCCCCAAACTTTAATCTAAGCTTTTTTTTGAAAGGGGGCCCAAACGAAAATAATTTTCAAATAAATTAAATTTTTTAAAAGAGGTCCCCCCCCCGAAAACCCCGACAATTTTTCTTAGCCCTTTAAAAAAATCCCGCATCGTTGCTGGGGGGGGCAAATTCCTAATTTCTTTAAACCCTATTTAACTTCAGGGGTTACGGGGCAAGGATGACGCGAGATCTCGCTTTTAAAAAAGGGGGAAAACTTTCCTTCGAAAAAAAAATTTCCAAAATGGGGGTGGGTAAAAGAACAATCACGGGGGTTTGGGGCCCAAACTATCGCATTCTAACCCGTTCAACTTTAACCTAATTAAATTTAATTCATTTGGAGGGCTCTTTAAATTAAACCCGTAATTCTTTCCCCAAATTTTCATGTCTACCAACCCGGGGCCAATTACCAAAAGGGTTTTCCCCCCCAAAGGGGGCAAAACAATTTCCCGGGGAGGACCCGGGTTTTAACTAGGTTTCCGGGTTGCAGATGGGTTTTGGGAAATTTTAGTATTCCCCCTTGTTCTAAAGGGATAATGGCCCGATACAATCCAAAAAACAAAAAGAAATATAATCGAGGGGCCCCAGTAAGCAAAATTTTTAGATAAAAAAGGCCATTTAAATTTTTTGAAAAGTTAAACAAACAATTTAAAAAATTTTTGGAAAAAAGTTAAAAAGAGACAGTAAAACAGCGATTTGTAAAAATTAAAAAAAAAGGGCAAAAATTTAAAAATTTTTAAAGAAAGCCAAAGAAACCAGAAACACGGAAAAATAAAAAAAAAAGCAAATACCAAAAAAATTAAATAAAAATACAATGTACAAAAAAGGGATGCGGGGAATTAAGCAAACTTGACGAAAGACTACTTTTAAAAGCACAGAAAATACAAAGAAAAAAAAGGACGTAAATAATAAAACACAAAAATAAAACCCAAACTGATTAAACCTGAAAACCAAAAAACACAAGTAAAATTAAACAGAAAAAAAATCACATCCAAAAAAAATGGGGAGACAGTTTATATAAAACACACAAAAAAAACCGGATTTAAAACAAAAAACTTAAAAGGGAAGGGAACAAAACGGGTGAAGGCCCGGGTGCAACGAAAACGAGCTTAAAAGCAAACAAGTTTTCCGTAATACTAAAACGATAAAGCAAACCGCTTTCTACAATCACCCCACCGCTTCCACCATAAAATATAAGCTGTAGTGATTCCCAACGCCCCTGGCTAGTGGTAGCGGCGTGCCAGGGTGTGGGGCTGCAGAACTGCCAACCAAAATTCTTTAGGTTCGTTTGGGTGATTGCATCCTCGAGTCTGATCCTTAAATGTTCTAATTTTTTTAAAAACCCATAAAAAAACAGATACTGGGTACATAAAACAAAGAAAGAAACTTGTGAATAAAATAATAAAACGACAGCGGGGAAATCATACACAAATAAAACTGACTGAGGGTGGGGCAAACAAGAGAATTCTGATCATGTATACATTTATTTGGCCCCAAATTTAAACAATTCAGTTTGCATTATAGCATGTGCATTTGGGCCACGTACTCACAAAATTCCAGGCGAAAAATTCAGCAGCAAAAACATAAAACCCACTCCTCAGTCACACGGCAAAACATACCCCCAAACAAGGAGGTGTTAAGCCTATCAAGGAAACGAGAAAAAGAGACCCATATACTGTGCGGCCCCCCTTTTAAAGGTAGAGGGTGCGCAGGCTCTCTGCGAACAAGTTATATCTGAATATCCCCGTAAACAATTAAATAAGGATAAAAATATAGAAGATAAAATGATAACTAAAAAATTAAAAGTGATAAACAAAAGTACATATAAAAGAATAAAACAAAGTAACAGACAAATGCTGAAGAAAACAGAAAACTGGGAAAAAAGGGGGGAACTTCAGAAAAACAAAGTAAAATGAGGACGAGATAAAAAATTTAAACGAAATCACAAAAATGCGCACACATCACACAACATAAAAGGCAAACTGAACATAAAAAGGCAAACTGAACATAAAAAGGCAAACTAACATAAAAAGGCAAACTGAACATAAGGGAAAACTAAACTACTGGATTGTCAATATTCTCTTTAGGATTATTCACGTGCCGGAGAGGCAGCCGCAATCACTGATCCCGATGAAAGTCTACGGGCCCCGCCACCGGGAACAGAGAGGGATGCAGCGGTTTGTTTCACTACAGAACCATTCAAGAATATATATATATATATATATATATATATATATATATATATATATATATATATATATATACATACATATATATATATATATATATATATATATATATATATATATATATATATATTTATCTATGTATATATTTATCTGTTTTTCTATTTATTTATACACACACCCGACACAAACAAACGTGTACCTACCCAAACTAAGTAAATAAAATGCAGACTGCAGTTTACAAGTTGCATGCAAATTCAACAAAGCTTCCTCCGCGGCGTGCAACAGCGTCAACTTCAGCTGCCGTGGCCGAGGATTTTGGCAAGTGCAGGATCCACACTTTCTTGAGAAATGTTTCCAGCGGCAGTGGCTCAGTTTGATGTTGTTTGTCAAAACGAAACGTGTTGCCTTTAAACTTGTTTGAAGATTTCTGTTTCTCTTTGTCACCTTCTCGCTCGCTCTCTCTCTCTCTCTTTCTCTCTCTCTCTCTCTCTCTCTCTCTCTCTCTCTCTCTCTCTCTCTCTCTCTCTCTCTCTCTCTCTCTCTCTCTCTCTCTCTCTCTCTCTCTCTCTCTCTCTCTCTCTCTCTCTCTCTCTCTCTCTCTCTCTCTCTCTCTCTCTCTCTCTCTCTCTCTCTCTCTCTCGCTCTCTCTCTCTCTCTTTCTCTCTCTCTTTCTTATTTCCCCCTTGTTCTGCTTGTATGTCTTTCTCTTTCTGTCTGTGTATTTATCTATGTACTTAGCTGTCTGTTTGTCTGTTTTTTTGTCAATGTCCATCGCTCTCTCCTCTCTTCCTCCCCATCTCTTTTTCTCTCTCCTTCTCTCCCCCTTTATCCCTCCTGCCCTCCCTCCCTTTCCTCCTCTATCCCTCCCTCCCTCTCCCCCTCTATCCCTCCTGCCCTCCCTCCCTCTCCCCCTCTATCCCTCCTGCCCTCCCTCCCTCTCCCCCTCTATCCCTCCTCCCCTCCCTCCCTCTCACCCTCTATCCCTCCTCCCCTCCCTCCCTTTCCCCCTCTATCCCTTCCTTCCTCTCCCCCTCTGTCCCTCCTCCCCTCCCTCCATCTCCCCTCCATCCCTCCTTTCATCCATCCCTCTTCCCCTCTATTCCTCCTGCCCTCCCTCCATCTCCCCTCCATCCCTCCTGCCCTCCCTCCCTCTCCCCCCTCTATCCCTCCTGCCCTCCTTCCCTCTCCCCCTCTATCCCTCCTGCCCTCCCTCCCTCTCCCCCTCTATCCCTCCTCCCCTCCCTCCCTCTCACCCTCTATCCCTACTCCCCTCCCTCCCTGTCCCCCTATATCCCTCCCTCCCTCTCCCCCTCTCTCCCTCCTGCCCTCCCTCCCTCTCCCCCTCTATCCCTCCCTCCCTTTCCCCCTCTATCCCTCCCTCCCTCCCTCTCCCCCTCTCTCCCTCCTGCCCGTCATCCTAAGTCCCATAGGCATCCTTCATTACGTCAAATCCTTTAAATGTTGTTGATTTTCTAGAGAAGATTTCCGAGACGCGTCTGGCAGCGGGCTTGCTCCTTCGGCTTAAGTGGGAGCGGGGTAAGAAGGGGGAAGGAGGGAGAGGGAAATGAGGGAGAAAGAAGGGGGGAAGAGGGAGAGAGGAGAGAAATGGGAGAGAATTGGGATGATGGGAGAGAGAGGTTGGTGGGGGGGGGGGGGCAAGGGAATGGAGGAAAAAGAAAAGAGTGGGGAGAGGAGATGTGAAGCGAGTTTTGGGAAAGAGAGGGAGAAAGAAAGAGAGGGAAAAAGACAGATACAGAGAGAAGAGAGAGAGAGAGAGAGAGAGATACAGAGAGAGAGAGAGAGAGAGAGAGAGAAAGAGAGACAGATACAGAGAGAGAAAGAGAGAGAGAATGTGAGTGAATGTCTCCAGTGTATCGTCTCATATAGTCCCCTCATCTCAGATTCAGAGACTGTTGCTTGAGCGCGTGTGTGTGTTGGATCCAGCGCGTCCTCTTTGGCTCTCGTGTCCCTTCTACTTGTCGTCCGAGTTTGTTGGTAATTACTGACCTCAATTCCGCCCAATTTTTCACTCAGTGTCTCCAGTATCTATTGATGTAACCTACCAATCCACACAGCCTTCCCAATCCACATAGCCTTCCCGATCCACACAGCCTCCCCATCCACATGCCCTCCCCATCTACACAGCTTCCCAATCCACACAGCCTTCTCAATCCACATGTCCTCCCCATCCACACAGCCTCCCCATCCACATGCCCTTCCAAATCCACACAGCCTCCCCATCCACACATCCTCCCCATCCACACAGCCTCATCTCCGGCCTTCATCTTGACTCGGAGCATCTCCCGGTCACATTAGAAATCCATCTTCCTTCGCGTTCCAGGTCTGTGTTGCGTGTGTTTGTCTCGGCCGGACACCTCTT
>NC_061838.1:17640198-17642698 GCF_019202785.1 Penaeus chinensis | reverse complement strand
CTCTCTCTCTCTCTCTCTCTCTCTCTCTCTCTCTCTCTCTCTCTCTCTCTCTCTCTCTCTCTCTCTCTCTTCTCTCCCAATCTCTCTCTCTCTCTCTCTCTCTCTCTCTCTCTCTCTCTCTCTCTCTTCTCTCTTATCTCTCTCTCTCTCTCTCTACCTATCTATCTATCTCTCTCCTCCCCCCTCTCTCTCTCTCTTTCTCTCTCTCTCTCTCTCTCTCTCCCAATCTCTCTCTCTTTCTCTCCCTCTCATTCTCTCTCTCTCCCTCTCTCTCTCTCTCTCTCTCTCTCTCTCTCTCTCTCTCTCTCTCTCTCTCTCTCTCTCTCTCTCTCTCTCTCTCTCTCTCTCTCTCTCTCTCTCTCTCTCTCTTCAAACCATTCCTACTTTCCTCTCCGTAATCGAGCGCGAGATGGGTGATTATCCTTGGGTCCTCTATTCTAAAATCGTCCTTAGGGATCCTCGTGAATCAGTCATGAATCAGTCACAGGGGATCAGTCCCAGGAGCAGATCGGTTATATGGTTTTGACGCCTGCCTCTTCCCCTCTCCTCTCTTCTCTCGGTCTCTCTTATTACTCGTCTCCTCTCCTCTTCCTTTTCGTTGTCTTTGATTCCCTGTTTCTCCCTTTTTTCTCTCCTCTTTCCCTTCGTTTGATCTTATTTCCTTGCTAATTCATCTCCTCTCCTCCATCGTTCTCTGTTGTTCCCTGTCTCCTCCTTCTCCTCTCCCTTTTTTCTTCGTTCTCTCTTATTCCCCGCCTTCTCCCTCTGCTTCTAAACACTGTCTTTAGGTTTTCTTTCCTTCTCTTTTTACGTTGTTTGTCTCTTATCTGGGATCGCCATCTTATCTATCTTTATGTTTCTTTTACCTCCTTCTTTATCTCTCATCCCTTGCCTCGTATCTCTGCTTCTATTCCCTGTTTTCAGTTGCTGTTTTTCTCCTTTATTCGTTGTTTTTCGCTTTTTCTGTGATCGTCATCTTATCTGACTTTATATTCCTCTTACCTTAATTTGCATCTCTCTACTTCTCCCTTCATCCTCCTTCGTTTTCCTTCCCTCCCCCTTCACTTTTCTCCTCCTTCTCCCTTCCTTACTTATCTTTTCCTTCACCTTCTTCCATCTCGCTCCCTGTGCCCCCTTCCCCCCCCCCCTCCTTCTTTCTCTCCTCTTCTCCGACCTTTTATGTCTTCCTCCCTTCCCTATCCTTCTTCCTCCATCATTCTCCTTTCTATTTCCTTCCCTATTCGTTCTCCTTCCTCTCCCCTTGTTCTACCTTTCCTTTCTTCCTTCTTTCCGTCTCTCCTTCCTTCCCTACTTCTTCCCCTTTCATTCTCCTTTCTTCCCCCCTTCCCCATTCTCCTTCTTCTCTCCCCCTTCCCTTACCGTTCTCTCTCCTTCTCCTCTCGTTATCTCTCTCTCTCTTCCTCCTCCCCTTTCCCCCTTTCCTTCTCCCCCTCTCTCCTACCCCTCTTTCTCCTTTCTTCCCACTTCCCCATTTTCCCTCTTCTTCCTCCCTCCCCCTTCCTTCTCCCTCTCTCTACCCCCTTCTTTCTCCCTCTCCCCCCTTCCCTTCCCTCTCCCTCTTTCTCTCTCCTTCCTTCTCCCTCTTTCTCTCTCTCCTTCCTTCTCCCGCTCCCACCCACTTCCTTTTCACTCTCGCTCTTCCTTCCTTCTTCCTCTCCCCCTCCCCTTCCTTCTCCATCTCCTCCCCTTCCTTCTCCCTCCCCTTCCATTCCCTCATCCTCCCTCCCTCCCCTTCCTTCTCCATCTCCTTCCTCCTTCCTCCTCCCTCTGCTTCCTTCCCCTCGCCTCCCCTTCCTTCTCCCTCTCCTCCCCTTCCTTCTCCCTCCCTCGCCTCTGCTTCCTTCCCCTCGCCTTCCTTCCTCCTCCCTCTGCTTCCTTCCCCTCGCCTCCCCTCCCTTCTCCCTCTCCTCCCCTTCCTTCTTCCTCCCTCTGCTTCCTTCCCCTCGCCTTCCTTCCCCTCGCCTTCCTTCCTCCTCCCTCTGCTTCCTTCCCCTCGCCTCCCCTTCCTTCTCCCTCCCTCGCCTCTGCTTCCTCCTCCCTTGACTTCCTACCCCTCGCCTCCCCTTCCTTCCCCTCTCGTCCCCTTCCTTCTCCCTCTCTCCCCTTCCTTCTCCCTCTCCTCCCCTTCCTTCTTCCTCCCTCGCCTCTGCTTCCTTCCCCTCGCCTTCCTTCCTCCTCCCTCTGCTTCCTTCCCCTCGCCTCCCCGCCCCATCCTCTGCGTACACCGAACGGGAGCACTGGTTGATAGACTAGCCTGGTGAATGGGCGCCATTACAGCGTTGATGGGCGGTGTGTTGTTCACAGCTGCTCCTCCCGGGCCAAATAGCTGTCTCTCCCCTGTCTCCCTCTCTCCAACACAAGGGCTTCAAGTGGTGTGGCCGTCAACAGCAGTGAGTAATAACGCGGCTTTGGCACCCTGTGGCACTCTTTGGCACTTGCCATTATCGGCCTTGTTTTGGGTGGGATGCGGATGGCGGCG
>NC_061838.1:17620198-17622698 GCF_019202785.1 Penaeus chinensis | reverse complement strand
GTTATCATTATTGCCATTGCTAATACTGTCAGTATCGTCATTATCCATTCTTGCGATTTTCTTTCCGTCGTAACTCGCCGTTTCGCTTACACGTTGTGGCAGGCGTCTCAGAGAGCGGAAAGAAACTGACAGAGAAAGAAAAAGAGATAAAGAGATAATGAGATGAGAGAGTATGGAGAGAGAGAGAGAGAGACAGACTGACAGACAGGACCGACAGAAGGACAGACAGACAGACAGACAGACGGCGAAGACAGACAGACAGAGAGAGGGGGGGATAGAAGGATGAGAAGAAGAAAGAAAGAAATAAAAAAGAGAGAGTGAGCATGAGAGAGAGATGGACCTAGGAGAGAGAAGAGATATGATATGGATGAGAGTGAGAGAGAGAGGAGAGAGAGAGAGAGAGAGAGGGGTGAGAAGAGAGCGAGGAGAGAGCGAGGAGAGAGAGAGAGTGAGAGAGAGAGAGGAGAGTGAGAGAGAGTGAGAGCGATGAGATGAGAGAGAGAGAGAGAGAGATTGAGGGAGAGAGAGGATATGAGAGAGAGAGGGTGAGAGAGAGAGAGAGAGAGCTAGAGTGAGAGGAGGGAGAGCGAGAGAGAGAGAGAGAGAGAGAGAGAGAGAGAGAGAGAGCGGACGGTAGGAGAGAGAGAGAGGGAGAGAAGAGAGAGAGAGAGAGATCGGAGAGAGAGATGATGAGAGAGAGAGACAGACAGACTGACAGACCAGGACAGACAGACAGACAGGACAAAACAGACAGAGAGAGAGGGGAGGATAGAAGGAGGTGAGAACGAAAGAAGAAAGAAAAAAGAAAGAGAGAGAGAGTGAGAGAGATAGACGTAGTGAGAGTGGGTGAAAGAGAGAGGAGAGAGTAGAGAGGAGAGAGTGAGAGAGAGAGAGAGAGAGAGAGAGAGAGAGGAGAGAGGAGAGAGAAGGGAGAGAGACACAGAGAGAGCGATGAAAGAGAGGAGGAGAGAGACAGAGGAGAGAGAGAGAGAGAGAAGAGCAGAGAGTATCTACAACTCAAATACCCATTCATCTTTTGAAAAATAAACGCATAATCCGGTGGTGATATTGTCGTCATTACAATATGGCCGCCTCCGTCATCCGGGCAACACCGAAGACCAATTTTTCATCGCAGTTCATTATTTACACTGAGAACAGATTTTAGGCCTAGAAGAGTCCATAGGATCGAAGTAACTTTTTTTTTACCCCTCGTCCTCGTACCTTGGCCTCCCCCCCTACCCAACCCTTCCCCATAAACCACTCCCTTTCAGAAAGATGAGGATAGAGGAGAGAGCGAAAAAAAAAAAACTTTAGGCGTTGAAAAGAATTTTTTGTTAAAGTCCATAGTCGAAGGCTTTCAAAAAATCCGTTTAGCTCGTAAGGTTAGTCAAATTCGATACTAACGTTTTCCTTGAGATTTTTTATATATAAATTAAAATTTTTTTTTCCCCAGAACTGATAAAATCGTTTTGGAAGTTCTGTTGGTAGAGAGGGAAGAGTATTCGCAAAGATCTGATATAACAGAGGGGAGAAGAAGTGAAAAAAAAAAAAGGACAGAGACAGCGACGCACGTAAAGTCCAAAAGCGGAATTACCGAGTTATGCAGCTAAGGCAAGTAACTTTCCTTTCAGCGGATGGCAAAACGTAACAAAGGCAAGAGAGATCTGCAAACAACGTTGGAGGAAACGTGATCTGAAATTCCGGTTCCTATTTGTAACGTTTGTAAGTGTTAATACATTGTGTTCACGTTCAACGATTTTTTGAAGTTGTATTTAAATGAATATTTATTTTACTTGTATTGTCTTACTTTAGTTTCCAAACGAAATGTTCTACTTTTATTGAGGATTTAGTAATTAGAATATTACTTTAGATTTCTGACATATATAATACTAATTATAAACTATCCTTCTACCAAGGGTGATTAATATGAATATCTTTCCGTAAGATTTAGGATCGGAATGAAATACTATATTCTGTAATTTTCGAAACAATTATAAAGAATATCTAGAGAATGTAATTAAATATTCACAACTGAAGGAACAATTCAGATTTACTACAAGAACTGAAAAGAAAATCACAACCGAATTAATTGTATTCTTACCAAAAATCCTATGAAAAAAAATAAAATACACACGAGAATTATGACGTCCATTTAAGCGCAATTCTTTCTCAATTCGCCCTCTCTCGCGGCGGACAATGGATGGAGAATCATATTAGTTATGTAGGTTCTACAAAGCGGTAGAATATCTCATTTTGGCACGTTGGTAAAATAGATGGGGAGAGGAAGAGAGACGAGGGGGGAGAGAATAAGAGGTTTCGGAGGAAATTCTTCCTTTCAGTAATTTCCTCTCTCTCTCCTCTCTCTCTCTCTCTATCTCTCTCTCTCTCTCTCTCTCTCTCTCTCTCTCTCTTCTCTCTCTTTCTCTCTCTTTCTATCTCTTCTTCTCTCACCACACACACAAATTGTGTGCAAAATATATAATATATATATATTATATAT
>NC_061838.1:17605401-17610401 GCF_019202785.1 Penaeus chinensis | reverse complement strand
ATGTATACATATATATATATAAATACATACATACACCAATACAAAAATACATACAACTATACATACATGCATAAATACAACCATACATACATCTAAGCATACATACATAGAAACATCTATACATATATACATCTATACAGACATACATACATCTATACATACATATGCACAAACATAGCTAGATGCACACATACGCATAGACATACCCATACATAAATACATAAGTGCATACATACATACATACACACATGCATATATACATTTATATACATAAATATGCATACGTACAAGCTTGCAAACAAACATACATTCTTATTCACAACACATACATACATACGTCGTTTGTACGTACAGTCAGAAAACAAGTATCGTTACACACTTTGCACGAACTAATATGAAAAATCGACAAAGTAGTCTGGGAAAGCGAGGCAAGGTAGTTTGCACAGTAATCCGGTGTTAACAGAAAGAAGCGCTCAGCTCCTCATTGACCACAAGTAAGGGTATCGATATAAATATATATTTTTTTCTAACTGTACATACATACATACTTTCATATTCACAGCATTTACATACATATATACATACACAGGTCATTTGTACGTACATACATGCATATATACATAGTACGTGTATTGTGTAGTACAATGTTTGTTTGTTTTTTTCTGTGTGTTTTGCAATCAAGGATATTTTGTTTAAACAACTGCCTATCAAAACTGAAAAAGGCATACGCTTAAGAAACTGTATCTTTAAATGAAAATATAAATATAAAGGGAAAGGGAGATGTAAAGGGAAAGGGAGAAGTAGACGGAAAGGGAGAGAAAGGGAAAGAGGGAAAGGGAGAGCCAGAGGGAAAGGGAGAGAAAGGGAAAGAGGGAAAGGGAGAGGTAGATGAAAAGGGAGATAAAGAGAAAGACAAAAAGGGAGAGGTAGATGAAAAGGGAGAGCAAGGGAAAGACGAAAAGGGAGAGGTAGATGAAAAGGGAGAGAAAGGGAAAGAGGGAAAGGGAGAGGTAGATAAAAAGGGAGATAAAGGGAAAGAGGGAAAGGGAGTGGTAGATAAAAAGGGAGAGGTAGATAAAAAGGGAGAGAAAGGGAAAGAGGGAAAGGGAGAGGTAGATGAAAAGGGAGAGAAAGGGAAAGACGAAAAGGGAGAGGTAGATGAAAAGGGAGAGAAAGGGAAAGAGGGAAAGAGAGAGGTAGATGAAAAGGGAGAGAAAGGGAAAGACGAAAAGGGAGAGGTAGATGAAAAGGGAGAGAAAGGGAAAGACGAAAAGGGAGAGGTAGATGAAAAGGGAGAGAAAGGGAAAGAGGGAAAGGGAGAGGTAGATGAAAAGGGAGAGAAAGGGAAAGAGGGAAAGGGAGAGGTAGATGAAAAGGGAGAGAAAGAGAAAGACAAAAAGGGAGAGGTAGATGAAAAGGGAGAGAAAGGGAAAGACGAAAAGGGAGAGGTAGATGAAAAGGGAGAGAAAGGGAAAGAGGGAAAGAGAGAGGTAGATGAAAAGGGAGAGAAGGGGAAAGAGGGAAAGGGAGAGGTAGATGAAAAGGGAGATAAATGGAAAGAAGGAGAGGGAGAGGTAGATGAAAAGGGAGAGAAAGGGAAAGACGAAAAGGGAGAGGTAGATGAAAAGGGAGAGAAAGGGAAAGAGGGAAAGGGAGAGGTAGATGAAAAGGGAGAGAAAGAGAAAGACAAAAAGGGAGAGGTAGATGAAAAGGGAGAGAAAGGGAAAGACGAAAAGGGAGAGGTAGATGAAAAGGGAGAGAAAGGGAAAGAGGGAAAGGGAGAGGTAGATGAAAAGGGAGAGACAAGGAAAGGGAAAGGGAGAGGTAGATGACAAGGGAGAGAAATGAAAAGAAGGAGAGGGAGAGGTAGATGAAAAGGGAGAGAAAGGGAAAGAGGGAAGAGGTAGAGGGAAAGGGAGAGAAAGGAAAAGAAGGAAAGGGAGAGGTAGATGAAAAGGGAGAGAAAGGGAAAGAGGGAAAGGAAAGGGGAGTGAGCAGCCGAGAGATAGGAGGGATAGGGTGAAAGAGATATAGAGTCGAGGGGGTACCATTTAATTCTCTCGTTCTGGAATATTCACGGTTCTCGCTGTTAATAATAATGGCACTAATGCTAATAATGATCATAATGATAACAGTAATAGTAATAATGATGACGATAATAACAATAATAATGATGATAATAATAGTAAAGGTGGTGATAATACTGATAGTAATAATAACGCTAAAATAATGATAAATAGTAAAGAGTAATATTAAGATTGATAACAATACCATCACCACTATCCATAATAAATCCAAAATAATTCACATATTCCCCCACCGCAAAATATTACGTAAACATCCCCCGTCCGGCGACGCAAAGAGCAAACATATTTTACACCCGCGGTCGCTGATGACGTCATAAAAAAGCGAGCTCGAACTTCATGCTTCTATGATGGCGGAGACGCGGGAGGGCGGCTCGGGTAGCATTTCTCGCATCCATGTCACGCACTCGCTCTCAACATGCTGGTCGGGCCTGCTAGCTAGGATTAACTTGCTAATACTAGGATAACACGAAAGATTCCCACAGTGTATGGAGCGGGCGGGGAGCGAAATGCTTTTGCGCTCGTGGCGGGCAGGCCGGGTGCTCGGGTCTTTGCTTATTTGAGTTTTGGATTTGGTTTGCGGTGTGCTGTTGGGTGGGCTGGTTTGTTTGTTGACGTTTTTGTTGTGTGTGAATATCTTTAAAATCTATTTACTGTCATTTACCTCTCTGGCTATCTATCTGCTGCTGCCATATAAATGAATATACATAGTGTCTACATATATGTGTATATGCATATATATATATATATATATATATATATATATATATATATATATATATATATATATATAATATAATATATGTATTATATATCATATATATATATATATATATATATATATAATTGTGTGTGTGTTTGTGTCTTATTTCTGCTGAACAACTTTCAGGGCCTATAATGCAGTTTCCTTTACGAATATGTCGCGGCTTCGCAGCAAACTGAACTCATCGTAGTATGAGGATATATACACAACTATCTATAGCATATAAATCAACCAAATTTCGTAAAATATTATAATTAATACATTTACAAGATATCTACATTCACGGGCGGGATAGTTAAATAATACAATCGCTAAATGTGAGGTAATCTGCTCAAGAGTTCAGTTTTTAAGGATACAAGCGTAATTAAACTTAGCTAAGGAGCTGGATATATTATTTACCTCAGAGACTCGCGGTGTCATGGAAACACACACAAACACATGGCCAATACACACCAGGTCCAATTATTCACAGATAAAGCAAATCTCCTTCCAGACACTCCCCAGAAGAGAGCGACGACACAAAGGCAACACCAATCCATCCAGGTCGGGTGACAGAGTTGTAAACACAAGCAATGCCGATGAAGTTCTGATTATGAAGCGGTCTTTTCTCTCTCTCCTTTCCGCCCCATTAACGCCTGACGCTGAATGGGAGCTCTGATAGGCAGTGAGAGGTTGCCAAACATTCTCGTTAACTATGTCAAGAATTAGGCGCGTCTGCCTGCCGAGGAACGATCATTAATTTGGCTAATGAACTTTAGGATGATCGGGTGACTTTTTTTTCGGTTTTAATTATGTTTTTTTCTCTTGGTTCGTCTGTCTGAGTGTCATTCTGGCTACTTCTCTCTCTCTCTTTCTCTCTCTCTCTCTCTCTCTCTCTCTCTCTCTCTCTCTCTCTATATATATATATATATATATATATTTTTTTTTTTTTTTTTTTTTTTTTCTCTCTGTATATATCTGTTTGTTTGTTTTTTCTACTCATTTACTCTTTTATCTATCTATCCATTTACCTGTCCATCTACTTCTCAATCTCTTTCACTCTCTTTCTCTCTCTTATCATAAGTTTCACGTTTTTATACCAGCCAGAAGTACTTTTCTTAATCATTATCACACACGAAACAACGCTCCAGTGATAAGTTTACCGATTTTAAGATACATTTCAACCAAAAATTATATCCTCTTTTTAAAACAACTCCGGTCACATATTCGTTTTCTATACACAACTCAAAGAAAACGGGACGGATAGTTCCTATAAGTTCAGTTATTCATAAAAATAATCACCAAGAATAAGCAGACGTTAAAAGCAATCAGCGAAGCGAAGGCTAAAGGCCACACCCTCAAACGTATCTCTTCTTTAGAAACATCTAAACTTCATAGGAAAGCCATAAACAGAATTCCAGCTGATGATGAGTGTATAGACGACAGGAGAAAAAGCATCAATATCAATAAGGTGTCGGCGCTAATGGCGGGTGTCACGCGAGATAAAGGATCAAATCACACTCGCCCTGATTCAAGTTCAAGATACTCCGGATTGGAACCTTTTTAAGTGGGATTTATAGATTCAGATTTGTTTTTATAGGGGATTGTGTGAATCCATATCTCGTGAAATTCATTATAACTCTATTTGATTCGTTCTCGGAAAGCCTGGGGATTCTGGGTCATGTATAAATACATACATACATATATATATATATATATATATATATATATATATATATATATATATATATATATACATATACACACACAATGTGCGTGTGAGCATATATATATATATATATATATATATATATATATATATATATATATATGTGTGTGTGTGTGTGTGTGTGTGTGTGTGTGTGTGTGTGTGTGTGTGTTTGTGTGTGTGCGCGTATGAGTGTGTGTGTGTGTGTGTTCAACCACACATAAACACACACGCATCAGTGCACATGCATTTGGGACAGATAGACTCACTGATAAAGAAAAAAATAAATAAATAAAAAGAGAAGCACACGAGAAGAAGAAAAGTAAGAGGAATGAACGAATACATAAAAAGAGAGAAGGAGAAAAAAGAAAGCAAGAGAGAAAACCACGAGTCGGCAGCAGGTCCCACCAGTGTTGACAACTAGAGATCCGAAGATTAAATGTGACGCGGAGAAAATATTATTTCC
>NC_061838.1:17587901-17590401 GCF_019202785.1 Penaeus chinensis | reverse complement strand
CCTTCTCTCTCCCCCCGCTACTCTCTTTCTCCCCTCTCTCCCCTCTCTCTCTCATCTCTTTTATCTCCCCTCTCTCTCCCTTCTCTCACCTCTCTCCCCTCGCTCTCTCCCCCCTCTTTCCTCCCTCTCCCCTCTCTCTCCTCTCTCCTTTCTCCCCTCGCTCTCTCCTCTCTCCCCTCTCTCTCCATTCTCCCCTCGCCCTCTCCTCTCCCCCCTCTCTCTCCTCTTTCCCCTCGCCCTCTCCTCTCTCCTCTCCTTCCTCTCCCTCCCTTCTCTCTCTTCTCTCTCCTTCCTCTCCCCTCACACAAACCACAAACTCCCGAAAACACACACAAGAACGCCCTCTTATCTCCTCCTCGTCCCTCTTTCTTTTCGCTTTCTTTTGTTTTTAAATCCATCTCCTTAACTACTTCTTAATCCTAAGTAAACTAGATTGAATGAATTGGGAAACGGGGCGAGGAGGGAGGAAGGAGGGGGGAAGAGGGAGCGGGGAGGGGGGAGGGGGATGGTGGGAGGGGGGAGATGGAGAATGGGGGAGGAGAGGAGGTCTAAGAGAGGACACGCGGATAGGCCGGAGGGAGATGGTGGAAGAGGGAGAGGGAGTGGTGAGGCGGAAGTACATAGGTCGACGGGCGAGACCCACGCGAGGTGAGTAGCTGCGCCGCTCCGTGTGAGACAGGCTCAAGGGCGCGGCGCCGTAAGCGCGCGGCTGCGGTCGTCGAAGGCGATCGCCCTGGGAGCCGTCGCGATAGGCGCGGACGAGGTAGCGTTGTCCTCGGGGCGCTGGTCGCGTATCAACTTTGCGCGATTGCGCTGTCGCTTGGGGCGGCGCGCGGGGCCCGCCTAGGGCGAAGACCCTTGACGCCACAGTTGCTCGGCTCCCGCTGCCTCTCGTACGCGTGTGGCCGCGGTCTCTGCGCGTCCGGCCCCCTCGCTGGCCTTCGCCTCGTTTTCTTCGGTTCCCGATGGGCTCTGGGCTCTCGCCTGCGTTCGTCTTTTTCGCTTGTCGCATGTCTCATTATCTTCACTAGCAACGCCACAAAACACCCGTCAGTACACGCCCCATACCACCCCCGCCTCCCCCACCCTCTCCCACTGCCATGATGACTTTAAGCGGCCTCTCGCCCCGGTCGCTCGGGGGTGTGGGGGGTCCGGCCCCGCCGACCCTTGGGCGCGGGGGGTGAATTACCCCCGGGGGGGCGGGGAGGCGCGTTTCGCCATGTGCTCCCCGCTGCTGCCCCGCGTGGACAACCGTGCGCAGTGATACCAGCCTAAAACAAACCGCCGTCCCTACCAATCAATAAAAGGACCACCAACAATATTGTCAAGAGCTACTTCCACATACAAGTTATGAGAATAACGAGCTAGGTGTGTGCAAGGTATACATAGATAGAGAGATACAAGATAACGATAGATGAATACCCATTTAAAACATACATATTATATCAGTAGAATATATATAAATATAAAAAACAAAAAATAAAATCTCTATACTATACAATCACCACATAACTAATCTATTAATATACTCGTGTGTGAAGTGTGATTGATTCAAATCAATCCATCCAACTCAAAATATAAAAAAAACTAAAAAAATGATACGGACAAGTATAAATAACTAACCCTAAAATAAATAAGTACACCATAGTAAAATAACTCTAAATTTATATTATATATATTTATAAAAATCAATATCAGAGTAATATATAAGATAGATAGGTAATAGATAGATAGAAAAATATATATATGGATACAAACATACATAAAAATAAAAATATTTTTGTATATAAATATAAATACTAATACATCTCAATAAAAAATATAAAAATCAAAATCTATATATGATAACTAAATATATATACTAATAAATGATATACAAATACATCTACCAAATACCTATATATAACTAAAACCAAATAAATATACCTATACATATATATACTTATATAAATATATATCTATACTTAAAAAATATATATATTTAAATATATATGTATCAATATAAAAAAATATTATATATATATATATATAAATATATATATCAGAAGCAGTAGACAAGAAAACGGAACTAAATGACAATGCATTAATCTAGAAAATGAATACAGCTTTTCTACAAAACATTTCAGGTAAAACTCTAAGAAAGAAAGGAAAATCCCCGACAGCAAAACACTATAACCAAGACCATCAAAAAAACAAAAACAAAAACAAAAACAAAAACAAAAAAGAGAGCAAACAGAGTCCCTCCAACACAAATGAAAAACAACGAAAAAAAAAAAAAAAAAAAAAAAGTGAGAAGAACAACACAACTACAACAACAATAAGACACAAAAACAAAAACAAAAAACAAAAATATCTTCCCCTCCCCCCCTCCCCCCCACGAGAACGGACCCCCCACCCCCCCACCAAAAAAATAAATAAAACAATAAACAAATAAAGTGAATCAAGCGTCCCCCCCCCCCCCCACCCAACTCCACCATCCCCCCTCACTCCTACCCTCCCT
>NC_061838.1:17577901-17582901 GCF_019202785.1 Penaeus chinensis | reverse complement strand
TGAATCAGTATGCAAATTACACGTCAGTTTAAGTAAACGGTCATTGATGTATTCAAATTACCCGTCAGTTTAAGTCATTAATGTACGCAGTGATATCGCGTCCTCTCCCGCTGGGACCAAGTTCCACCATTGAATAGTTCTAGAAAGTTCCTAGTTGCATAGTTCGCGCTAGTAATTATGTGCGTTTGCAGAGTTTTCTCCTCTCATTTCCAAGGCTGTGGGTTGCTAGTAACTGTTTCTCTTCCAGTATACGGGTAGTTTGGAGCAGATTCACACACACACTTACGTACGCTCATACAGTACTTTCATTGACACATAATACAATAATCTCTCTCTTTCTCTCTCTCTCCTCCTCAATCTCTCTTCCATCTCTCTCTCCAACTCTCTCGCTCTCTCTCTCCGTCCTCCTTTCGTACTCTCTCTCTCCAACTCATCTCTCTCCCATCTCCTCGTCTCTCTCTCTCCCTATCAGTCTCTTTCTTTCTTTTTGTTTTCTTTCTCTTTTCCTCCGTTTCTCTTTTCTCCTTTCCACTTCTCTTTTCTCTCTTTCTCTTTTTTTTTCACTCAGAGTAAGCAGCGTCTCTTTCTCTTTTCTTCTTTTCATCCCTCGTCTTTCTCACTCCTCTCTCTCCCACTCTCTCTGTCTCTCCTCTCTCTTCTCATCTCCTCATCTCTCTACCATCTCTCTCTTCTCTCTCTCTCTTCTCTCCTCTCCTCCTCTCTCGTATCTCTCTCTATCTCTAACTCTCTCTCTCTCTCTCTCTCCTCATCTCCTCCTCTCTCTATCTTGTTCTCTTTCTCCTTTCTCTTTCCCTCTCTCTCTCTTCTCTCTCTCTCCTCTCTCTCTCTCTCTCTCTCTCTCATCTCTCTCTCTCTCTCTCTCTCTCTCTCCATCTCTCTCTCTCTTTCTCTCTCATCTCTGACTCCTCATCTTCCATCGTCTCCTCATCTCTCTCTCCTCTCTCTCTCTCCATCTCTCTCTCTCTCTCTCTCTCTCTCTCTCTTCTCTCCTCTCTTTCTCTTTTCTACTTTCCTGTCTCCAATCATCTATCTACTCAACTATCTATATTTTACTTTATTCATATGATAAATGTAACAATATAGTTAGATAGATGTAAAATTACTCTCTCTCTCTCTTTCCTCCTCATCGCTCCTC
Organism: Penaeus chinensis; assembly: GCF_019202785.1. NCBI lineage: Eukaryota > Metazoa > Arthropoda > Malacostraca > Decapoda > Penaeidae > Penaeus > Penaeus chinensis. The sequence goes on along the minus strand of NC_061838.1, from coordinate 17,581,745 downwards.
TCGAATCTCTCTCGTCTCTCTCTCACTCTCCTATCACTCACTCGACACTCATCTCTCCCTCGTCTATATATAAATAATATAATATATATATATATATATATATATATATATATAAATATTAATATAATATATATATATATATATAAACATGTTATATGTACATATATAGAGAGGAGATTTAATGTATATTGTATATACATATATATATATATATATATATATATATAAATATAAATATAATATTAACAAATATAATATAAACATTTAAATTAATTTAATTTAAATGCATATTTGATATATATAAATAAATATAATAAATATTATATATATAAAATAGTCAATATATCATAATAGCTATAAATATACTAAGTATCAATATAACAAAGAAAAAAATATTTATGATATAGTATATAACATGTATAGATATACAATATATATATATACTATATAAAAAAATATACTATATAGAAAATATATATATCTAAATATTATATACAATATTATATATACCTCTTTATATATACATACATATATCTATATAATATACATATAATATATAAAATCCTAAACAGACCTAGTGTTAGACTAGACACCTAAGATCACACTCTACAACACGTCAAGAGAGATATTGAGAAGTGAGAGAGAATGAGTGGAGAGAGATAGAGAGATAGAGAGAGAGAGAGTGAGTGAGAGAGAGAGAGAGATACACACCAGACTCCAACACACACTCACACACACCAAACGCTCACACACACAACACACACTCACACACACAACACACACAAATATATATATATATAGATAGTAGTAGATATTATATGTATATATTACACACCACACACACCACACACACACACACACCACACACCACCACACCACCACCACCACACACACACCACCACACACACACACACACACTCACACCCACACACACACACACACACACACACACACTCACACACACCACCACCACACTACACACACCCACACAAAACACACACACACCAACAACAACACACACATAACACACACACACACACTCACCCCCCCACCACACACAACACCACGCACACTCACACACAACCACACACACCCACACACACACACTCACACACACACTCTCACACACCACAACACACACACCACCAACTCACACCCACACCACACACACTCACACACCCTCCCGAGTCCCACACACACACCCCCACCTGACCTATATGATATATAGATAGATAAAGCGCTATATTAGATATATATTAGTGATCCACACATACACACACACACACACCACACACCACACACACACCACACACACTCACAACACACACACACCAACAACACATCCACTTGTAGCGTACACACAGACTCCCCCCCCCCCCCCCCCCCCCACCACCCCCCCACCCCCCCCCCCCCCCCCCCCCCCCCCCCCTCCCCCCACCCCCACCCACCCCCCCCCCCCCCCCCCCCCCCCCCCACCCCCCCCCCCCCCCCCCCCCCCCCCCCCCCACCCCCCCCCCCCCCCCCCCCCCCAAAGAAAACACACCCAACCACACACCACACCCACCCTCTCTCACACAAAACACAGACCCTCCCGAGTCGACGCACAAACCAGACACCCACCCACGCCACTACCGGCTAACCCCCCCACCCCACGGACGCTCCCCCCGTACACACCCCTGGCGCTCACACCATAGGACCCCTGCCCCCTACGCCCTCCCCAACCCCCCCCCCTCGTTCCGTTCGCGCGCCACCCTGGCCGCGCACCAAGCCTCCGCCGGCGCCGGCCACGCAAAACGGGACAGAAAACAACCCCATCCGCACCCCACCGTGCGCGAACGAGAGGCGGCCAACCGAGCACCCCCGCCCACTCCATCCCATAACATAGTTGAGATGCACTATCCGTGCGCGCCAATTACCCCAGTTTGGGAATATAACTTAGGGACAATCCATCTCCATCCCCATCCACTCCGCCCTCACACGTCCCTACTCGCTAGATAACCTTTCACCTCCTACCCGTTCTCTCTGCCAACATCACCCCTACTCCTCCCTTCACCATAACCTCCACTCCGCTCATCTCAACTCCTCCCGCTCACTCTCATCACACACACATCTCACTCACAAACATATCTCTCCATCTCTCTCATCTCTCTCCGACTCAGTCCGCCTCTCTCTCTCTCTCCCTCTCCTCTCACCAACCTCCACACACTCACTACTACTCTCAACTCTCGTCGGTCATCTCCTCTCCTCCCCTCTCTCGTCTCAATCATCATCTCCTCTCCTCGTCTCTCCTAAACTCATTCCTCTTCTCTCTCTCGTCGCTCCTCTCTCTCCATCTCTCTCCACTCCTCACTCTCTCTCGTCACTCTCTCTCTCACCTCTCCTCTCTCTCTTTTCCTCTCACTCGTCTCTCTCTCTCTCTCTCTCTCTCTCTCTCATCTCTCTCTCTCTCATCTTTCTTTCTTTCTTATTCTTTTCTTATCTCGGTTCTCTCTCTCTAAGTCATCTCTCGTCTCTCTTTCTTTCTCTTTCTTTCTTTCTCCCTCTCTCTCAGCATCTCTTCTCTCTCTCTCTCTCTCCTCTCTATTCTATCTATCTATCTAATCTATCTCTCATCTCTCAATCTCTCATCTCTCATCTCTCATACTCTCATCTCATCTCTCTCATCTCTCGAGATCTCCTCGCTCTCATCTCTTTTCTCTCTCTCATCCTCTCTCTCTCTCAGCCTCTCGTCTCTCTCGATCTCTTCAAATCAAAAAAATCGTCTCTCTCTCTCCTCTTCTTTCCTTTCTTCTTTCTTTCTTTCTTTTCCTCCCGTTCTCTCTCCTCTTCTCTCTCTCTATCGTATCTATCTAATCTATCTATCTATCGATCTATCTCTCATCTCCTCGTCACTCTCTCATCCAATACTCCTCCTTCAATCTCTCTCTCAATCTCTCCTCATCATCCTCTGTCATCAAGCTCTCCTCGTCTCATCTCTCTCTCTCATTATCGTCGCTCTCATCTCTCTCTCTCTCGTCTACCTTCTTATCTACCGACCTATCTCTCTCTCTCTCTCTCATCGATCACCTCTCTCCCTCTCTTTCCTCTCTCTCTCGTCATCTCTTACTCTTCTCCTCCGCTCCTCTTCATGCCTCCTCCTCTCCCATTCATTTTCTCCTTTCTTCTTGCCTCCCTCTTTCCTCCTTCCCTTTCCTGTTGCTTTCCATGCCCCCCTCACCCTCTTTCCACCTTCACTTCCTCCCTACTCTTCTTCCTCCTCCCTCCCTTGTCTCTTCCCTCTTCCTCCCTTCCCCACCTCCACCCCCCCTCCTCTGTTCCCTCTCTCTCCTCTCCCCCTCCCTTCCCTTTCCCCGTCTCCTTCTTTCTTACTCCCATCCCCTTTTCCCTCCCCCCCCCCCCCCCTCTCTCTTTTCCCCCCTTCCCAAAAATTTTTGCGGTGGGCGGTAGCGGGGGCCCGTAGGGGAAAAGAGGGGGGTTTGGGGAAAATGATAGGGAGGAAAAGGAGAAGAGAAAAAAAAAGGTGCAGATAATAGTAGAGGTTTTAGGGAGGGAAGGGGAAAAAGAGGAAGAGGAGGAAGAAGGGGTTGACAAAGAGGAATAAAATAAAAGGGTGGTAGGGAGAAAAAAAAAGAGAAAAGAAATAACGTGGGGGAGAATAACAGGGTAAAAACGGAAATCGAGTTGCGGACGAGAAGGAAAAAAAAAAGTAAAATAAAGATCGGTGGGGGAAAATGAGAAGATGTTATTAATAAGCAAAGTCACAAAGAGAAATCGCAAAATAGAAACAGAAATAACATAAGAGGAAACGAAGAGTAATAGGGGAAATTGGAGAGCGGGGAAGGAT
>NC_061838.1:17557901-17560401 GCF_019202785.1 Penaeus chinensis | reverse complement strand
AATAATAATAATAATAATAATAATAATGACAATAATAATAATAATAATAATAATAATAATAGTAATAATGATAATGATAACGATATTGATAATAATAATGATAGCATTAAAATTGATAATGAACATGATGATAATGATAATAATAATGGTAATGATAATAATGATTATTATCATCATTATTATTATTTTCATCATTACTATCATCATCATCATTATGATATCATTAACAATGTTAATATTAATGTTAAAAACTATATTTATAATTACAAGAACAAAAAGGATATTGACAATAATAACAGCATAAAAAATCTACAATAGTTATGACCATTAGAATTATTGTTATGACAACATCACTGTCGCAATAACAATGCCAATGTCGATAATAATAGTAATAACGATGACAACCACAATAATTTACAAATACTAGAGAAAGAAATTACAAAACGAAGCACAACAGAAAACGCAAGCACTTAGAAATACCCAAGAAAAAATGTTTTAACCAAGAAAATAATCCTTTTCTCCGCTGCGCCAGATTACGTAATGTTGACCCGGATTAAGACTATGGACAAGGTCAGACTGGGTCACGTTTAGCTCAGTCTCGTGAGATTCACCCGTTGTGTTTATGTTCATTGTTTTGTGTTGAGAGGTTGGTTGTACGGAAGAGGGAGAAGAGAGAGAAGTGAGACGGAGAGAGGGATAAGGAAGAGAGAGAGAGAGAGATATAAGAATGAGAGAGAGAGATAAGAAAGAGAGAGAGACAGATAAGCGAGAGAGAGAGATAAGAAAGAGAAAGAGATAAGAAGAGAGAGAGAGAGAGAGAGAGAGAGAGAGAGAGAGAGAGAGAGAAGAGAGATAGAAGGAGAAATAAACATAAAAGAAAAAGGAAAGAAAATTGTGAGGAAGAAAAAGATATGAATAGAGAAATGAGAGAAAAAAGTCTTAGGCAAACAGACAAAAAAAAGTGTCAGCGACAACACGTGAATCAGTTGTTGCGTCACATAGAAAAAAATGGTGTAGCGTGTGTGTGTAAGTGTGACTGTTACCGTGTGTATTTTGGGTTGTGTGTGTGTGTGTGTAGTTTTATGTGTGTGTGTGTTTGTGTAGTTTTATGTGTGTGTGTGTTTGTGTAGTTTTACGTGTGTGTGTGTGTGTTTGTGTAGTTCAATGTGTGTGTGTGTGTGTGTGTGCGTGTAAGTCTTGGGTCCACACCATTCCCAAACCTTTTCTTTTCTCAACTATCCCCCTCCCCCTTTCCCTCCCCCTCCCTCCCCCACCCTCCCCTCCTTCTCCCTCGTCCTCGCCCGCCCCTCTCACTCTCACTCCCTCTCACTCACTCTCCCCTTCTCCCTCCCCCTCTCCCCTCTCTCTATCACCCCTTCTCCTTCCCCCTCTCACCACTTCCCCCCACCCCTTCTCACCCCTTTCCCCCTCCCTGCTCACCCCACTCCCCCTCCCCTCCCTCTCCCTCGTGCTCCCTCCCTCCCCTTCCTCTTCTTCCTCCCACGTCTTGCCTCATCTCATTCTCTTTTATTTTCTTGGCATAATTGGTCTCCGCAGTAATTATGGAGGCGTCTCTTAATAACCATTCAGCCACTGTTGGAAGAGGTATTTAGTATGCAATCATGGACGAGACACAAGCCCAGGTAATTATGTAAATTTCCCCTAGACCCATCGCGCTCAAGATAAGTCGAATAATGCCGCGGATTTTCCCCTGTCGAGTTTGGATTACAAGACTTCGTTTCCGTCCGGTTCCTCGGGCGCGACTCGGCATCCGGCCCGCTCTCTCTCGAATCGCCTCGGTTATCGGCTCGTCATCGCGCGAATATCCAAATCGAAATCCGATTTTTCGATCTTCTCAGGCCGATAGATAGGATCTCACTCGCGTTCGAAAGGGTTGGAGAGCCACGGAAGGGAGAGAGAGAGGAAGGCGAAGCGGCGGTCGCGCGTGGGGAATCGGACGAGTTCCTTCGCGAGTTGGGTCCGAGATTTGGGCGGGCGATGTTGTTAGGGGAAAACGCAACAGTTCCAACGATAATGTCTTACTTTACGATTCTGACTTCGTGTTGTTTTAAAGCATACTAATTGGCTTCGTGGAAGATGATTTGCATTTGTTTTAGGCTTTTTTTTATTTCCTTAATGGCCGTTAATGTTCCTGTATTCCCTCTCTTTCTTTCTTTTTCTCTTTCTTTATCCCTCTCTCTCCCTCTCCTCTCTCTCTCTCTGTCTCTCTCTCTCTCTCTCTCTCTCTCTCTCTCTCTCTCTCTGTCTGTCTGTCTGTCTGTCTGTCTCTCTCTCTCCCTCTCTCTCTCTCTCTCTCTCTCTCTCTCTCTCTCTCTCTCTCTCTCTCTCTCTCTCTCTCTCTCTCTCTCTCTCTCTCTCTCTCTCTCTCGGATGATGATTGTTCCTAATTAATTCTTCAGCCTCGATGAACAGAACCCGAAAACGGCCGATCATAGATGCCTTGACTTTCCCTCCTCATCGGGATTCTGATCGCAGTATC
>NC_061838.1:17517074-17522074 GCF_019202785.1 Penaeus chinensis | reverse complement strand
TTCCCTTATCTCTATACCCTCACTTCTCCCTTCTTTCTCCCTTCTCTAATTCCTTTTTGACCATCTCCAGCCTACCTCCTCTCTCCCTCCTTTTATCTCCATTCTTCTCCCTCCTTTCACCCTCCTCTCCTATGTTTCCTTTCTCCTGTACCCCCCCCCCCCCCCCGTCCTCCTCCTCCTCTCTACTTCCTCATTCCTCTCCCCTCCTCCTTCCTTGCTCCTCCCTCCCCCCACCCCTCCCGCCCTCTTCCCCTCTCCTTCTTCACACCCGATCCGTCTCCAGGAAGTAAATGATAGGCGAAGAAATGGAGGAGAAGTAAACGAATGGGGCACAAAAGAAGTGATAATCCGGAGCTAGGAAGATCGAGGAAGATATGATCGGAAGATGGAAGGGATATGTTACAGGAGAGAGAAGGAGGTGGGAGGGGGGGGGAGGGGAAAGAGAGAGAGGGAGATAAGGAGAGGATGGGAGAGAAAGAGAAAGAGGGGGATGAGAGACAAGGAGAGAGAGGGGGTGAGGAGAGGATATGAGAGAAAGAGAGAGGGGGTGGTGAGGAGAGGATGTGAGAGAAAGAGAGAGAGGGAGATAAGGAGAGGATATGAGAGAAAGAGAGAGGGGGAGGTGAGGAGAGGATGTGAGAGAAATAGAGAGAGGGAGATGAGGAGAGAATGTGACAGAAAGAGAGAGAGAGGGAGAGGATATGAGAGAAAGACAGACAGACGAACAGGATCTGGAAGAATGGCAGACAAACAGAGAGACAGATAGATAGATAGACAGATCAAAGGACAGATTTTTCCAACAGACAGATAGACAGGCAAAGACAGATAATCAGGCAAGCAGATAGATAGACGGACAGATAGACAGACCGAGAAAGAGTTATAATAGACAGAAAACATAAAGAAGAGAAAAGATAAATAGCGTAAAAAACATAAAAGACGTCTGGAAGAGACCTAATACATCAACAGCGAGAGATAATAAATAAAATGTGTCTATAAGGAATCCTTTGATATGTCCTTGCAAAAAAAAAAAAAAAAAAAAAAAAAAAAAAAAAAAAAAAAAAAAAGGCTTTCTCAATTTACCAGCAAGGTTATAAATTACCTGTCAATTACCAGGAGTTAAAATTTTGACTCAGAATTACAGCGAAATGAAAAATCTTTGACATAAGGACAAGACTTTCATCCTCCTTCTTACCCTCTCTCCCTCTTCTTCCTTCGCATCCCCTCTCTCCCTCCCTCCCTTCCCTCCATCCACAGAACACCCCTATCCTCCCTTTGTATCCTTCCCTACCTCCCTCCTTCCCTCCCTGCCTCCCTTCCCTCCATCCACAGAACACCCCTATCCTCCCTTTGTATCCTTCCCTCCCTCCCTCTTCCCCTCCCTCCCTCCCTTCCCTCCATCCACAGAACACCCCTATCCTCCCTTTGTATCCTTCCCTCCCTCCCTCCTTCCCTCCCTGCCTCCCTTCCCTCCATCCACAGAACACCCCTATCCTCCCTTTGTATCCTTCCCTCCCTCCCTCTTCCCCTCCCTCCCTCCCTTCCCTCCATCCACAGAACACCCCTATCCTCCCTTTGTATCCTTCCCTACCTCCCTCCTTCCCTCCCTGCCTCCCTTCCCTCCATCCACAGAACACCCCTATCCTCCCTTTGTATCCTTCCCTCCCTCCCTCTTCCCCTCCCTCCCTCCCTTCCCTCCATCCACAGAACACCCCTATCCTCCCTTTGTATCCTTCCCTACCTCCCTCCTTCCCTCCCTGCCTCCCTTCCCTCCATCCACAGAACACCCCTATCCTCCCTTTGTATCCTTCCCTCCCTCCCTCTTCCCCTCCCTCCCTCCCTTCCCTCCATCCACAGAACACCCCTATCCTCCCTTTGTATCCTTCCCTCCCTCCCTCCTTCCCTCCCTGCCTCCCTTCCCTCCATCCACAGAACACCCCTATCCTCCCTTTGTATCCTTCCCTCCCTCCCTCCTTCCCTCTGTCTCTGGTCCGCTCATGCTTCTTCCCGCCCATGCATCCTCCCTCCTTCACACTCTCCTACTTCTCTCTTGTCCCTTCCTCCTCTTCTATTTTCCCTTTTCCCTCCTTCTTCCTCTATCCATTCGTATCCTCTCTCTCTCTCGTTCCTCTCCTTCCTCGTATTCTCCCCCTCCTCTTGTCTATCCTCTTCCTCCATCTTCATTACACTCTTATCCTCCCTTCCCTCCCTTCTATCCCTAACTCCCCCTTAAGATCCTCTCAATTTCTCCCATTCCCTCACACTTCCTCCCTCCATCCCACTCAGGAAATCTCGATCCCTTCCCTCCTTCCCATTCGCCAACTCCATCTCTTACCTTCTATCCCTCCCTCCCTCCTTCCTTCCCTTATAACCACTTCCTCAACCCATCCTCCCTCCCTCCTTCCTTCGCTTTTGACCACTCCCTCAATGCATCCATCCACCCTCCCTCCCTCCTTCCTTTCCCCCCTCCCTCCCTCCTTCCTTCCCTCCCTCCCTCCCTACTTCCCCCCTTCCTTCCCCCCCTCTCTCCTTCCCTCCCACCTTCCCTCCTTCCCCCCCCTCCCTCCTTCCTTCCCTCCCTCTTTCCCTCCTTCCCCCCTCCCTCCCTCCTTCCTTCCCCCATCCCTCCCTCCCTACTTCCCCCCCTCCTTTTTCCCCCCTCCCTCCTCCCCTCCTTCCCCCCTTCCCCTCCACCTCATGAGCTCTGCCTGACGGAAATTTACGGTCAACTTGAACATTTCGGCGCCATTTTGGACTCGCTTCTGATTGGTCGAGAGAAAGGTGTTTTCGCGCGTTTCTGTCTGCCTGTGTTTATCTTTTGTTTGTTTATATGTATTTATTCTTTCTTCTTTTTTTTTTGAAGTCGTTCGTTTGCGATATGACAAGGAGGAGGCAGTCATTTGTTTGCTTTTTATTTGTTTTAGATCTATGGCCTGTTCGGTGGCTGTCGCATTCTTGCTTTCTATTTTTCTTTTTTTTTTCTTTAGCTCTCTGTCTCTCCTCCGATCGCTCTCAGTTCTTCTGTCGGTCTGACTATTTATCACTCTGTTTGTCTGTCTATATCTGTCTCTTTGTCTATTTCTCTACTTATTTATCTATCTATGACTATTTGACTATTTATCTATTTCTATCTCTCTATCTAGCTATCTTTATCTATTTGACTATTTATCTATTTCTATCTCTCTATCTATCTATCTTTATCTATTTGACTATTTATCTATTTCTATCTCTCTATCTATCTATCTTTATCTATTTGACTATTTATCTATTTCTATCTCTCTATCTATCTATCTGTCAGTCTGTCGTTCATTTTCCCATATCTCCCCCAATCTCTTTTTATTTACAGTTTTTTTTTTCTCTCTCTCTCTTTTCTTTTTGTCTTCTTTTTGTTGTGTCAGGAGCTTCATCTTTATCTTGCCATCTATTTATTTCTTGGTTGTTTATTCAATCTTTTCGTATTTTTCCTTGCTTCCTTGTTTGTTAACATAATCGCCAAACCGGGTACTTCTTGTACGTTCCCAAGAATTTGTCTCAATGTCTCTCTCCTCCGTTGCATATCTATCGCCATTATCCCCAAATCTCCTCTTTATCAATCCCATCACGTATTTCGACTCTACTACATCTCTAATCCTTATCTCCCTATCCCTCCCCGTCTTCTACAACGAGGATGCTGCATGATAAACATTTATCATCTTCACGTGGCTATAATTTCGGCCTCCATGTTGTTAGACTCGCTGTAGCAGAGAGAGAGAAGCTCGTTAGCTAGCCCGGCGTGAATTATGCCCGCGCTTCTCCTCGACGCTAGTTGACGTCATTTTGTTTGGTGTGTGACGTCAGAGGAGCCATAGCCAATGAAAATACATGTTTTGAACTTCGAGAATTACGTCAGCGGAGGAATGAACCAATGAGAATGGGTGGGATTTGGCTGTGTAAGTAGGGTACTAGGTGAAGGAACGACAATTAATGGCTCTGATAACGATAAAGGATACGGAGGCGACGTGAAACGAGAAGTCTGTCGTGACGGAATACTGTTTGGCTTTGCTTTATCAGGCGAAGGAATTAGAGAGGTCAAATACACATATTCATATATTTATTATCATTTTATTATTAGCTTATTACTTTATTTTTCGTGTGAGTGTGTTTACCGATACATTTGTGTCGTTGTGTGATTCTGCGGCAAACATACGCCCAATATTAAGTAAGTTTCGATGTATATGCGAACGCACAAGTGAATATACATACTAATGTGTGATTATATCCATTACAGGTATATAGCATTGTACAGAAGCAGTATATCAGCACAATTCGCTGCCCATTAAGGCTCATAAACCATTTCCTCAGAGACTATAAACGCCCTTATTAACTCAGCCGCGGCGATCATCCGGCGGAGATATGGGGCCCCACACCCCCAGTCAGCAACAGCAGCACATAAACACAGGTAACTACATTGACGCTCATAGAATCGGAGATGTAGGCACATATAGACCAATTAAGCTCGATTTGTCTGTGTGAGTGTGTGCATAGGGCGGTGCTTAAGTAAAGGGATATTTGTGTGTGTTTGTTTGTGTGGTGTGTGTGAAGGTTTGTACGTGAAGTGTGTGTGTGTGTGTGTGTGTGTGTGTGTGTGTGTGTGTGTGTGTGTGTGTGTTTGTGTGTGTCCGGGAATGTGTGTGTAAAGATGTAGTTATGTGTGTGTAAAGATGTGCATCTGCAAGAGGGTAGGTGGGTGTACATGTTTGCTTATAATGTACACAGCCGTACACGAAGCGAATAAACAAACTCTCCGATATTTTATAAAACTTCCACAGAACTTCTGACACTGTAGACTTTTTCCCTTCCCCTCCCGTCTTTCCCCCTGTCTTGATTTTCCGCATCTTTCTTTTATCCTTGAAGTGCATGTAATGTCCGTCGTAATTAGAACTACTTTTCCCTCCACTTTTTCCCCTCGTTTCCCCTGAATTTTCCCCTCACCTTCCCTATTCACCCCTGTCATAGTCGAGTTT
>NC_061838.1:17504574-17507074 GCF_019202785.1 Penaeus chinensis | reverse complement strand
TCCTCTCTCCTCTCTCTCTCCCCTCCTCTCTCTCCCTCTCTCTCTTTCTCCCCTCTTTTTTTTTATTTTCTCCTCTCTTTTTTCTTGCTTTCTTCTCTCCCCTCTCTCCTCCTATCTATTCTCCTCTCTCCCCTCTCCCTTTTCTCTCTCTCTCCTCTCTTCTCCCCTCTCCCTTTTTCCCCCCTCTTCACCTCTTAATCATCCCCAAACCCCCCTCCCCCCCCCCCCATCCTTCCCCCCAAACCCCCCCCCCCCCACCCCCCTTTTCCCTTACTTACCAGCCACATGACACGACAGCATATTGCGAGAGTGTCATGCCGCTGCCGCAAATACCAGGGCAGTGCCAATGTCAAGGGGTAAAAAACCCGGGGCCCCGGGGTAAAAATGCCACGGCGGTAAAAATCTTCTGGGGCGAAAGGGAATTTAAAAACAATCTTTCAGGGGAAATTTTAACTTATTGATCCTTAAGTTAAGCTGATTTTTTTTTTTTTTTTGTATATATTTATTTTTTCTTTTTTGCATATCGTACTTATTTTTTTTTCATTTCCTTGTTCTTGTTATTATAACTCTTTTTTTTAAGTTAAATTCAGGTCAGGTTCGTAGAGGTTATAGTACAAACCAGATGATTTTTGAAAATTATTTTTCAAAAACCGGGACCAATTCAGTTTTAATGCTCTGAAATGTCCAAAAAATTTAAATTTTAAAAAATTTTTTAAAAAAGGGAAAACTAGGAAAAGAAAAAAAACCCCAAAACCCAAAATCCCCAATATTTATAATAAAAATAAATATATATATAAAATTTTATTATATATAAAATTTAAAATAAAAATAAAACCAAAGTGGTGTTTTGGGTGTGTGGTTTTTTTGTTTCTGTTGTTTTTTTTTTGCAGGGAAAATGTTGTTTGTTTTTTGCTGGGGGGTGGGGTTTGTGTGTTTGTGTTATCTTTGGGTTTGGGGGAAACCCTTAAACAAAAAAAATATTTTTTAAAAGGCAACGACCATTTTCATATTCCGGGAAATTTATAAATAGAATTGGCCAAATATTATTACATTATATTTAATGAACTTTATACACGGGGGAAATTTTCCAAAGATTAATTCCTTAAAGGAATTGTATCCTTTGGGAGATCTCAAGGTTAATCTTTTTGTTCTTTGTGACTTCGCATGACTTATGAAGGCGTTTCATGCACCTCATGAATGCCTTGAATAGTTTGTGCGGGTGAGTACTCTGTGTTATTTTCACACACATACACACATACGCACACACACAAACACACACACGCACATACCATATAAATATACAAAATATAATATATATAAATATATGTATATAATATATAAAATGGTGTGTGTATGTAAATGATATGTATATATGACCGCCGCGATGTCTAGTGGTTAATCACCGCACCCGTAAAAATCCTGCGCTCTGCTGCGGCCCCGAGCCCGAGAAAACGACATATCCCCCCCCCCTTGAGAATCAAACGCAGGTGTCGTAGGGAATCACCGCCGGGGCACAAGTGTTAGCGCGCCGAACCGCGGTTGATTAGGAAGGCAATCCAATCAGCAAGGGGGGCACTGCCATATAACCTCTCAATAGTGGATTGAGAGAGGCCTACGTCCTGCAGTGGAATAAATGGCTGTTAAAAAAAAAAGAAAAACAAAATATATATATATATGATTGTGAGTGTGTTTCTGTGAACATCAGTGCATTTTATCACATATATGTTTATATATATGTATATATTCATACATATACACATATATATACAAAACAAAACAACAACAAAAACAAAGAAAAAGCAAGCAAGAAACAATAATCCATCTCCGCGCTCCCCCTTGCCCTTGAAAAAAAAAAAAACGAAGACACTCCAGCAACTTTCTTATAAAAGATACATGAAGCGTGAAATCAGTGTAGAAATACCTGTATGTATATCTCCAAAAATATAAAGTAGAAAGCCAAGTTGATTAAAACTAATTAATGAACCCGAACCGAACTGCCTTACCTTCCGAAGTTACAAAGTAGGTGGAAATTATATTAATTAAAGGATGATATTAAACTTTGGTTCAAACGGAAGCTGGGTTCGAGTCGACAGTATGTGCTTTAGGGTTATGTTTTATCCCTTTATGTGTATCTATTTTTAGTTATTTGGTCTATTTTGATTAAAATGAATCATGATTAGTGAATTAATGATTTGCTGATTATTCGTTCATTTGCGTGTTTTAGATAAGAGTGCTAATCATTTATGATAAGTGGATACGTTTAATCTATTTTTTTCTCAACTTAATGTTTGTAAGTTTGCATATTCGTATCCACTGTTCTTAGTTATTTTTTAAAGGAGGAATAGAATAAGAAGTGGAATTCGCCACCAAGGAGAAAAGAGAATGGGAGGAGAGAGAGAAAAAAAAGAAAGAGATAGAGATGGCGAGAGAGAGAGTTGGGCGTAGAGAAGAGAGAGACAGGAGGAAGAGTTGAGATATTGAGAAACAGACACAGACAGGC
>NC_061838.1:17472074-17474574 GCF_019202785.1 Penaeus chinensis | reverse complement strand
CCTCTTCCTCTTCCTCCTCCTCCTCCTCCTCCTCCTCTTTTCACCTCCTCCTTTCTCGCCTTCCTCTCCTTCCCCTTCCTTCTCCTCCTCTTCTTCACTCCTTCCTCCTTCCTTCCCCCCCTCCTCATCATCATCATCCCTTCTTCCTTAATGACTCACTCCTGGAATGGTCTTTACGTGTTCTTCGTCCTGCCTCTCAAGCGCCGAGAAGCTGCATCATCAGAGCATATTCCTCTCCCGTTGATAAAATGTTAATGATGAGAATCCCGAGGGGGAAAGAGGGGAGGGGGAAGGGGGAGGGGGGAGGGGGGAAGGGGAAGGGGAAGGGGAAGGGGAAGGGAAGAGGGTGGTTGGGGAGAAGGGGAGATAGGAGAGGGGAGGAGGTTAGGGGAAAGGGGGGAGGGGGAAGGGGAAGGGGAAGGGGAAGGGGAAGGGAAGGGAAGAGGGAGGTTGGGGAGAAGGGGAGATAGGGGGAGATTAGGGGGAAGGGGGAGAGGGGAGGGGAAGGGGAAGGGGAAGGGAAGAGAGGAGGGAGGTTGGGGAGAAGGGGAGAAAGGAGAGGGGAGAGGGTTAGGGGGAAGGGGGAGAGGGGAGGGGAAGGTTGGGGAAGAGGGAAGGTGGGAGGAGGAACTTGAAAATCGGGGAAAGGGAAGGGGTAGGGGAGAGGGAGAAGAGAAGTGAAAGAAGGAGAGAAGGGAGAATAAAGGGGCAAAGAGAAGAGGGAAAAGAGAGAAAGGAAAAGGTAAAAGAATGGGAAATGAAGGAGGGAGGTGTTCGTTTATTTGTATCTCATCTAATTCTGGGTGTATTTGCTCGTGTGTTTAACGGAGGAAGGATGGTGGATGTTCCTGTGTATTTTTTTATGCGCACGTGTTTGTGTGTATGCCTGTCTTCATCAGTAATAGCGTACTGATGAATTTATCCATTTTCATCTTTATTATTCATCCACATTGCCCCCCCCCCCCTCCACCACACACACACACAAACAAAAACATACATACACACACACACACACATACACACACACACACAAACACACACACACACACACACACACACACACACACACACACACACACACACACACACACACACACACACATACACACACACATACACACACACATACACAGAAACACACACGCACGCACATACACATACACATACACACACACACACACACGCATACACACACACACACACACACATACACACACATACACAAAGAGACCCACACACACACACACATCCATACACACGTATACACAACCTCATACGTGCACCCTCAGTGCCGCAGTGCTCCGTGCCCTCCCAGGTGAGACTCGGCCGGCATTGGCACTGGCTGGCACACCTGACTCCGCCGGGAACTTGTTGATTACTGCCTGTTTTCCCTCAGGATGATCCCGTAGTTACACCGGCCTGAGGGGAAGTGAGGGGAAAGGAGCGAGGGGAGAGGGAGCCACTTTTTCTTCTTTTTCTTCTTCTTCACCTTCTACTTCTTCTTCTTCTTTGCCTTCTTCTTCTTCTTCCTCTTCTTCTTTACCTTCTTCTTCTTCTTCTTTGCCTTCTTCTTCTTCTTCGTCTTCTTCTTCTCTTTGGAGGCCTTGTTTTATTTCTTTGCTCCTCGTTCTTGATTCAGTTTGTTGTCGTTGGCATTGTTGTTGTTTATTATTCTTTTCTTTTCTTGTATGTTCTTTTCTTTTTTCTTCTTTTTTCAGTTCTTCGTGTTGATTTTAATTCAATTTCCTCTTTTCTATTCTATCGTCACTCTTATCCCTTTCGTTACTATCACTTGTTCTTATTCTTGCTTTTGACTCTTTCATCTGCCGCAGCATCGTCACTACCAATAAACAAAAAAGGAAAAGAAAGAAATAAAGTGAAAGATATGTACAGAGAAAGACAAAGAAAGAATGAGAAAGAGAGATGGTGAGAGAGAGGGGGGAGACAGACAGAGAGTGAGAGAAAGAGAGAGAGAGAGAGAGAGAGAGAGAGAGAGAGAGAGAGAGAGAGAGAGAGAGAGAGAGAGAGACAGACAGACAGACAGACAGACAGACAGACAGAAAAAGAAAGAAAGAAAGAAAGAAATTGAGAATCAGCAAAATATTTCCCGCCCACGTCACCATTGCCTCATAGTCACGTGACCAGCGAAGCATAGCGCCATCACCCAGCGATATTATAAGCGTTCGAAATGTATAAACGCGATCGAACCTCATTGAGCGCGATGGACCATAGTTCTATAGAGTTCGAGCTTGTACTATCGGAATGGCCTTTAGAGGGATCGGGGAGGATTATATGGGAAATTTGAATCTTTGATGAGGTCTATAAAGAGTTTTATGGAAACATTGATGGTTTGGTTAACGATGTTACTGGTTCTGTTGCGTTTTTGTTTTCGTATTTTGTTTTCTGTTCTTTTCCTTGTTTTATTGGATATTCTGATCGCCCTTTTTTTTTTTCTTTTTCGTTTTCTTTTTTTTTTACTTTCTATTTTCGTTTTTTATTT
>NC_061838.1:17462074-17464574 GCF_019202785.1 Penaeus chinensis | reverse complement strand
TTTTCTCTTCTGTGACATTACAAGCAACTCTATGCAGGCAATAATACAGAAGGGGAGACTTTTTAAATGATAAAGAAATATATGACAGAAGCATAAAACATACATTTCTTCCCCCTGTCTTCTCCCCCCTTCCCCTCGCTGTGAGTAAAAGAAAAGAAAAGAAAAAAAAAAAAACAGTTGATAAAACCATTTGCAAAACCCTTTCAAGTGCATTCAAAGCCGACCTCATTTATCTACACGATTTTTCTTTCCCCTTTCCCCTTCTACCCCCGCCCCTTTTTCTTTTCTCTTCATTTTTTTTTTCAAAAGTCTATCAACATACCATTTTTTCACATAGCCCCTCGGTTTTTCCTCCCTCCTTTCGAAGCTCGTGTTCCAACAATCTAGCGCGGGTCCCATGAGGCTGCGGTGCCATGTTTACACTCAGAGGCACTGACTTGTTGCTCCTTGGATCTCGAGCTCTCTCCATGGCACTGAGAGGGGGGGGGGGAGGAGGAGGGGAGGGGGGGGGAGGGGAAATAGGGGGAGGGGGGGGAAGGGGCCGACGGACGTGGGGCGAGGGAAGAGGGGAGAGAATTCAGATATTCTTTTTCTTCTTTGTCTTTTTTTTTTATTATCTTCTTTTTCATCTACTTCGCTGACTCAGGGTTCTTTCCATGGCAGTGAGAAGAGGGTGAGGGGAATGGAGGAGAGGGGAGAGGGAGAATGGGGGAAGAGAAGAGGGGAAAGCACTCGGTTCTCCATCTTTCCTTTCTTTTGTTTTTCTCTTCTTTCTCGTCTCCTTCCCTGACTTGTTGCTCCTTGGGTCTCTGATCTCTCTTCATGTCAGGGGAGGGATAAGGGGAAGGGGGAGGGGGAGGGGGAGGGGGGGATCAGCGTGGGTGCGTGGGGGGGGGGTTGACTGGTCTTCTCCTTCTTCTTCTACTCCTGCTTCTCCGTCTTCTTCTTTTCCTTCCTCTTCTTTTTCGTTTTCTTTGTCTTCGACTTCTTCTTCTTCTTCTTTTTCTTAGTCTTATTATTATTTTCCTTCTTCCCCTTCTTCTTTTTCTTCATCTTCGTCTCCTTCTTCTTCTTCTTCTTCTTCTTCTTTTTCTTCTTCTTCTTCGTCTTCTTCTTCTCCTTATTTTCCTTCTTCTTCTTCTTCTTCTTCTTCTTCTGCTTCTTCTTTCTTCTTCTTCTTCTACTCCTGCTTCTCCGTCTTCTTGTTCTCCTTCTTATTCTTTTTCGTTTTCATTGTCTTCGTTTTCTTCTTCTTTTTCTTCGTCTAATCATTATTTTCCTTCTTCCCCTTCTTCTATTTCTTCATCTTCGTCCCCTTCTTCTTCTTCTTCTACTTCTCATCCTTCTTCTTCTTCTTCTCCTCCTCCTCCTTCTTCTTCTTTTTCTAATTCTTCTTCTCCTTCTTCTTCTTCTTCTTCTTCTTCTCCTTCTTCTCCTTATTCTTCTTATTCTTCTTCTTCTTCATCCTCTCCTTCTTCTTATTCTTCTTCTTCTTCTTTTTCTTCTTCTTCTTCTTCTTCTTCTTCTTCTTCTTCTTCTTCTCCTTCTTCTTCTTCTTCTTCTTCCTCTCCTTCTTCTTTTTCTTCTTCTTCTTCTCCTCCTCCTCCTCCTTCTTCTTCTTCTTCTTCTTCTTCTTCTTCTTCTTCTTCTTCTTCTTCTTCTTCTTCTTCTTCTCCTCCTCCTCCTCCTCCTCCTTCTTCTTATTATTATTATTATTATTCCTTTCCTTCTTCTTCTTCTTCTTCTTCTTCTTCTCCTTCTTCTCCTTCTTCTTCTCCTTCTTCTTCTTCTTTTCCTTCTTCTTTTTCTTCACCTTCGTCTCCTTCTTTCTCTACTGACTCTTCTTGTCATTCTTCTGCTTTTATTACTACCTTGCTTTTTTATCAATTTTATTTAACAGTAAGTACCATAAGTTATGTTACCGTTTGATATCATTATTTTTCGTTCTCCATATCAATAGTTTTAATAATAGTCATGATATGAATGATAATATTATTACCAGTAACATCCTTATTATTATTATTATTACTATTATTATTATTGTTGTTGTTGTTGTTGTAGTTGTTATTGTTGTTGCTGTTGTTGTTGTTGTTGTTGATGTTGTTATTGTTCTTACTTTTCTATTACTATCATCATTCTCATTTTCGTTATTACCATTATCATCATCATCTTTATTATTATCATAATCATTATAGTTATTGTTATTATTATCACTATTGTAAACATTATTATTATTATCATTATCATCATTGTCATTACCATTACCAATTTCAATATAATTATTATTAGTAGTATTAGTATTAGTATCATTAAAATTAATATTATTATTGCTATTATTATTATTATTATCATCATTATTATCATTACTATTATTGCTATCATTATCACTATATCATTATTATCATTATTATTATAATCATTATTACTAATAATTAAAACTGTTAATATTATTATTATTATCAATATTACTGTTATTTTGTTGTTGCTGTTGTTGTAGTAA
>NC_061838.1:17434574-17439574 GCF_019202785.1 Penaeus chinensis | reverse complement strand
TATATATATATATATATATATATATATATATATATATATATATATATATATATATATATATATATATATATATATATATATACATATATATATATATATATATATATGTATATATATGTATATATATATATATATACATATATATATATATATATATATATATATATATATATATATATATATATGAGTGGTGTTTGTATGTGTTTATATATATATATATATATATATACATACTATAAAACAATAGATGAGATTGCTAACAGAGGCTGCAGTAACAACAAGCCATTACATCCAGGCTGAGCAAATGTTCCTAAGCAGGACTCCCGGCAGCCTCCCCCCCACCCCCCACCCAACCCCCACCCCCACCCCCTCCCCACCGCCAAAGCCGAGCGCAGATCTTCAAAGGCGTTTTCCTGAAGAATGACAAAAAGCGAAAAGCCATGCACTAATGGTTCCCTTCGCCTCTCTCCACCAATCCCCATCAAGGTCATCATTGTCAAAATACGAGTAGTTTTCCCCCCGTATGGCTTTGTACTTCTCCCGGCGTCATGAGGAGCTTGGCTGTTTTTTGTTTTTTTCGCTGGCAATTTCCTTGTTTTTATTTTCTTCTTTTTTTTTCTCTCTCTCTCTCTTTGGTTGGCCTCTTCGCCCCTTTTCTTCCCTTCCCCCCTTCCCTCCCCTCCCTCTTCGCTTTGTTCTCCTTCTTTCCCTTCTTTCTTCTTCCTCCTCTTCCCCTTCCTCGACCTCCTCCTCCCTTTTCAAAGAGCTTAAAATGCCAGTCTAATTGTGCGATTCAAAGACATATCACATACGTAATCTTAATTTCTTTTTCTCTTTTTTCTTGTGCCTCGATTGGCCAAGAGGTAAAAGGAGAGAGAGAGAGAGAGAGAGAGAGAGAGAGAGAGAGAGAGAGAGAGAGAGAGAGAGAGAGAGAGAGAGAGAGAGAGAGAGAGAGAGCGAGAGAGAGAGAGAGAGAAAGAGAGAGAGAGAGAAAAGGAAAGACACAGAAAACGAGAGAGAATAAGAGAGAGAAATAGGGAGAAAGTGTGTGTGTGTGTGTGTGAGAGAGAGAGAGAGAGAGAGACAGCGTGAAAAGGCACAAAGCGATAAAAAAAAAAGGAAGAAATAGAGAGAGAAGGAAAAGAAGACGAGGGAAAGAGACTGGATTCTCAGTAGAAATAAAAATTGAACATTTTCCATCTCGGAGACCGCCAATGCAGGAGTAATGAGGGAGAGAAAGGGTGTCTCTCGGTTCCTCGCTGCCCTTTGTGCGAGACTCTTCCCGTTCGGTCGCTGTCTCTCGATATGTCGCTGTCTCTGTGTGCTCCTTGGGTCTTGGCTCTAAATTCTCTCTCTCTCTCGCTACGTCTGTTTGTCTGTCTGTCTATTTATCTACTTGTCTGTTTGTCTATTTGCCTATTTATCTGTCTGTCTGTCTGTGTATCAATCCATCTGGCCGGCTCTATCTACTTCTATTATTTGTTCTATCTATTTAACTGTCTACTTGGTTATCCAATCATCTATCTATCTATCTATCTATCTATATTTACTTATTCATAGATAAATATACATATAGTTAGATAGATGTAAATTACTCTCTATTTCTCTCTCTCTCTCTCTCTCTCTCTCTCTCTCTCTCTCTCTCTCTCTCTCTCTCTCTCTCTCTCTCTCTCCCTCCCTCTCTCTCTCTCTCTGTTTCTCTTTCTCCTGACCCGCCCTCCCTCTCACCCTCTTACCCCCCCCCCCCATCCTCCTACCCTCTCCTTCTGGATCATATAATCCATTTAACACCAAAACGCCTTGGATCGTAATCCTCTCAACATATGTAAGAGATATTCATCGCCTTGAATAGCCTTTTGAAGATTAGTAGGCCTAGTCTCGGGGGCTCTTCTCCCCTCCTCTCCCCCTCCCCCTCGTCTCCCGGACCCCTGTCCTCTCCCCTCACTCTCTCTATTTCCTTCCTACACTTTTTTTTTTTTTTTTTTTTTTTTACCATATTTTGAAAACTGCCCGTAGATATTTTGTTTACTTTTTTTTTCTAAAGCATATGGTTGGATTCGGTCGTTAGATCCTGATATTTATTAATGTTTTTTATGTGTGGTTTTAATGTCGAGGCTTTTGTACTGAAGGGACGGACGTGAATGTAGCGTTGGCATTTGGAAGTCATGAGAAGGATGGGCGGGGTAAAGGGGGAGATGGAGGAGAAGAGGAAGGATATTGATGATAGGGAAGAGACAAATAATAGAAGAGGAAGAATAAGAGAGATAGGGACATGGTGATGATCTTATGTGGATATAAGAATAAAAAAGGGAGTTAGAGTAAGAAGGAAAGGAGAGAAAGAGGAGATGAAAGAGAGAAAAGGGAGAATGAGTAGATGTGGATGATCTTATGCAATACAATAATACGAAAAGGGAGAAAACAATAAAATAAGTAAAGGAGACAAAGAGGATATAAATGATAAACAGTGGTATAAAGACAACAGAAGAAAAAAATAAACGAAAAGAACAGGAGAATATATATTTTTTTTTTTTTTAAATCACACCCTATTAGACACATATTCACATGTACATATAAACCATAAATTCAGGCCCAAAAATCTGCAACTAAGAATTAAATGTCCTGGAAAATATTGACTTTTACCCAACACTGAACCGCTAAAGGTCACTGAAGACATTTTCTGTTTGACACTTTTAACTTTTTTTTTTTATTTGTTCTCTCTCTTTTTATCAAAGGAAGTGATGGGAGGAGGAAGGGGGGGGAGGGAGAAAGGGAGGAGGAGGTTCCATGGGAGAGGGGGGGGTAGGTGGAGTGAGAGGGGGGAGTAGCAGGAGGGAATAGGGAGGGAGGGGGCGAGTGATCAGGGGAAAGGAGGGAGGGGGTGTTAGAGCAGGGCGGGGGAAGAAGGGGGAGGGGGGGAGAGGTAAGAGATGAAGGAGGGGCAGGGGAGGGAAAGAAGAAAAGGGGAAGGGGCTTAGTAGGAGAAAATCCCAGGAAGGGAAAAGGGATGGAGTAAGAGGAGAGTGGGAAGAGAAAGAGGAAAGTGGAGAGCATTAACAGGGAGTCTTAGTAAAAATAATTTAAATCTGTCAATCGTTCTTTGGAAAGGGAAGAGAGCTTTTTTGAGGGGGGGGGCGTGTGTGGCCATACGTGAAATGTGTCAGTAGAGCAGACATTATAGAGATGTTGTATTGGAATGAAAAGGGGTGAGGAAAGGAGCGACTGAAAGGGGGGAGGGGGGAGAAGAGAGGCTCAGAGAGATAGAGAGAGAGAGAGAGAGAGGGGGGGGGGGGGAAGGGAGGGAGAGAGACAGATAGATATATACATATATATATATATATATATATATATATATTTATTTATTTACATATATATATATATATAGAGAGAGAGAGAGAGAGAGAGAGAGAGAGAGAGAGAGAGAGAGGAGAGGGAGGGAGAGAGAGAGAGAGAGAGAGAGAGAGAGAGTAGAAGAGAGAAAAAGAGAGGGGGGGGGAGAGAGAAAAAAAAATAGGAGAAAGAGAGAGAGTAGGAGACAAGAAGAGTAGGAGAGAGAGAGAGTAAGAGAAAGAGAGAGAGAGAGATACCCATACGCACAAACAGAGAGAGAGAGAAAGAGGGGGAAAGGAAGATAGGGCAGTCCAGCAGCTAGAGAAATTAAGAACAAGAATAGACAGGCAGACATAAATATAATTCACACTCAGAACCATCTTGTTCAATAATCCAGTCCATCACATTAAAAAATGAATAAATAAATAATAGAGCCACAAGCCCTATTCTAGAACAAACGAACCCACACAGCAAGCTCAGAACCGCGCGAAAGGAAATTCAATCTCAAGATTTATGGAATGCGATATTATTTATTCATTGTTGACTTTATGGCGTTACTGGACCTGGCCTTTCGCTCCTTCTCTTTCGAAAAATCCGTTACTGACATTTCCACAGACTTTAATATCAATAAAGTCAATCTATACGGCAAATCTTTAATGAAACCTCAAATAGTTTCTCTGATCGATTATTCACAAATGGAATATCCGCGTTTCTCCCACTGGCAAAAGCTTCCTTGGGACTCAAGTCTAAAAGGGTTAATATCCCTTGCCACCGACGCATTATGGCGGCCGAGTGTCACATTAACGAGCCAGCGCACCGAAAGGGGGGAAAAACACCCTTAAGGCTAAGGAATCATAAGGGCCATTCTCCCTCGGCGCTCGACCTGAAGGATGGGATATGAACGAAGGTCTACAGGATATTTTGCCCGCGACTGAGAAGGACCTTCGCTTGTCGTTTCGGCTTTACGAGGGCGAGGGGGCGGGGCCTCGGGGTTTCATTGCCCGGGCCGGCCGCCCTCAGTCGGATCCCCGAATTCGGAGGGGAGCCAGATAGGGAGGAGGGGGAGGGGCGAAGGAGGGGGGGGGGGCGAAAGCGAGAGAGGAAAAGGGAAGGGAGTGGGGGAGAGGAAAAGGAGAGTAGATATGTGCAAGTTTATGTTAGGCATCTCTCTCTCTCTCTCTCTCTCTCTCTCTATATATATATATATATATATATATATATGTGTGTGTGTGTGTGTGTGTGTGTGTGTGTGTGTGTGTGTGTGTGTGTGTGTTATACACACACACACACACACACACACACACACACACACACATATATATATATATATATATATATATATATATATATATATATATATATATATATATATATATATATATATATATATGCAGTATATATATATATATATATATATATATATGTGTGTGTGTGTGTGTGTGTGTGTGTGTGTGTGTGTGTGTGTGTGTATTTGTGTGTGTGTATGTATGTGTGTATGTGTGTGTGTGTGTATGTGTGCGCGCGTTTGTGTGTGTGTGTGTGTGTATGAATGTATGTATGTTTGTATACATAAATCTATGTATGAATACATCTATATATATGTAAGTACTTGCTTGTAGTACGAATATATGATAACGCATTAGCAGAGAAATTTACTAATAGACATCAATACA
>NC_061838.1:17419574-17427074 GCF_019202785.1 Penaeus chinensis | reverse complement strand
TTTCTTTCCTTGCTTACGATGAGTTTTTCCTGTAGCAGGCAGTATTTCAACTTAATTACTACACGATCACTTTCCTAGAGGAGGGCAGTGCTCCATATCCTTAATGTCATCTTTATGCTTTGTAAATATTAGGTCAAACATAGACATATGATCGTTACATTCCGGAAGAGACAAAACTCATTTATGACTCGACTTTTTATTCCAAGACTCTGGCTGAGCTCTGGGATCGAAACTTTCCCAGTCAATTTTGCTATTAAAATCCACAGTTACAAGAATTTCTTTTGCATTAGTTCTCGAAAGTTGTGGCACTTCTTCCAGGCTCTTTAACGTTTCTTGAATAAGTTTTTAGTAATTTTCTATTGACACACCGATTTATGAGGTGGCATCTACACTGTGATTATTATTATATTTACTCCGTTTGTTTCTACCTCAACTGTCTAGTTCTACTATGGGGTCTTGTTGAATCTCTATACCCTTTATGATAATTAATTTCCTTGTTAACATTGCTACCCCCTCCATTTCCATTTGCCGGATCCTGTAGTCTCTGGGTCCTGATGTTTCATCGTCTATGGAGGGATCCAGTTTGGATTCAAGGATGCATATTACATCTGCTTTATTACTTTCAATAATTGTATCTATTTCTAGTAACATAAAGCATCTATATTTGTTCCGATAGTAAACTTGTTTTGCTTCAGTCCTTTGTTCGCTTTTGTTTTTTACCTCTTCCTATTTTTTCTACAGTATTTCTTTGTCTCTTTGGTCATATTTTCTCTTATCCATATTCTCTTATACTTTTCGTGTGTGGCCAGGACTTTAGCTTTCTTTATTACATCCTTTATCATTTGCTTATTCGTGAGTGTCACCTTTAAAGGGCGTTTCGAATAATCCCAACCTCCTGTGGGCTGTGATATTCTGCTCCGAGAAGTCGAGATTTATGACCTTGAGAATATTAATAATCAATTTCTTGTCTTCGTTGTATCGCTTGATTCCATCTTCTACAACTTTTTCTTGATGTTCCAATATGACTATGTCCTTGTTTACATCAGCCAAGTTTACAATATTCCGTGTGTGTTGCCCAAGGTCTGACTTAATTTTATTTTTCTTTACCATCTCTGCAAGCTGTCTTTCTTTCTTTCTTTGTGATCTAGATGTTGTTGTTTTTTTTATAACTTTTTTCTTATTTCATTTAGTTTCCTTTACTTTAGATACATCGGCATATGTAGCTGTCATCTGTTTTGCCTCTTTCATTATTTGAGACTGGCTGCTTGTCAAATTGCTTTCAATCTGCTTAACAGTTTCCTGTACTTTGATTACTTCATCAACTTTTTCTTGAAGATTCTTTGCCTCGATTTCACTACCGTTGCCAATCTTGGTTTCTTTAATTTCATGTCAGGCTTTTCAGTATTCTTTCTTTGAATGGTTGTGTTCCTGCGCAACTTATCCACCAATTCCTTCAAATTTACATTTTCTTCATGTATTTCCAAACATTCTGTTACCAGGCTGTCTAGCTTGGCTTCAAGAGCCTCAGTTCTAAATGCTGCTTCCGTTAGCTTCATTGTTCTGAATTGAATGGTTACCCATAAAACAAAAATAGAGCTGTACTCACGGCAGTTGTCTCCATGTGCGAAAACGCTTACCTTGCAGTATTCGCGGTCACTTCTCGCCTCCCTCTCCTCCGCTCTCACTTCCCGGCTCACAAAGCCTTATTGTCTTTTTCAGTTTTTCACTTATTCGTTCACTTTATGACCCGATTTATTATTTCATCATGAACCGTATACATCTACAGAACTCATGGCTTGCAGACTTAGACCACACATTGCCTGATCTTCTTCGTATTTAACAATATGATAGAGCTGTACTTCATTGGTGCGATGCACTGTATTCTCCACGCGTGAGTGTGTGTGTGTGTGTGTGTGTGTGTGTGTGTGTGTGTCTAAATATATATCAATAAGTATATATTTATATATACATATATATTTATATATATATATATATATATATATATATATATTTGTATAAACTTATATGCATACTGATAGAGAGAGAGAGATCTTTTCCCTCTCTGCCCTTTCTCTTTCTTCTTCACAGCCTCTCCCTCTGCCACCTATCTAGTCCGTTGATCTTTAAGAGTGGGGGGAGAGAGAGAAAGAAAGAAAAAAAAAGAAAGGAAAAAAAAACATCTCTAAAAATATTTCTATTCTTTGTGACATTTCATCGGCTTTAAGGCAAATTTAGGATGAACATCTTCATTACCTTTTCCGCGTCTTTGTCGAAGGTGGAAGCAAAGGCGGAGGGGAGAGGAATCCGGGAAAGAAGGTAGACAATGAGAATTTCGAGTCTTGGTTTTCGTTGTCTGAAGATAGATAGATAGATAGATAGATAGATAGATAGGTAAAAAGAGACTTGAGGGGGGGTAAGAGGGAGAGGGAGTGGGTGGGGGGAGAAATAGGGCGGGAAAGGATGGGGGTGGGGGGGGGAGAGGTAGAGTGGGAGCATGAAGAGAGGGTAAAAAAAGAAAGGAGGGGGAGGTGGAGAGACAGAGAGAGAGAGAGAGAAAGAGAGAGAAAGAGACTAAAAGTGAAAGAGAGACAAGGCATAGCCAGATACACAGATACACAGAATGTGTGAGAGAGAATAAGAGAGTGGGTGGAAGTGAGAGAGAGAAAGAGACTAGAGAGAAATGGGCGAGGGAGAAAGAGAAAGAGAAAAGAAGAGAAATAAGGATTACCGCACACACCTTTGCATAGATGGACATACACACATTCTAACGCACGCACACACAAACATAGATATAGAGTAAACCACATGTACATATACATCCACTTAATCATATATACTCACGCACACACAAATATATATAAAAAGAAAAACACGTACACACACAAACATTTATGCACACGCACATATATAAAAACACACATATTCATAAACACACAAACCAGCATGCACACAAATACACACACCAAAAAACAGCAGGCACCAGGGACAGACAGACAAAGCACGTGAGAGATTAACATTATAAAAAAAGGGAAAACAAAAAGAGAGAAATGTTATGTCAAACGTGGGTTTTAGTCCCACAGAGTTTTTCGACTAACATTGATTTTTACCTTAGGAAAAAGCAGGAGGAACGAGACCTTGTTGCCATTCTCCACAGGCCAGTGGCAACCCAAAGGAAGAAAAAGGAAGGAGGAGAAAGATAGAGAAGGTGATAAAGAAATTACGAAAAGAAAAGTAAACAAGGAAAATGAGAGGAAATATGAAGAGGAAAAAAAGGTAGTAAAAAAAAAATGTGATAAACTAACAGAGGAGGGAAAAGGTGAAAAAGAGAAGTGACATAAAGGATGAAGAAAGAAATGAATAATTAGAGCAGACTCTGGAACTAGGTAGAGAGGGAAAGAAAAATGCAAGACGATGAAGTGAGAAAGGAAAAGAGAGGAAGAAATAAGACGAGAAGCTAAAAAAGGAAAGGGGAAAAAGCGACGAAAATGTTGAAGAAGCGAACTGGTGCGAATATTCTTACAGTGAGCAAGATTTGGTAACACGAAAACAACACATTTGTTTTTGTTCTATGCTCTCTCTCTCTCTCTCTCTCTCTCTCTCTCTCTCTCTCTCTCTCTCTCTCTCTCTCTCTCTCTCTCTCTCTCTCTCTCTCTCTCTCTCTCCTCTCTCTCTCTCTCTCTCTCTCCTCTCTCTCTCCCTCTCTCTCTGTCATCGAGGAGTAGAGACTTTTCAGGTTGGTATTTAGAAACTGAATACTAAATGGAAATTCAACAAATATGCTACGAGTTGCTGACCAACCCACACGATAGTTTCTTACTGCTGGTAGAATAAAGTGTTGCCGTTGCCTTTGAGACAGCGTATCCATGTTGAGAGGCGTTTGTTGAGCCTTTTCCCGTGTCTCCCCAAGATACTAAAGATGACACAGCGAGAACGGGGCGGCGCGCGTGTCCTCGTGGGAACCAGGCGAGCTGAAGGTAACAGCGTAAAGCGTTAAACTGCCGCAGCGCCAGCTTGCATCCCTGGAGGCGAGGAGAACGCTGAGACGAGAGGAGCCTGTCTGGGCAAGGAAGGTAGAGGACAGGAGTCTGAGGCGAAGGATTAGGATTGGCAGGATGATGGAAGGCCCGCTTAGCACGTGAGAGGGCTGAGTCAAGGACATTCGGAGACATCCGCGTCTACGGAAAGGGGAATCCCAAAGGAAAGGGAAAGTGCGGCGCCGATCCTGACGTAGAGAAAATGGCAATAGAAAAAGTGTGCACGCACCCCAGTGTACACGGGTTTTCTGCATCCGAGATGTGATCAGGAGAGCCTTAGGGGACCGGCGTCGGTGAAGGGGATCTCGCCGCCCACAGGAAGAGGATGGGGACATCAGAGAAGAGAGCAGGGGCGTGGGGCAGAGGACCATGTCGTCTACATATCTGCACCAAGAGTAGAAAGAAAAAATAAGGAAACCTCAAAGAACAGCATACAGAGATTGACAAGCATGTGTATTTTTTACGTTAAGGTGTAGATAGGGCTGATAGGCATGCATAAACACACACACACACACGTGAAAACACTTATGCACGTGTGTGTCTGTGACCCACTTACCCCTAGCCCCTTACACAAACACATACGCAAACTTAAACACACAAATACACACAAAACAGACTTCATTCCTGAGTCAATATTGTTGCGACCGCCACTTCCGGCTGCAACAAGTGGCCGTCCGCTGCCGTTGCAAGAAGGGAGAGTGAAGATAGATAAATCAACAGTTGCAAGAATGAGACAAGTGTTGCCGTCCATCTTGAGGGGCGAGAGGCGGGGAAGGGGGAAGAGTGGGAGAGGAAGGAGGGGTTGGAGAGGTGGGAGAAAGGGAGGAAGAGGAGGAGGAGACTGAGGAGGTGGAAGAAGAAGTAGGAGGTGAAGGAGGGATTGGGGAGAAGGTGAAAGGAGAAGGGAAGATGAAGAGGGGCAGGTGACGAAAAGGAATGAGAGATGAAGGAAAGGTTGACGAGAGGATGGAAAGGAATGGACAGAAACAGAATATAAAAAGGATGGACGGATAGGAGGCTCCAGGAAACGAAGAAGGAAAAAGGAAAAGTTCTGGATTTTCTTTTCTTCCATTTTCCTTGGCCCCTCCATTGATGTGTCGCTTTAAACTCTTTTTATAACTATATTATTATTTAATATATATATATATATATATATATATATATATATCTCACTTTTGTTATATTTCTAATATTTTTTTCTTGTTGAAGTTAAAGCATCATTGTCACCCTTGTAACCACTATCAATATTTTGTAGTGTCATTAGATTACTAGTACTGCTATTGTTGCTGTTGTTGTATCGTCCTTTATATTCATGTGATTTGATTGTTGTTCTTGATATATTTTCCTCGTTATCATCATGATTGCAATTATCATTATTATTACCACGTCATTTTGGTGGTTATCAGTATCATTATTATTATTATCATCATCATTAATGTTTTTATTGTTGTTATTATTATCATAATTACTACATTTTTTATACTACTACGACTACTATTACTACTACTACTACTGCCATTAATTTGAGTATTGCTATTATCCTTATTATCATTATTATCCTTATTATTACTGTCATTATAATTATTATCACTGTTATTGTTTTATTATAAACATTATTATCATTATTGTTATTATTGTTATTTTTGTTGTTGTTTCTGTTATTGTATTTATTATAATTATTACTATTTATTATTATCATTATTATTGTTATCATAATCATAATCATCATCACCATCATCATCATTATTATTATTACTATTATTACTATTACATTACCATAATTATTATTATTATTATGATTATTATTATCATTATTATCATTATCAATATCATCATTAACATTTCTATTATCATGATCAGTATTATCATTATAATTAATATAATTTCATTATTACTATTATTATTTTGTTATTGCTATTGTTATTACTATCATTATTATCATTATCATTATAATTATTATCATTATTATTGCTATTATTATTGTTATTATCATTATCATTTCATCATATAACTATTATTATTATTGTTATTATTATCATCACCACCATTAGTAGTTGTAGTATTGGTAGTAGTACCATTATGATTATTATTATCATTATTATTATTATTATTATTATTATTATTATTATTGTTATTATTGCTATCATCATCCTTTTAATTATTATTATTACTAGCATTAGCATTAGCATTATTATTATTATTATTATTATTATTATCATCTTTATAGTTTTCTTTATTATTATTGCTATCATTATAGTGAATATCATATCCATAATTACAATCATAATTATATTATTAGTTTTCTTATCATTATCATCGTTTTCATTTTCGTTTTCTTTTTCTCTTCTTTGTTTGTTGATACTTCATCACCATTATTTTTCATTATAGCAATATCATTATCTATATTATTATTATTATTCTCATTATTATCATTTTCTATTTTGCTATGATCATTATTACTGTTATCATTATTGTTATTATCATCCATTTAATTGTCATTATTATTATCATAATTATAATTGCTAGATATTATTGTTATTATGATGATAGCAGTGATGATAATAATGATAATGATTACGAAGATAATAATAATAACTATGTCAGAGATAATCACATCTATTGTTATTATTATTATTATTATTATTATTATCATTATTGTTATTACTTTTGTTGTTGTTATTATTATTATTTTATTATTTTCATTATTATTGCACTTATTATTGTTAGTATTATTATAATTATTGTTATTACATTTATCATCATCATCATCATTATCATTATTATTATCATCATCATTATTACTATTGTCATTATCATTATTATTAGCATTACTAATATTTCTGTTACCATTATTCTTAATCGTAATCATTATTATTATCCTCATTATTATTTATATTATTCTCATAATCATTGCTGTTACTATTATAATAACTCTCATTATAGTTCTTATTTTCGTCATTATCATATTTACAATAATTGTTTTCATCGATTTAATCTATACTATCATTATTAATTTTGTTATATTTGTTATTATCGTTACTCGTGTCATTATCAGTACCATTACTGATATTATTATCATTATCATTATCATTATTATCACTTTTAGTATTGTTGTCATTGCTATAATCATTGTTATTATAGTTATCATTAAGATTATTATTACCATTACCTTTATTATCATTACCATAAACCAACTTATTAACACAAATAAAACGCGTCACACACACACGCACACAAAAAGACCACATACATTTATAAGCACAAACAAACACTCACACATGCCACTTACACAAGCACAAACAAACAAACACAAACAAAAAATACCACATGCACACGCATGAACAAGCACAAAAAAACATACAAACACACATACTTCAAAACACACACACGCACACAAACAAACACTCCCATACGCATACTTCAAAGCACACGCACACAAACAAACACTCCCATACACATACTTCAA
>NC_061838.1:17402074-17407074 GCF_019202785.1 Penaeus chinensis | reverse complement strand
TGCGGGTTTGTGGCTGTGTTTATATTTGTGAGTGTATTTTGTGTGTATGTTTGTGTTTGTTAGGGTTTGTGTCCTTTTGTTTATTTGTGTTTTTTATGCGTGTTAGTATTTTTTTGTGTTTCTTTGTTTTTGTTTGCGTTCCTATGTGTATCAGTTTGGGTTTGGGCCGGGAACATATAACCAGGTAGCTCCACTTCCATATGTCCTGGTGAATCTAAAATGAAAAAGGACTTTTTTCCAAGAGTTATTCTAAAGGCTGTTGATATTAGGGAACTCTTCGTTATAAATAAAAGAGTTTTTTAATTTTGTTTTGTTTAGTTCTGAGTAAATTATACACATAATTATGTATCTAGCGGTATCTTATATCTCACCTCGCATTCTCATTGGCTTAAACGCGATGACATCATTAGCTCCGCCCCTGCATTTGACCCGGTCTTTTTCAGTGCATTTATTTGAAAACGGTTTATTAATAACAATGGTACAAAAATAAACGAACACGAAACCAAGAAAATAAGAAATAAAAAGAATATTTGATATTTCTAATAAAGCCAAAGGGGCGGGGCTTAGCTCGGGAGTTACCAATTAGGATTTTCATCAAGAACTAGGGTTCAAACTGCCTTAGGTTTGGGTGTGTCTTTGTCGTTTTTCAAGTGTTTGTGAAAGTTTGTGTACTTATGTATGTTTGTTTATATACGTATTTATATATTATGTGTGTTTTTGTAGGTTTATTTATGTTTGTCTGCGCTGGCTTCCTTTCTTCATTTTCTTGCTTTTTTCCCTTGTTTTACGTCTGATTTTATACTGGATTTGCATTTTCATTTCCATGAGTTTGTTATCTGTTTCTGCATTTGTACTATTCTGTGAATCTCTTTGTCTGATTTGTACTCGTCTATATCTTGAATGCATTGTTTAATACTTGCAATTGTCCTACGTAACATTAGAACATTTTACTTTGTATGCATTTTACACGAAGGAATTATACATACATGCATGCGTATATATATACAAGTTTTTTTCGTGGTTTATTTGAGAATAGCAGCCATACAGCTGAAAACTTAAAATAAGACATAAATAAGATTCTCTCATGTTGCACTGTATGTAAATCAAACTACAAGCCTTATCTTGCAAAATAATTTCTACTAATGAGTCTAACTATAGTAGGCACTGCTTATGCCTGTCCGTCCGAGATCTCAGAGGCACGAGCTTACTGTGTGAAGAAATGTGTGTGTGTGTGTTTATGAACGCACACAAATATGTGTTTGCATGTGTGTATGTACATGATTTTAAGTATTTTTTAATGTATATTATGATACTGTATCCTCTACACTGGTAATAAATCTCATCACAAAGACATAATGAATATACTTTGAATATAACAAGCGTCGTGTTACACTGTGGGAGGAATGCAAACCAGAATGAACTAACAAGACAAGGCGGCTGGATTCGCTTGTACAAATCAACAGTTGTAACACCACGGTAACAACCTTTGTTTTCTGTACCGTGAATCACATTTGCGAATTTTCATTTGTCTGAATGCATGTGGCGAAAATGAAATTAATTGTATTTTTTTTTTTTTTTTTTTACAGATTAATTTACCGTCATTATTATTATCATTAACACTTTTATTATCATCATTAGTACTATCAAAATTGTTATCATTATTACTATTCTAATAATTAACAAAATTACAGTCATTATTATTTGCATTACTGTTATTATTTTTCCTCTTAAAATTGGTATTCATATCATCATTGTTGTTCATTTCATTAATATCACTTTTACTATTTTTTGATCATTACTATTATTACTATTGATACTACAAAATCATTATAATCATTATTTTGCTATTAATATTATCATTATTATTATCATTATCATTACTATAGTTCATATTATCGTTATTATTACCATTATTAATATTATTATTATTATCATTATCATTATTATTATCATTATCAATATTATTATTATCATTATTATTATTATTATCATCATCATTATAATTATCATTGTTATTATCATTATTGTTATTATGAATATTATCATTATTATCATTATTATTATTTGTGTTATTATTTTTATTATTATCATAATTAATATTATTATTATTACCATTATTTCTGTTATCTTCATGCTTATTTTTATTACTATTACTGTTATTATCATTATCATTATCATCGTTCTTAATATTTTTTTATCAATGATTTAATTTTATTATTATGATTATTATGATAATAAGGACAAATATTGTCATTGTCATTATTATTATTATTACTGATATTATAATTATTATTGATGTTATTATTACCATTATTATTATTATTGTTATCATCATTAAGATTGTTTTTTATGTTGTTGTTGTTATTATCATTTCATTATCATTATCACCTAGATTATTATTGTTATTATATTCGTTGATATTATTAATATTATTATTATTATTATTGGTATGATGCTAATTATTTTTAATCACCATTATTCCTATTATCATTATCATAATTGCTTATAGTATTATTATTATCAAAATTATTGTCATTACTATTATCATTCTTATCATTATTGTTGTTATCATTAACATTTTCCTTATCAATAATGTCATTGTTATCATCATTTTTCCATCATTATTATTATTGTCATTATCATCATTTTCATCAATATTGCCATTATCATTATTATGATAAATTAATTATGATTATCATTATTATCAACCGTATTTCTGTCATTATAATCATTATGTTTTTGCTTTCATTATCATTGTTTTTAACAAATGTTCTTTTTTACTTCTAATTGGCATTATTAACACCATCTTATCATAATTTCATAATCATTGTCATTGCCATTATGATCATTATTACAATTGTTGTTGTTCTTATCCTCATTATTTTTACTGTAATCGTCATTGCCATTAGTATTATCATTGCTGTTATCATCATAATCATAATCATAATCATAATTATCATTATTGTTATTATTATTATCATTATCATCATTACTATTATTATCATTATTTTTATATATTATTATAATATCATTATTATAACTATTATTATTATTATTATTATTATTATCATTATTATTCTTACCATTATTAATTATTGTTGTTATTTATATGATTATAATCATTATTATTGAATGGTAAAACTCTCTACCGTGTTGATACTATGGTAGAGAAACTCGCAATGTAAAACTAGATTTATTGAGAGTGAGATTCCTAAACTGTAGCCTCACTTTTAATTAATCTACTTTTTTCATTGTGGGTTTTTCTACCATCATTATTATTTTTGGTGTTGCTGTTATTGTTGTTATTATTTCTATAATCATGAGCATCATTGTCATTATTATCGTTATAATTATTGCTATTATTAATATTTCATGTTTTATTAATATTATTATCATTATCATCATAGTTATCATTATAAATATCTGTATTCTTATTATAATTTTCATCATTATCACTTCCATAGTCGTCACCATCATTTTTATAGTAGTATCATTATTATTATTATTATTATGAATATCCTCTATATCATTGTTATTTTCCTCAACTATTTGTTTTATTGTTGTCAATATTATTATTAATTTTAGTAGTAGGAGTACTAGTATTATCACCATCGTCATCACTATCATCATTATTATTATTATTATTATTATTATTATTGTTATTATTATTAATGTTATTATTATTATTATTATCATTATTATTATTATTACTATTTTTATTATTAGTATTAGTATTATCTTTATTATAAGTTTCTTCATTATCATATTATAATAATGATAATAGTAATAATTTTAAAATGATGGTAATGATAACAATAATAATAATAGTGATAATAACAACAACAATAATGAATGATAATAATATTGATAACAATAACAATGATAATCATAACAATGTTAATATAAATGATGATGATATTACCATTATCCTTTTTATGATGATTATTATATCCTCATTGTTATTATCAGGATTATTGTTATTACTCTCATTAACTTTGTTATAACTTTTATTATTATGGTCATCATTATTATCGTCATTATTAAAATTTTTATCATTATTATCATTATCATTTTACTATTATAATGATAATAATAAAGATAATCTTTATTATCATTATTTAAATTATCACACTATTATCAGCATCTTCATTATCATTATTATTACTGTTATTACCATTTTATTATTATCATCAATATCACTATCATTATCATTATTGTTACTTTTGTCATTAAAAGCATTATCATCATCATCATCATTATTATCATTACCATTATTATTATTGTGATTATTGTTCTTGCTATAATGGTTATCAATTATATTATTATTGTTGATACTATTATTGTCATTAATGCTATTACTACTATTACAATTACTAGTCTCATTATTTTTACTGTTATTATCATTGTTAATGTCATTATCACTATTACTATGATAATCATGATCTTTATAATTGTAATTATTGTTTATTGTTTTTTATTATCCTTACTATTAATATCATTATCATTATTATCATTGTCACAGTTATTGTCACTATTATTATTATCATTACTATTATTATCATTATTATTATTATTACTATTATTATCATCATCATCATTATTATCATTATTAACCTTATTAATATTATTATTAATTTCATTATTATTATTATTATTATTATTATTATTATTATTATTATCATTATTATTATTATTATTATTATTATTATCATTATTATTGTTATTACTGTTATTATCTGTATTACTATTTTCCTTATTATCATTATTTTTTTATCATTATCATTGTTATTATTATTATTATTATTATTATTACTATTATCATTATTATTACTATTACCATTAACATGATCATTATCATTGTTACTGTTGTGATCAGTATTATTTCAATTAATTATTATTGTTACTATTAGCTTATCATTACTGTCGTTACTATCATATCATTACTTTTTTGTTATTTGTATAATAATTACTTTTATTATCATTATATATGTTATCATTAT
>NC_061838.1:17389574-17392074 GCF_019202785.1 Penaeus chinensis | reverse complement strand
CTCTTTCTTTCACTTTCCCTCTCTCTCCTCGTTGTCTCCCCTATTCGTTCTTTCTCTTTTTCCCTCTCATGTCTTCCTTCTTCTCCGTTGTCTCTGTTCTCACTCTCTCCGTTAATTCCTCTTCCTATTTATTCCGCTTTTCTCTCACTCGCCTGTTCTCTTTCACTCATTATCTCAATTATTAGAATTACTGTTATTAATACTGGCATTACAATTTTCATCAGTTATAGCAGGAATAGATTTAGTAGTAGTTATGATTATTATTAGTTTCATTATCCTTTTTATTACCATCACTATAATCATTAATACTATCATCATTTTTATTATCATTATGAATATTATTATTATTATTATTATTATTATCATTATTATTATTATCATTATTATTATTATCATTATTAATATTATTATTATTATTATTATTATTATTATCATCATTATTATTAGCATTATTATTAGCATTATTATCGTTATTATCATTATTATTATTATAGTTATTATTATTATTAATATTATTATTATTATTATTATTATTATTATTATTATTATTATTATTACTACTGTTATTATTATTATCATCAACATCATCATCATCATCATCATCACATCATCATTATCATTATCATTATTATTATCATCATTATTATTATTATCATTATTATTATTATCATTATTATTATTATTATTATTGTTGTTGTTGTTATTATTATCATTATTATCATCATTATTGTTATTATCATTATTATTACTATTATTATTATTACTATTATTAATGTTATTATTATTGTTATCATTATTATTATTAATGTTATTATTATTATTATTGTTATTATTATTACTTTTATTATTATTGTTATTATCATAATTATCATTATTATATTTATTATTATTATGATTATTATTATTATCATTATTATCATTATTATAATTATCTTCATAATTACTTTTATCATTATTACTATTATTTTCATTATCATTATTATTATTATTTCTATGATTATTATCATTATTATTTTCTATTTTTACTATTATTATTATTAATATTATTATTATAATTATTATCATTATTATTATCATTATTATTATTATTATTATTATTATTGTTATTGTTATTGTTATTACTGTTATCATCATCATTTTTATTATCATTATCATAATAAGTTCCATGATCATAATCACTATTATCATTATGGTTATTGTATTGTTATCATCATTATTATCATTATCATTATTATTTATTATTATTATCATTATTTATTATTATTTATTATTATTATCATATTATTATTATTATAATTGTTATTATCATTATCGTCAATGTCTATATTACCAGTATTATTTTTATCATCGGTATCACTGTTTTATTATTATCATCAGTATCATTGAAAGGAGAAAACACACTACCGTGTTGATACTATGGTATAAAAACCCACACTGTAAAACTAGATTTAATTGAAAAAGAGAGACTACAGTTTCGGAATCCACCTGGATTCCATCTTCAGGGCTGGAGATGGAATCCAGGTGGATTCCGAGACTGTTGTCTCCTTTTCAATTAAATCTAGTTTTACAGTGTGGGTTTTTATACCATCAGTATCATTATTATTATTGGTATTATTACTATCATTATAATCATCATTATTA
This sequence comes from Penaeus chinensis, assembly GCF_019202785.1. Classification (NCBI taxonomy): domain Eukaryota; kingdom Metazoa; phylum Arthropoda; class Malacostraca; order Decapoda; family Penaeidae; genus Penaeus; species Penaeus chinensis. Next base: position 17,390,433 of record NC_061838.1, on the reverse strand, counting down.
TTATTAATATTATTGTTATTGTTGTTGTCATTGTTATTATCATATTTATTATTATTATTATTATTACTATTATTATCACATAATGCCAATATTAATATTATCATTATCATCATTATTATTGCTGTCATTATTTTCATTATCATTACTATTACTATTTTCATCATTATTATCATTACTTTCATTTGCCAAATATAAACCAATTTATTCCTATTATATAATTCTTGGCATTATCCTATGACAATGAAACTGAACTAATAATCTATACAGAATGAAATAGTGAAAAGAAATATTTCATTTTTATAGTATCCCCAAGCTTTATATTCAATATAACATTTGTAATATCTGATTTATATTCATGATAAATAAAGCATTATGTCCAGCTTTAAAAACATATATTAACTAGCATTTTTTTCGCTATTACGTCGATAATGAATCTATCTACTGGTCGACGCGGTTTCTATTTATAAGCGTCGTGACGTTACACACCAAATCGAACATTGTTTGGAAAAATAAAAATTATACAAAGATCATGGATAGTGATAAGAAAGTTACGAATAAACTGACCCTCTTAAAAAAATAATAATAGATAAATAAATAAATACAAAAAAAATTATTTATATATATATATATGTGTGTGTGTGTGTGTGTGTGTGTGTGTGTGTGTGTGTGTGTGTGTGTGTGTGTGTGTATTATATTATATATATATACTCTGAAAAATATAAAACGAAAAAATAAAATATATAAAGATAAAAAAAAGTGCCCGAAACAAGATAAAAATCAACGAAAATTAGAAATGATATCAGTGGCCAATGAACTAACAAACAAAACAACAATTAATATCCACATAACCGAATCGCAA
>NC_061838.1:17352074-17354574 GCF_019202785.1 Penaeus chinensis | reverse complement strand
ATTTCTGTTGATCATCCGACGTGGAAGGAGGGAGAGGGGTGGGGGAGGGAGGGGGAGGGAGGGGGAGGGAGGGGGAGGGAGGGGGAGGGAGGGGGAGTAAGGGGAGAGAGGGGAGTGATGGGAGAGAGGTGGGGGAGGGTTGGAGAGTGAAGGGAGTGAAGGGGAGGGTTGGAACGAGAGGGGAGTGAAGGGGAGGGTTGGGGGAGGGATGAGGAGTGAGGGGAGAGAGGTGGAGGAGGGATGGGGAATGAGGGGATAGAGGTGGTGGAGGGTTGGAGAGAGAGAGGAGTGAAGGGGAGGGGTGGGGAAGTATGGGGAGTGAGGGGAGAGAGAGGGAAAGGTTGGGGAGGGATGGGAAGTGAGGGAAGAGAGGGGAAAGAGGTGGAGGAGGGTTGAGGGTGAAGGGAGGATGGGGGAAGGGGTGAAGTAGGGATGAAGAGTGAGAAGAGAGAGAGGGGAGACAGAGAGGGGTAGGAACAGAGAGTGAGGAGAGAGAAGAGAAAAGGAGTGGAGTAGGGATGGAGAAAGAGGAAGAAGAGGGGAGTGAATAAGAATAGAAAACTGGAAGAGGGCAGAATAGAGATGGAGTGAAAAGGGTGGAAGAAATATGAAAATAGGAAGGGCGGGAGGATCAGAGGAAAGAGGGAAAGAGGAGGAGGGGAAGGAGGTGAATGGTAGAGCAAAAAAAGGAGGGAGGGGGGGAGAGAAAATAGAAGCAGAGGGGAATGAGGGAGAGGGAGAAGGGTAAAGAAGAAAGAAGAAAGGGGAAAGAGGAAATCGAAGGAGAAGAAGACGATTACAGGAGAAGAGAAAGAGGGGGAAGGGTAGAGAAGGGGGGTGAGATGAAGACGAGGGGGGAGAAGGGGAGAGGGGGGGGAGGGAGAATGATTGATTGTGTTCCTTAAACATCACCTTCTATATTCATCTTGCGAACCCTCTGTTTTCCTTTTCATTTTGACTTGATCTTTTTCTTTATTTCATTTTCTTCCTTTACCTTTCGTCTTTATCTGTAGTTTCTCTTTGATTTCATTCCGCTGATTTATTTATCTAACTGTCTATCTGTTCGCCTACTCGCTTCTTTCTCCATCTACTTTTCTATCTATCAGTCTACTTCAGTGTCTATTTCTTTCGCTCTCTTAGTTTTCGTTGGCTTCTTTCTGCCTTCAATTGCTAATTCCTTTTTCGTTCTCATCGTTCCTCCTATTTTTTTCTCTGTTTTGTTCCTCTTCCTTAATTTCTTTCTTCATTTCTCGCTCGTCCCCAATTTCTTCGAAATATCTCTTCCTTTTCCCTAATTCCTTTAATCTCCCTCTTCTCTAATTTCTTCATCTTCCTTTTCTTTTTTTATGTTCACGTTCTTCCTACTTACTATTTATTCCCTATTCTATTTCTTCGTCCTTATCTTATTCCCATTTCATCATTCCTTCTTCTTAAGTACTCTCATCCGCCCCTCCTCTATCCCCTCCTTCATGTTTACTTTGAAATTGGTCGGACGAAGGGGAAAGGGGGTGGAGGGAGGGAGGGTAGGGAGGGAGGGGGGGATTGGGCCTGAACAGTGAAAGGGGGAGGGGGGGGGAGGATCTGTCTACATGAATAATGTGCGTTCTTGCCATCCATCAATAGCGTCAATCTCTGTTTTAGCACAAACAGAAAAGATTGCTTGGTATCTTTCGCTTAATTTTCCTTCCCTATTTACCCGACTACTTATGCATCTCTCTATCAGTTCATCCATCAATGTATCTTGCTGTACTCTCTCTGTTTATCTTTCTAGTAATCCGTTTGTTTATGGATCTATGTTTCTACTTGTGTATCCATCTGTCTGTCTGTCTGTATAGTTATTATTCCCACTTATCTATTTATCTGTCTATCTCTCTATAGATCTGTCTATAGACCTGTCTATCGATTAATCTCTCTCTCTCTCTCTCTCTCTCTCTCTCTCTCTCTCTCTCTCTCTCTCTCTCTCTCTCTCTCTCTCTCTCTCTCTCTCTCTCTCTGTATATATATACATATATATGTATATATAAATATATGTATATGTATATACAAATATATATATACATATATATATATATATATATATATATATATATATGTGTGTGTGTGTGTGTGTGTGTGTATGTTTATATGTATATATATATATATATATATATATATATATATATATATATATATATATATATATAAACATATATAAAACTATATATATATATATATATATATATATTTGTGTGTGTGTGTGTGTTTGTGCGCGTGTGTGTGTGAGTATGTATGTGTATGTGTAGATATATACATATATATGTGTGTGTGTGTGTGTGTGTGTGTGTGTGTGTGTGTGTGTGTGTGTGTATGTATATATATATATATATATATATATGTGTGTGTGTGTGTGTGTGTGTGTATACATATATATATACATATATATGTTTATATGCATATATATATAGTATATACGAATCTAATTTCTCTCTTTCCCTAGATCTCCTGGTGGCCCCTCCTTCCC
>NC_061838.1:17332074-17334574 GCF_019202785.1 Penaeus chinensis | reverse complement strand
CTCTAGCTTACCTTCCTAGCTCTGCCCCGTTCCTGTCTATCTATTTCTCCCTCTCTCTCTTTCTATATCTATCTATCTCTCACGCTCATCATTGTTTTTTATCGTAGAATTTTATATTTATATTTTTGTTCAATACCACTATTTACAACAACTGCTATTGTCACCATTTCATCGACGATCACCAGTGAAAACATACACAAAACATGACTAACAACACCTCAACAATGCACGTGCTCATAATGATAAAATGAAACAAAAAGGGTTTGTATATTTGCATTAGGAAAGCAGGAAAAAGGCAGATGACAAAAATGCAAATGGATGCTTTTGATGTTGATGTTTTATAAAAGGACGAAAATAGAAAAAGGCATCAGCATCTCTCTCTCTCTCTCTCTCTCTCTCGCGCGCGCGCTTTCTCTTGCTCTCTCTCTCCCTCTCTCCCTCTCTCTCTCTCTCTCTCTCTCTCTCTCTCTCTCTCTCTCTCTCTCTCTCTCTCTCTCTCTCATTCTCTCTCTCTCTCATTCTCATTCTCATTCTCTCTCTCTCTCTGTCTCTTTTTACGAATCTTTCTCTATTCATCTTATCATGAGTTGTGGAATCGTTATCATTGTTATTTTTATTGTCACAATAAATATAATTATTGTCACTACATTATTACGATTGTTATCATTATCATTATTGTTATTAATATTATCACTATTGTTGTTATTATCATTGTTATTATTATCATTATCATTATTATTACTATTATTATCATTATTATCAATATTTTTATCATTATTATTATCATCATCATTACTATCATTGTTATTATTATTGTTATCATTATTACTATTATTATTATTAATATTATTATTATTATTATTATTATTGATATTATTATTATTATTATTATCATTATTATTATTATCATTATTATCATTATTATTATTATTATTATTATTATCATCATTAATAATAATAATAATAATTATTATTATTATTATTATTATTATTATTTTTATTTTTATTGTTGTTGTTTTTGTTCTTGTTATTATCATTATCGTTATTATCACTATTTTATCATGGTTACTATAACCAGGTTTATTATTATTTCTATTGTTATCCAAATTATTGATATGACTATTATTATCATCACTGTTATGCCTATCACGTTTATCATCAGTGGCGTAATCATCGTCATCATCATTATTACTATTATCATTATTATTATCTTACTGTGTTTACTATTACTCTTACTATCATGTTAAAATAATTAGTACAATTTTGTATAATTATCATCATTTTCATTATCATCATTATCATTATAATCGTTATCATTAACATTATCATTATTATCACTGTCATTAACCTTATCATTATCATTATCAGCATCCCTTCTCTGTCTTTTTTCTCTCTAAGAGTTAAAAATTTAAAAAATCCGTGGTTAGATTTTAAAGCTAGTAATCTGCCATAAGAACTTAGATTGAATTATTCTAGATAACACACAGTAGGATTCAATATACATGCCATATTAGGGCCCTTTTTGCCATGATGGGCAAATTCACTGAAATATTTTGGGATTCGAAGGAAATTTGAAGTGCCTACAAACTAAACAATATTTAATAAAAATGTACGCAAATTTCACGTCGTCTACTTTTAAAATCGTAACATTTCGGGATGACAACAGGAATGAAAGAGATATTGCAAATTATGAAGCGTTTTACGTCACACCTACTGTACTGATTGATATACCTTATATCCACCTAATATATCTTATACACACTCCTTGTATGTCGTATTTTCTTATCTGATGTTTCTGTTAACAATATTCTACTCCATCCTAATGAATAATTTCCAAAATACGCTTCGTACCTATACAAATACGCTACGGTGAACGGAGATGTATTACTATTATCATTGTTATTGTTATTATTTTCATTCCTATTGTTAATGTAATTATCATTATTAGTTTTGTTATATTATTGCTATTATCATTACTATAATCATTTTATTATTATTACTCTCACTTTTATTACAATTATCATCATTATGATGACTAATAAGATCATTTTGATTATTATTATTGTTATTATTGTTATTATTATTATCATTATCATTATTATATACATATATATAAATAAATAAATATATATATATATATGTATATATATATATATATATATATATATATATATATATGCCTGCATTGTTGTACAACTGGAAAAACAATGAGCAGGTTGGAGAAAGAGAAAGAGAGAGAGAGAGAGAGAGAGAGAGAGAGAGAGAGAGAGAGAGAGAGAGAGAGAGAGAGCGAGAGCACGGCCGAGGGCGGGGCAGGGATAGTGGGCGGGCAACGGGCGTCCAGAAGCTGACGGGCGGCCTTGGCAGTCAGCCTTCGAAAGGACGTTGTTCCCCTAATCAGGTAATTACGTTACCAATCAACAAGTCCAGCTGCTTCCTCTCCCTCCCCTGCCCTCCCCCCTCCCTCGCCCCCTCTCCTGCCCCCCCCCACCCCACTCCT
>NC_061838.1:17327699-17331974 GCF_019202785.1 Penaeus chinensis | reverse complement strand
CCCCTCCTTCCATCCCCACTTCCTCCCTTTCCTTCCCTTGCATCCTTCCTCCATCTCTTCTATCCCCTATCTTCCCCTCCATAACACCCAACCATCCTCTCCCCTCCTATTTTTGCTCCTCATATTTCCCCCAACTTCCCTTCCCCTCATTCGTTCTCACTCTCTCTCTTCCTTTCCCCTCATTCGTTCTCACTCTTTCTCTTCCATTCCCCTCCATCCCTCCCTCGTTTCCTCAGCTCCACCCTCCATCCTCTTCATCCTCCATCTCTCCTTCTTTATTCTTGCCCTTTCTCTTTCCCTTCCCTTCTTCCTTCCCCACTCTATCCCTTCTCCTCCCCTCCTTCCTTCCCTTATCCCCCCTCCCATTTTCTTACCCCTCTCCCGTTCTCTCTTTTCCTCCCTCCCCCACTCTCCCCCTTCCTTCCCCCTCCACTCTCCCCCCATCTCCCCATCCTCCCCCTACCACCACGGATTTGCTTAGCCAAGGCTCAATTGCGTTGCTGTTTATATTCTTCTGAATATATTTCGCACGCAGGCAAGTGTCTCGGGAATTCCCAGGGAGCGCGCGACTGTCGAGAAGTTTTATCATTGCCTGAATATTATCTGCATAACGGAAGGGGTGAGTGGCGAGTGGGGAGGGGTGTGTGGGAAGGCGTGAGAGGCGAATGGGGAGGGGTGAGTGGCGAGTGGGGAGGGGTGTGTGGGAAGGCGTGAGAGGCGAATGGGGAGGGGTGAGTGGCGAGTGGGGAGGGGTGTGTGGGAAGGCGTGAGAGGCGAATGGGGAGGGGTGCGTGGCGAGTCGGGAGGGTTTGAGTGACGAATGGGGAGAGGTGAGTGACGAGTGGGAAGGGGTGAGTGGCGAGTGGGAAGGGGTGAGTGACGAGTGGGAAGGGGTGAGTGGCGAGTGGAGAGGGGTTAGTGGCGAATGGGGAGGGGTGAGTGACGAGTGGGAAGGGGTGAGTGGCGAGTGGAGAGGGGTTAGTGGCGAGTAGAGACGGATGAGTGGCGAGTGGGAAGGGGTGAGTGGCGAGTGGGGAGGGGTGAGTGGCGAGTGGGAAGGGGTGAGTGGCGAGTGGAGAGGGGTTAGTGGCGAGTGGGGAGGGGTGAGTGGCGAGTAGAGACGGATGAGTGGCGAGTGGGAAGGGATGAGTGGCGAGTGGAGACGGATGAGTGGCGAGTGGGAAGGGGTGAGTGGCGAGTGGGGAGGGGGTAGGATGATAAGTAAGGAAAATAGTTGGGGAAAAGGATACTGGTAGGATAAAGGGGTCTGGGGAGATGGACGTGGGTTGGGGAGAGAAGGTGGAGAGAAAAGAGTCGAAAGAGGAAGGAGCTGCTTCTGGTAGTAAGGGGTGTTAGGGAGAAGGAAGTAGGCATGGGAAAGGCGTTGGGGAGAAAAAAAAGGGCACGAGAAACGAGTTGGGGAGATGGGTATGCTAGGAGGGGGGAGTTAAGAAAAAGATAGGCATAGGAGTTGGGGAGGAGGGGCCCGGACATTGGAGGAGAGGAGTGGGGAGAAGGGGAGGGGAGGGGGAAAGGGATGGGCAGTGGAAGAGGGATTGGGGAGAAATTAGGGAATAGAGTAAACGAAGGGGGGGGTGGGGGAGAAGGAATCGGTTGGCAGAAGGGGTAGTTGCTGAAAAAGGTGGGGAAGGAGAGTGGGGAGAAGGAAGTGGGAACTGGGGAGCAAGAACTACGGGATGGGAGTTTGGGGAAATCAGGCGAGGTGGATAGGCATGGGGAAGGGGATAGTTAGAGGGGGGAGGGGTGAGGGGGGGCTGAGAAGGAGGGCCGTCTGGGTTAGGAGCCTTTTTCTTATTTCTTCATCTGTTTCTGTCTCTCTGCATGTCTTTCTGTCTCTTTTTTTATATCGCCCCTTGTCTTTCTATCTCTCCCCGTCTCTTTCTATTCCTCCCCGTCTCTTTCTATTTCTCCCCATCTTTTCCTGCCTCTCCCAATCTCTTTCTGTCTTTCCCCATCTCTTTCTATCTCCCCCTTTTCTTTCTATCTCTCCCCATCTCTTTCTACATCTCTTTCTATCTCACTTTGTCTCTCTCTCGGTTTGTGCTGAAGATTAAATTTAAATTTTAATTATCTACTTTTTTATAATTGATGTTAGAAATAAAAGTAAGGGTAATTATCGTTGATATGGTAGTAATAAAACTTATAATAATACAACAGTTAATGATATTAGTATTATTAGTGCTGCTGCTGATGCTAATACTAATACAACTGTTATTATTGCTGCTACTGTTAATAATGATGATAATAATGATGATAATAATGATGATAATAATAATAATTAACATTATTATAACGATGATGATGATCATCATCATAATCATGATCTTGATAATAGTAATGATGTTAATGATAATGATAATAATGATAGTAAGACTAAGAATGATGATAATGATAACAATAATATTAATGATAATAATAGTAATAATGATGACAATAGTAGCAATAATAATATTGATAACAATATTGATAGCATCAATACAAATAATAATAATAATAATAATAATAATAACAAAAACAATAATAATGTTACGGGGAATGATACTAATTGTAGTATTATTGACAACAATAATAGTAATAATAATAACATTAGAAAAAAATATATAATAATAGTAATAATAATAATGATAGTAATGATAATAATACATATTTTGTATAATGATAACGATAATAATACCGCCAATGATAATGACAAAGATGATTATGATATTCGTAAAGGTAATACTACAATGATGTTACTTTCATCATCATTATCATCATCGTTATTGCTATAATTTTATTGTTATTACTAATCTTATTCTTACCATTACTGTTATTTATATGTAATTGTAAGACAAGATGTACCAGACCGAGAAAAAGAAGAAGGAGAAGAAAAAGAAGAAGGAGAAGAAAAAGAAGGAGAAGAAAAAGAAGAAGAAATATGAATAAAAAATATATATATCGCCCATCCCAAAGCAGGGAAGGGGAAGCCACAGTGATAAAGATGGAGAAAACGAGACAGAAAATAACGCCGCAGAAAAGTCGAAAAACCGCGAATACCCCCCCCCCCCTCTCCCCCCTTACAAAAAAAAAGGAAAAATCTCCGAATTTATCCGCGAGGAAGCTGGAAGAAGCGCGAATCAGGAAACCAGAAGATAAACGGGAGGCAGAAAGAGTGAAAAAAGAGAGGCAAGGAGGCCCATAAAAGTCCAATAAGAAAGTAGGGGAAAGGGGGAAGAGAGAGGGAAGAGAGGGAAGGAATATGAGAAGAGAGGGGACGCAGATAAAAAGGGGAAGAGGGAGGGGAAGAGAGGGCGAGGCGGATGTACAGATAGGTGTAATGAGCACGTATATGCATCCATACACATAAATAAACAAGCACACATACACACACACACTTACACAAACATACTTCACACACCAATAACCAAAAAATAAATAAAAAATAAACAAAGAAACGTGACAAACAAAAACATAATCAGAAACAACAAAAACAGAAGAAAAAGAGACTGAAATAAGACCGAATAAAAGAGGGAAGGGACGAGAAAGAGGGAGCTAGGGGGAACCGAGGATATGGCGTCGAGACACTTTTCTGTCCCTCAAATTCCTAAGCGTCTCAAGGCTTGTGATAAATTCCGACACAGGAAGCCCAGCCTGGCGTGCGGCTTGCTCGAGCGGAGCCTTCGTTGGGCTCTCGCTCGCTCTCGGTCTGTCGGTCGGTCGGTCTCTATGTCTGTCGGTCTCGCTCGCTCTCGGTCTGTCTGTCGGTCGGTCTCGCTCTCTGTCTGTCTGTCGGTCGGTCGGTCTCTCTGTCTGTCTATATGTCTCTCTTTCGGTCGGTCTCTATGTCTGTCTGTCTGTCTTTCGGTCGGTCTCTATGTCTGTCTCACTCTCTCTTGCTCTGTCTTTCTGTTTCTCTGTGTCTCTTTGTCGATCTCTCTGTCTGTCTGTCGGTCGGTCTCGCTCTCTGTCTGTCGGTCGGTCTCTATGTCTGTTTCTCCTTTGGCCGGTCTCTCTGTCTGTCGGTCTCTCTGTCTGTCTATCTGTCTGTCTTTCGGTCGGTCTCTCTGTCTGTCTGTCTGTCAGTCTGTCTGTCTGTCGGTCTGTCTGTCTCTCTCTCTCTCGTTCTGTCTTTCTGTTTCTCTGTCTCTTTGTCGGTCTCTCTGTCTGTCTGTCTTTCGGTCGGTCTCTATGTCTGTCTGTCAGTCTTTCTCTTTTTTTTTATCTATATCTATCTACTATCTATTCTATAATCTTTTCTCTTTCTCCCCTTCTTCT
>NC_061838.1:17317699-17320199 GCF_019202785.1 Penaeus chinensis | reverse complement strand
ATCATTATTGTTATAATTATTATTATTATATTATTATTATCATTATAATTGCTACTATTATTATAATAACTGGTATCATTATCATAATTGTCATCATTATCATTATTCGTGTCATCAATATCATTATCATAAAACTAATCAAAAAAGAGTAATAGGCAAGAGGAAGTAAAAACAATTTTTCCTGTTTTTTGTTTTGTCTTTGTTTGTTTTTGTTTTTTCTTATTCCTCTTTCCCTCACTCTCCTCCATCTCCTACTCTTCCTTATCAAAAGAGTGACTTTGAGAAAAGTTTTTTTTTTTTTTTTTTTTTTTTTTAATGGCACAAACCTCCAACGAACCGAAAGGATTTAGAAAAGGAATTATTTAAACTCACTCATTCATCTCGCTCACAAAAGCCGCTTATCTCTTAAACTCTCTCTCCCTCTCTCTCTTTCTCTTTCTCTTTCTCTTTCTCTTTCTGTCTCTTTGTCTCTCTCTCTCTCTCTCTCTCTCTCTCTCTCTCTCGCTCTCTCTCTCTCTCTCTCTCTCTCTCTCTCTATCTCTCTCTCTCTCTCTCTCTCTCTCTCTCTCTCTTCGTGTTTTTTGTCTTCTCAGTGTCTCTCTTTTCCGCTGTTGTTGTTGTTGTTTTCTTTTTATCTCTCCTTCGCTTTCACTTTGTCTTGCTCTGTCTGTGTTAGTTCATCAGTCTCTCCCTCTTTCCTTCTCTCTCTCTCTCTCTCTCTCTCTCTCTCTCTCTCTCTCTCTCTCTCTCTCTCTCTCTCTCTCTCTCTCTCTCTCTCTCTCTCTCTCTCTCTCTTTCTTCCTCCCTTTTTAACTTATTTTTCCTACCTCCATTTAATATCCATATCCATTAGTTTCCCTTTCATTCTCTCTCCTTTTCAATCTCACTTTCTCTTCCATCTCCCCTCCATTTCTTTCTCCATTCCTTTCTTCCTCCCTCCCTCCCTCCCTCCCTCCCTCTTCCCCTCCTTTCCTCTCTCCATCTTTCTCACTTTTCCCTTCCTCCGCCTCTTCCTCCCTCCTTCCATTCATTTCTTCCTCCCTCCCTCCCTCCATTCCCTCTTCCCTCGCTGCCTTCCTCCCTCCCTCCCTCCCTCTCTCCTGCCCTCCTTTTCTCATCTCCCCTCCTTCCCTCGCTCGTATGCGCTGGCGTGTAACAAGGAAATAAACGCCATCTTATATTAATTTACTAAAGGGAGAGGGAGAGGGGAGGGGAAGGGAGTAAGAGAGAGGAGAGGGAGAGGGGAGGGGAAGGGAGTAGGAGAGGGGAGAGGGAGAGGGGAAGGCAATAGGAGAGGAAGAGGAAGACAGGAATGGAAGGAGGAGTAAGAGACGGAGAGAAGGGAAACGAGGTTGGGAGAGGGAGAAGGAGAGGGGAAAGGGGTGGGCAACGGAGAGGGGGAGACAAAGAGATAGGGGGAAAAGGACGAAGAGGATGGGAAGAGGGGAAAGGGGACGGGAGGAGGGAGAGGGAAACGGCAGGGGGCGGGGGTGGAGGGAGAGGGAATTAGGAGGATAGAAGGAGGAGGGAGGGATAGAGAAGAAGGAGGCGAAGGGTAAGGAATGGAAGAAATGACAGGGGGGGGGGGGGTGAGGGAAGGAAGACGAGACACGAAGAGAAGAGGAAGCGGGGAGGAAGGAGGGTGAAGGAGGGTGAGATCACTCTCTTGATTTGTAAGTTTGAGTATCTCTGACGCAGCGTCTTTGAAGATCAGGAGGAGGGAAAGAGACAGGGAGAGGAGGGAGAGGGAAAGGGAAAAGGAAGAACAGGAGGAGGAGGAATAGAGAGTGGGAGGAGGTGAAGGCCAAGGGATAGTAGAAAAATAGGATCAGAATAAGGAAGGGGGAAGGGAAGAAGAGGAAAAGGAGAGGGAGGAAGAGGAGTAATAACAGGTAAAAGGGGAGGATTTAGAAGAACAAGGAAAGAGAAAAGGAAGAGCAGAAAGAGGCAAAAAGAGGAGGAGGAAAAAGACAAAGGAGAAAATGGGAAGAGGAAAGGAGGAGCAGGAGGAAAAGAGAAAAGGAGGAGGGGGAGAAGGAGGAGGCAGAAAATAAGGGATGAGATTGAGAAGAAGAGAGGAAAAAGACAAGATGGTGAGATGAGAGGGAAGGAAGATGAAAAAAAGGAATTTGAAAAGTAGAGAGTGAAAGAAAAAGATGGATAGAAGGAGGAAGTGGAGGAAAAGCAAGAGATAATGAGGGAGAAGCAGAAAGACAAGGAGCAGATGATGGAGGAGAGAGACAGAGGGGTGTGGGGGGGGGGGGGTGACGAGAGCATAAAGATGGAGAAAGGGAGAGATAAGTAATTAGATAACGGTTTAGACGGAGATGAGAGAGGGGGATAAAATGATAACCTGATTGACAAAGGAGTATGGAATTATCCAAAAGACGTTGACGGATCAGTGAATACACTAATATATCATTTATGGCGCCTTACACAAATGCTGATGTTATTGTTGATAGAGAAGCTAAAAAAAAAGGGGTGCATGAATAAAAACAAA
>NC_061838.1:17275199-17280199 GCF_019202785.1 Penaeus chinensis | reverse complement strand
AGACGAGAGAGAGAGCGTAAAGAAAAAAGAGAGAGAGAGAGAGAGGAAAAGACACCAAGGACGAGAGAGAGAGTCAAAGCAAAAAACGAGAGGAGAGTAAAAGCAAAAAGACGAGATCGTCGAGAAAGAGACGAGCGAGGAGGTAACGAACAACACAACCACCCCTCTCTCTCTCTCTTCTCTCTCTCTACCCCTCTCTCTCTCTATACCCCCCCCCCCCCCCCGCCGGACAGTTTGGGTCCGATGGCCGTGTCATAGTACGCTCAAAACTCTGGTGAAGCTGAACGCCGACTGTAATTACAGGCTCTGTAGGTTGACAATTGTACGGTGTAATAAATTATATTCGGTTGGGATATAGTTTTTGCTGATTAAACTAGTGGGGTGTGTTGTGTGAGGATTGGGAGGGGGGGGGTATGTTGTAGGAGAAAGAGAGAAGGAGAGAGAGAGTGAGACGAGAGAGAGACATGAGAGAGAGAGAGAGAGAGGGAGAGGAGATTTAGAGGAGATAGATATATGAGAGATAGAGAGAGAGAGAGAGAGAGGAGAGAGGAGTTCGGAGAGAGAGAGAGAGAGAGAGAGAGAGAGAGGGAGAGAGATATAGAGAGATAAAGAGAGAGAGAGAGAGAGAGAGAGAGAGAGAGAGAGAGAGAGAGGGAGGGAGAGAGATATAGAGAGATAAAGAGAGAGAGAGAGAGAGAGAGAGAGAGAGAGAGAGAGAGAGAGAGAGAGAGAGAGAGAGAGAGAGAGAGAGAGAGAGAGAGAGAGAGAGAGAGAGAGAGAGAGAGAGAGAGAGAGAAGGAAAGGGGAGGAATTAAGCAGGGAGAGAGAATGAGGGAGGGAGAGGGAAGGATTTAAGGAGGGAGAGAGAAAGAAAAAGGAAGAGGGAAGGGAGGAATTAGGGAGAGAGAGAGGGAAAGAGAGGGAAGGAATTAAGGAGGGTGAGAGAAGGAACTGGGGAGAGATAGAGAGGGAAGGAGAGGGAAAGAATTAAGGAGAGAGAGAGAGAAAGAGGGAGGGAGAGGGAAGGAATTGGGGAGAGAGAGAGGAAGAGAGGGAGAGGGGGAGGAGAAATTAGGGAAATAGAGAGAAAGAGGGAGGGAGAGGGAAGGAGGAATTAGGGAGAGAGAGAGAGTGAGGAAAAAAAAGGGAAGTAAGGAATTAGGGAGAGAGAGAGAAAGAGAGAGAGAGAGAGAGAGAGAGAGAAAGAGAGAGAGAGAGAGAGAGAGAGAGAGAGAGAGAGAGAGAGAGAGAGAGAGAGAAGGAGACAAACAGACGGACAGACAGAAAGAGAGAATGAAAGAAAGAAAGAGAGAAAAAGAGACAGATAGACAGATAGATAGTGAGACAAACCGACAGCCAGACAGAAAGAGAGAAAAGAAGAAAGCGAGAAAGAGAGAAAAGAGACAGAGAGAAAGAGGGAATAAGCGACAGGGAGAAAGAGAGAAAGATAAAAAGAGAGAAACAGAGATAGAGAGAAAGGGAGAATCAGAGAAACAGAGAAACAGAGAAACAGAGAAGCAGAGAAACAGAAACAGAGAGAAAGAGAGAAAAAGAGAAGCAGAGAAAGAGCGAAAGAGAGAAAGAGAGAAAGAGATAAAGAGAGAAAGAGAAAGAGAAAAGTCAGAAAGAGATAAAGAAAGAGTAAGAGACAGAGAGAAAGAGAGAATAAGGGACAGAGACAGAGAGAATAAGAGACACAGAGAAAGAGAAAAAGATAGAAAGAGAGAAAAAGATAGAAAGAGAGAAACAGATACAGAGAGAAAGAGAGCAACAGAGACAGGGAAAAACAAAGACATAGAGAAAGAGAGAAACAAAGAAACAGAGACACAGAGAAAGAGCGAAAAAGAGAAACAGAGAAAGAGCGAGAGAGAGAAAGAGCAAGAGAGAGAAAGAGAGAAACAGAGAAACAGAGACTGGGAGAAACAAAGATAAAGAGAAAGAGAGAAACAGAGACAGAGACAAAAGCGAAAACGAGAAAGAGCGCGAGAGAGAAAGAGAGAAAGAGCGAGAGAGCGAAAGAGAGAAAGAGCGAGAGCGCCTGGCCCGCGGAAAGCCTCGCCAGAAACGACTCCCGCGTCTCGCAGTGGCCCCAAAACGACGTGATTTCTTTAAACTCTCTTAAAAGATAATCTAGATTGAATTTTCTTGTTTGTTGGGATTCGTTTTCGTTTTCCTTCGCTCTTTTTCCTTTTTTTTTTTTCGTGTATTATGGGTGAGGGAAAGCTACATCACGCAACACAATACTTGTAAATTACTTGGGAAAAGAATTTCTGTTGCTTTCGGCTTTTTTTTTTTTTTTTCTCTTGTTCTCTTGTTCTTTTCTGCCTATATATCGTTTTAGCTTCTTTTTCGTCTAGTTGTATATATCTATTTATTTCTGTATATCTATCTAGCTGTTTGTCTGTCTGTCCCTCTAGCTATCTATTTATCAGTTTATCTACTTATCTATCTATTTATCTATATCTATCTGTCTACTAATAATTGTGGCTGTCTGTCTGTCTCTTCATCTATTTGGATTTGTTTATCTATCTGTCTCTCCCTCACACACACACACATACACATGCACAAGCAAAAGCAGACACTCTTACACACACCCATACAACATATATACACATATGCTCATACACCCATACACATACACACACACACCCATACACATACGCACACACACACCCATACATTCACACACCCATACACACACACACTCATATATTCATACACCCATACAGCCACACACACACACACGCCCATATACCCATACGCCCATAAACATACACACACACCCATACACATACACACACACCCACACATTCATACACCCACACACACACACGCCCATACATTCATACACCCACACACACACACACACGCCCATATACCCATACGCCCATACACATACACACACGCTCGCGACTGGCCCTCACGCCCACGGCCGCCCACGACCCCACAACAACAGCCCCGTATATTTCCGTCCGCCCGAAGAAGTTCCCGGCGCGGTTAGAGCATTAAATTCCTTTAATGCGGCTTCGGGTTAAGGAAGGCTCTCCTCTCCCTTCTCTTCTGTCTCCTCTTCTTCTCTTCGTCTTTCCTTCCTCCTTTTTCTTCACTTTTTTTCTTATTTTTTTTTTTTTTTTAGGTTTTGTTTGATTTTTTTTTTCTCTCTCTCTCTCTTCTCCGTTTTCTTTTTATCTCTCTGTTTCTTTGTCTGTCTTTCTTTCTTCACTTTATTTTTTCGCTTATTTTCTCTCTTTCTCCACTTTCTTTCTTTTGCATATTTTCTCTCTTTCGTCACTTTCTTTCTTTCGCATATTTTCTCTTTCTTTTCTCCTTTTTCTTCTTTTTTTCTTATTTTCGGTTTTCTCATTTCGTTTTCTCTCTCTCTCGCTCTCTCTCAGTCTCTTTCTCTCTCTTTCTCTCTCTCTCTCTCTCTCTCTCTCTCTCTCTCTCTCTCTCTCTCTCTCTCTCTCTCTCTCTCTCTCTCTCTCTCTCTCTCTCTCTCTCTCTCTCTCTCTCTTTCTCTATCTATCTATCTATCTATCTATCTATCTATCTATCTATATATCTCTGTCTCTTTCTCTCTTTCTTCTTTCTTTTTGTTTTTTCAGTCAATTTCCTGACAAACTTTTCTCGCCTGTGCTCCATCTCCTCTTTCTCGCACTTCCAGCTTTCTTATCTTTATTGCTAACCCCGTTTTCGCGTTCTTGTTGTTCTTGTCTGTTTGTTTGTCTGAGTTTTTCGCCAGAGAGAACAGACGACACAAAGAAAATAATCCACTCCTCCTTCCCTCTTCTAGTCTAATATATTCTAATATTCCACCTTCCCTCCACTTCACTCCACTTGCATCCGCTCCACCTTCCCTCCTCTTCCCTCCATTTCTCTTCTCTTCGGTCTCATCTCCCTCCGCTTCACCCGACATTCCACTCT
Source organism: Penaeus chinensis (assembly GCF_019202785.1). Taxonomy (NCBI): domain Eukaryota; kingdom Metazoa; phylum Arthropoda; class Malacostraca; order Decapoda; family Penaeidae; genus Penaeus; species Penaeus chinensis. The sequence goes on along the minus strand of NC_061838.1, from coordinate 17,276,275 downwards.
CTCTTTCTCTTTACTCCACATTCCTTCCACTCCATTCTAGCCCCTCCCATCCCATTTTCTCTCCACTTCTCTCTCTCCACCCCACCTCCCCTCCACTTTTCTCTCTCCACCCCACCTCCCCTCCCCTTTTCTCTCGCCATCCAACCTCCCCTCCGCTTCTCCACATCCTCCACTCCACTCCACTTCACTCCACTCCACTCCACCCTACCGCATCATTAGATTTTTAACACATAGTCTTGTCTGTCGTGGTAATAGCACAGGTAATGTTCTAAACAGGTTAAACCTAATTGCATTAAGAATCCCACCTGACTGTATCATTTTCGTTACACTATAATAGCTTTTTCATATAGTAGATTACTTTATTAGCTTAAATAAACGCAGGAAATGAATAATCTCATTTCTTGATAATTGGTTTAATTTAGGCTGTATGAAATTATTCTGGAATAATAAGAAAGAGAGAGAGGGGGGGAGGGGGGGTTGGAGAGAGGGTGTGGGTGGGTAGGTGGTAGGAAGAGAGAGAGAGAGAGGAGAGAGAGAGAGAGAGAGAGAGAGGGGGGGGGGGAGAGAGACAGACAGACAGACAGAGATAGAGAGAATGAAAATGAGCAAGAGAGAAAATAGATAAATAACCAAACCACATAGACGAAGAGAGAAGAGAGAAGAGAGGGAGGGAGAAGAGAAGGAGAGAGGGAGGGAGAAGAGAAGGAAAGAGAAGGGGGCAGAGAAGGAGGGAGACCCAAACCACAACCCTTAGATAGCATGAATCGTGATCATTAAAACCGTGTTGTATAACAGAGAGGCCAGAGCGGATAATGAGTTATTTGCATTTTCCTCATATACAAAACCCCATTTTTCCCGATCTAGAGAAAGGTAAAATAATAAATGCATGGAAAAAGGGCGAAAAAATATTGAACCTTGGGGAAGCAATCAAGCAAGTGCTTCAAACCGAGGAGAGACACGGAACGCAGTGGGAAAGGGAGAAGCAGAATGGACATTTAGGGGAAATGGAGAGAAAGAGAGAAAAAGTGAGAGGGAGAGGAGAGGAATGTGGGAGAGGGGGAAGAAGAGGAAAAGTC
>NC_061838.1:17250199-17257699 GCF_019202785.1 Penaeus chinensis | reverse complement strand
GTGAGTGCATATATATATATATATATATATATATATATATATATATATATATATACATGCACTGTATGTGTGTGTTTGTGTGTATGTGTGTGTGTGTGTGTGTGTGTGTGTGTGTTTTGTTCGTTTCCCAATGTTATTTATAGCACACTGCAATTATCTTGCCATTCTGCTCTTTCTGTTCCAATGAATTTCATTTCCATGACCTCGAATGCCTCCCATTTCCCTGCTTCCATTACCATGAATCTATCATCATGATATACTACGATACACACGCGGACATACAAACACACCTTTATTCCCTTCTTCTCCTCCTAACTCTCTCATTTTGACCTGAAATCCAAACCACCCTTCGTTTCTCTTTTTTTAATTTTTCTTTTCTTTTTTTTCTTTTTTTTCTTTTATTCCTTATCTGCCTCCAAACCTTCCAGCCAATAATCACTCCGTAAAATATATATCATTTTCCTCGACTCCGGGATTAGATAAGCAAATCCTTGGGTCTGAAGCGCCTTTTATGCCCGGCTCAGCTAGCAATAATAGCCCTGCCAATAGCGAGCCGTTGATGAACCTTGCAGCTGCCATAAACAGTGGGATGACGTCATCGTTTTGAATAACCATTATGGTGGCGAGGAAAAAATGTACATATATATATTTATATATATACATATATATATGTGTGTATATATATATATATATATATATATATATATATATATATATATATATATGTATTTATATGTATATATATATGAATAGATGAATATATACATATACATATATGTACGTATGTTTATACACACACACACACACACACACATACACACATATTTATACATACATATATTTGTATATTCATATTCACACATACATAGACAGTTTTATACACACAAAGATAGAAAGGTAGAACCTTGCAGCTTCTATGAATACTGTGATGACGTCATTGTTTCGAATAACCATTAAGGCGAGGAAAAAAACATGGCAGAGTGAGATTTTCTTATGGTTAGATATCGATGGCTTCATAAGTGATGGTTGTTCATGGTTGTTTTGTTTTAGTGAGAGATATTGTGAGAAACAACGAGATGGTTGTGTTTGAGTGTGGCTTGCTGTGTCTCAGAAAAAAATGGATTGTATATTTTTTTATGTACTAAACTTATACCACTTTTGTCTTTCTCTGTAATACACACATTTCTAAGCCAAAAATGTTACCCCACCATACCCCCCCCCCCCCAACCACCGTGCTCGTAACTCCTTTTTTTCTCTAACCCCCCAACTCCCGACCCCCGCCCTCATCCCTCCCCTCCCTCCGAGAACACCCCCACTCCTCTCCCCCAGCAACTCCCACTCCCCCCTCCCCTTACCTCCCCACCCCCCTCCCCTTTACTCTACCTACGCTTCCCTCCCCCTCCCCCTTCCTGGTAACGCCTCCTCTCCCTTTACTCTACCCACGCCCCCTCCCCCCCTTCTCTCTTCTCCCTCTCCCCCCCCCAACCTCTCCCCTTCCCCACCATCTTATGTCCAGACCTATGACTTCCGTTTTTGTTAAGGAGTATTAACTGGAGTACTTCAAGTGACCGGAGGGGGGGGGAGGAGAAAGGAGTAAGAGGAAGAGAGGAGGGGAAGGGGGGGGTATAAAGGATGGCAAGAGGGGGGGAGGGAGATATATTTGTTACTTCCCCTTTCCTGCCTCTTTAACTTACGGTAAAATAATTTTCCATGTGGCTTGAAGATATGAGATTGCGAGAGAGAGGGAGAAAGGGAGAGAGGAAAGGGAGGAGTGAGGTAGAGGTCGGAAGTTGGGATGTAAACAGAGGGAAGGGAGGGAGGGAGAAAGAAAGAGAAAAATGGTGTGAGAGAGAGAGAGATTGAGAGAGAGGACGAGAAGAGAGAGAGATGAGGATAGAGCGAGGAGAGAGATGGATGAGAGAGAGAGAGTGAGGAGAGAGAGAGATGAGAGAGAAGTGAGAGAGAGGAGAGAGAGAGAGCATGGAGAGAGAAAGAAAGAAAGAGAGAAGAGAGAGAGAGAGAGAGAGAAAAAAAGAGAGAGAGAGAGAGAGAGAGAGATGGGAGAGAGAGAGAGAGAGAGATGGAGAAGAGAGAGAGAGATGGAAAGAGGAGAGAGAGAGAGAGAGGAGATGGAGAGAGGAGAGAGAGAGAGAGAGATGAGAGAGATAAGAATGAGTTGATGAGAGAGGAGAGAGAGAGAGAGAGGAGAGTAGGAAAGCGAGAATGAGAAAGAGAGAGAGAGAGGGAGGCGTGGAGAGATGAGAGAGAGAGAGGAGAGAGTGAAAGAAAGAGAGGAGAGAGAGAAAGAGAGAGAGATGGAAGGAAAAGAGAAAGCTGAGAGAGTGAGAGGGAGAGACTTTCTACTTTTTGAGATTATTGAGCTAATTTTTTTCAGATGCGAGTACTCATCGGATCCCTCATTATTCCTTCTTTGGTGATTTCTTCCCGGCGGGGGGGGTTGAGTCTGAGGAGTGGGGGTGGGGGATAGTAGTATGAGGGGGGGGGAGCGTTTCAGCAGCCTTGAACGTAGGCAGATTCTTGAGAGATTTCCGAGAAGTTACCCGCTGTCTTTTCTTTGACTAATTTCCCGATGGTTTTTTGTAGTTAGTCGAGGTGAGGTTTTGGTTGGGCCTGAGAAGAGATGGAGTTCCGACATTAGATTTCCTCGGAGATTCTGAGGGTTGTACATCCCTGATGAGCGTGGAGAGGTGTTGTGAGTGAAGCCGAAACTATTCGTGTTATCGATTGTTTCAAAACGAGCATTTTAATTAGTCGAGTTAGATTTTGAGTATCATCGAGTTTGATTCCGTTAATCTGAGCGACGATTGTTATGCTATCCCTGTCCCTCCGCTAGGTTGAAGGAGATGAGAGGTTTTCTTCCGAGCGTTGATGAGAGTCAGTTAACCTCTAGTATAGAGGATCGGTGGGTGTATACTTCTGGAGTGATTTGTTTCGGAGCTTAAATATCGTTGAGATTAGGCCAAAATTTTCGAGTCTATGTTGTTTCTCGTCTGTCTCGATTTTTTGTCTTAATTGTTCCGTTTTTGAAGTTGATTGCCTCTCCATCGAGACTGGCAGCGTGGTATGAGTTACGAGTTGTCCGTATGAGATATACGAGCGAGAGCGAGAAAGTTTCCGGCACGGATTGTTTGAAGTGGTCGATAGGTGACAAGTTCCAGGGACGATGGTTCCTTGCCTCAGATGAGAGTCTAGAGAACAGGACGAGCAAGGTATCTCCCTAGTGAGAAGATGTGTAATTATTTAACTGGATTGTTTCTTTGACTGAAGGATACCTTAATGGGCTAAGTCCGTGTGTGCTTGAGAATCTTTACAGAACTCAGATGCACCGGAAGCGTCCACATTCGAGAGTAGAGCTGTCTGGATGTATGATGAGATGCGGGGAAATTACTTTTTGGCCTGTTATCTTAGTATATGAGGACTGGATGAGAAGTGTAGGATTCTCTCGGAGGGCTCCTGATTCGAGTATTTCTCTTTGTTCTTGTTGAGTGTTTGAGACATAGTAACCGATTCCGCTACTCGGTATTGGGTTAGCTATTGAACCAATCGTCCGTTCTGAGATTGTAGCTGATTGAGAGATGTCTCATCGAAGACTTCCTTGTGTACTGACTTTCGGAGAGGTGTGTTAGAGATTTTTTTGACATGTCAAGAGTACGAGTTTTATTGATCTCTACGCTTGAGCATTTACTTCCCAAATTATGGGTTGATTGAAAGTGTTAAGGGTTCTTTGAGTAAGTGATTATTGATGATAGTATTTTGAAGCGATTTGTAGAAGAGATGAAGAGTTGGACTTGGAAGTGGTGTGAGAGCTAAGGATTAGAGTCTTTGATTGAGAAAGAGATTCATGTGAAGAGAAAATGATTTGTAGTTTCGAGTTATGTTGTTCTTGTGTTATGCTTTTATGTCATCTTTTTAGATGGACGTGGTATGGAAGTGACTTTTCAAAGTCTAGAATGGATCCGATAGAAGTCCTTTTAGAGTTATTGTTTCCTGAGACAGCGAGGTGTTCGTATCTTTGTTACCCTCGTATGATCGTCTGGAATGTTAAGGATTAGACCCTTGTAGTTTTCTTGATGGTCGTCTTTTATCGTGGTCGTCGGGAGAATGAGCGTCTGTGGTAGGTCTTTCTCGAGGAATGTCGAGATTTACCGATTCTACTGTTAGTTTTTAGAGGGGGTGTTTCGGAGATTGAGTGACATGAGTGTTGTGTTTGGATGGATGTGTTGGTTTGGTTCTGACGTGATATTCGGAGTGAGTTTGTTATTGTGGGAAGACTCTGAGTGTACTGTTTCGAGATGTATGGAGAGTTTAGAGATGAGAGATTGCTATGCTCTGAGTTGTCAGAGATTTGTTAGATCCTAGTTTCTTGAGTGTCCGATAAGAGCGGAGGAAGTATGAGTTGAGGACAATATGATTAGCGAGAAAGTGAAACAGTAGAGATTTTGAGATCAGGTTCAGGGAGAGAGTTAGATATTGTTTTTGGATGGGAGAGATTCGACGATTAAGGAGGGTGAGTGTGCTTGCTCGTAGAGTTTTTGATTACTTGAGAGAGGATCAATTCTAGAGACACTGACTACTAGAAGACTACGTTTTTGGATAGAGATTAGATGTGAAGACTTGATGAGATGTGTCTCTGAGGAGAATTTAGGATAGCCGACTCACGTGAGGATGTTCGTTGACGGGTGCGCTCTTGTAGTAAACTGAAGGTCACTTAGACTCCTGAGAGGAAGCCAGAGGAGTATCCTTCAAGATCTAAGATATGATTGTAGGGTAACCAGCGCTTGCGACGAGGCGATGAATTTTAGTATGAGATTTTGAAAGTTAAATAGAGATTGAGGCTGAGTAGGAGTTAAGAGTTGACAAAAACGAGTAGAGTTGTTTGACGAGAGGATGTATGAGAGATGAGAGCGAGACGATTCGGGAGGAGATGTAGATATTTGAGGATGAGAGAGTGGATGAGTGTTTTTTAGAGGAAAAATTGAGTAACGATGTCGAGATTTGCCAGAGAGTAGATGAAGAAAGAGGCACGGTCGACGATGTTTAAGAAGACTGATGAGAGCATTCTTTGGAGGTGATTACTGCTTTTGATAGAGTGTCTTTTGAGCTGTACGTCGAGATGGCTGCATTTAAGGCTTGATAGAGTCGAGGAGGAGAAATTTGTGGATGAGTAAGAGGATGACTTGAGAGTATTGGTTGTAGTCGACTGTAGGGAGTGGAGACTATATTACAAGATGAGTATCCTAGATGTATTGGGAGATGTGTGTGGTGTTTTAGTCGAGAGTTAAGGATTAGGACTATTATGAAGACACTTTGAGCTAGATGAGTATTGAGAGTAAGAGTGAGTAGAATTGATTTGTTATGTTGGTACCAGGGTACGTGACTGTGATGCTTTAGAGTTGCCGTTGATTTTAGATGTCTGATGGAGTATTGATAGATTATGATGTGGGTTCTGTGATGATTGATTAGATGATTATGTAGAATGTTGTCGAGGAGTCGTGATGACACGGATGCGTCTTACGGATTTTTGATATCGGGATTGCGTGAGTCTGTTCTTTTTACCTGCTTATTGAGGTTACTTGGTGAGCCAAGTTGATAGAGAAGCCTTGAGGGATGAAAAGTAACGGGGTGTCCTGAGTTATTTATTCCCCCTCGAGCATTGCGAAGAGAGACGGCAGCGGATGGATCCCGAGAATCGACGAGTATAGAGTGATGAAGAGGAGTCGTGAGTAAACTTGGATTATTATTGCATTGGTGTTACGGGGATGGTTGATGTGATTGAATCGACCTTGAGAGATGACTGAGCTCGAATCAGGGGACGCGAGAGCGTGCGAGATCAATCGGAGAGAGACTTGATGATGTACGAATTTAGAGTATTTGGCGTCGTCCGGAGAGTTTTTTTTTGGAGAGAGATCAGAAGAGTGGTTGATGAGTATTAAGTCAGGGAGTTTACTTTGCAGAATGATACATCGACGTTGAAGATTGAGGAAGTGCGATTGAGAGCATTCCGCTTCATGTGAGTTACTTTCGGAACGTGTGAGTGATATTTTGATTGATAATGTCCTTGCTTTGTCTGTTAATATTTAGAGCGATGAGAAGGTTGATTGTTTGGTCGTTGACCGATATGCTGGTATCTGTGATTCGGTTTGTTCTGTTATGACGAGTAGGTAGTGGCGAGGGTACCCGGTACTGGAGTGTTTTTGTTGAGTGAGGAAGTTCAGATCGACCCCACTGACGAGTGTTTCCGTTGTAGCGAGGAAACTCGAGTGAGAGGAGTTTGAAGAGTCCTTTGAGGCATGCATGAGAGCCGAAGCGGAGGGATGTTAGTGACCTGCAGTGTAGACTTTTCAGCACGACTAGAGTTGAGGAAGATGATTACAGAGTAGGAGAGTTGACGATGATGTACGTTGTAGATACGCATTTGTTGCATTGAGTTGTCTTTTTGATTGTAGATGAAACGGAGGATTACGAGTTGAGGAGTGAGTTGAAGCTTATTTGGAGGTATGAATGAAATTGGAAGGTACGTGAGGTATCGAGATTCCTTCTTGACAAGTGAATTAGAAGTGGTAAGTTTTGTGATACGCGGCTCTCATTGAGAGAAGGACTTTGGACGAGCTCTTTCTTTTTGAAATTGCTTCTTTGACCATGTCACCATTAGGAATCTGAGAGAAGATAGTGGTTTTTTGGATGTAATGAGATGCTTCGAGTAAGACTGGACGGAGACGGAAAGGAGGTCATTAATATTAGCCCGTGATCTGACTTGAGTGGAGATGAGATTAGAGGTAAGATCAGAGAAAACGAGCTGAGAGAGTTAATCATTAGGTGAATGTTCGGCAGATGATTTCCGAGATGTGTTTGTTTTGTTGAAGATTCCGTTACTGTTGGACCCTTAGACAACGACCTGAGATGAGTTTCTGAAGGCCGCTCCGATAGAGCGACTTATATTGCGAGTATTGGATGAGTAAGCAGTCGATTTTCTGCGTGTCGCGAGAGATTTTTTCTATTTCGCGATCGTTTAAGAATGTATTTATCGTCAGAGACGCCTGCGAAGTTACGCTGATGACGAGAGTTTGGCTAGATGATTATTTTCTTTTCTTGACCGAGGACCTTTTTTGCTATCTGTATCTTGGGTTCTTAGGGAGAGTAGAAGAGTGATTTTGGCGATGTACAGTTTTGAAAGTTAGGGATGAGGATGATTACAGTGTATATGATGGAGCGGAGAAACTGTGTAAGATCATGATTGATAAGGGAGATCACGGGGTCATTTCCTCCTGAGGATTGACGGGTAAGTTTTTGTGCCTTTGTGCCACCAACTCTTGAAGGGGTGTGATTCGAATAAACGTCGAGGAGAGTGTTGGAGTATTTGAATAGGATAGATCTGATTGCTCTGTTGAGTGACTTTGGCATCGAGTAGGAGAGATGAGAGAGAGGAGATGAGGATGGAGAGAGAGAGAGATGGAAGGAGAGAGAGAGAGAGATGGAGAG
>NC_061838.1:17237699-17240199 GCF_019202785.1 Penaeus chinensis | reverse complement strand
GAAAGGGGAGAATGAGAGAAGGAAGGGAAGAGAGGAAGAGAGAAAGAGAGAGGGGGTGGGGGCAGGGAGGAGAAGGAGAGGGAGGAGAAGGGGGAGAATGAGAGAAAGAAGGAAGAGGGAAGAGAGAAAGAGAGAGGGGGGTGGGGGCAGGGAGGAGAGGGAGAGGGAGGAGAAAGGGGAGAATGAGAGAAGGAAGGGAAGAGAGGAAGAGAGAAAGAGAGAGGGGGTGGGGGCAGGGAGGAGAGGGAGAGGGAGGAGAAGGGGGAGAATGCGAGAAAGAAGGAAGAGGGAAGAGAAAAAGAGAGAGGAGGGGGCAGGGAGGAGAAGGGGAAGAATGAGAGAAAGAGGAAAGAGGGAAGAGGGAAAGAGAGAGGGGGGTGGGGGCAGGGAGGAGAATGGGGAGAATGAGAGAAAGAGGGAAGAGGGAAGAGAGAAAGAGATAGGGGGGGGTGGGGGAAGGGAGGAGAAGGGGGAGAATGAGAGAAAGATGGAAGAGAGGAAGAGAGAAAGAGAGAGGGGGTGGGGGCAGGGAGGAGAAGGGGGAGAATGAGAGAGAATGAGAGAGAGAGAGAGGCGGAATGAAAAGAGTGAAGAGAGAGAGAAAAAAAAAAAAGAGGGGGTGGGGGCAGGGAGGAGAAGGAGGAGAATAAGAGATAGAGGGAAGAGGGAAAGATAAAGATGGGGGCAAGGAGGAGAGGGAGGGAGAATGAGAGAGAATGAGAGAGAGAGAGAGAGAGAGAGAGAGAGAGAGACAGAGAGGCGGAATGAAAAGAGTGAAGAGAGAGAGAGAGAGAGAGAGAGAGAGATAAATAAAAACAAAATAGAGAGAAACCACTACCTCCTCGCCCCGTCCATCCCATCCCCACCCCCCTTCCCTTCCTCCACTCCTCCCCTTACCTCCACTTAACTACCCTCTCCCTTCCCTTTCCTCCCCTTCCTCCCTCCCTCCTTCCCTCCCTCCTTCCCTCCCTCCTTCCCTCCCTCCTACCCTCCCTCCTTCCCTCCCTCCCTTCCTCCCTCCCTCCCTCCTTCCTTCCCTTCCTCCCTTTCCTCCCCTTCCTCCCTTCCCTTCCCTTTCCTCCCCTTCCTCCCTCCCTCCCTCCCTCCCTTCCCTCCCTCCCCTTTCCTCCCCACCCTCCATCCTCCCCTCAATCTCAGTCACGTCACTCAAAATCGAAGGATTATTATGTGTGTTATCTCATGACACTAACTCTTACCTCCCCCCCCCCCCACAAAAAAAAAAGGAAAAAAAAAAAAGGAAAAAAAATATTGACATAATACGGGGCGAGAATTTAACGGTTTGTATATCTATGAACTTTCACAATAGACTGTAATTTCACTGATGTTGAATCAATACATGGCGACAGAGGGAGGCATTGCGGTTCATGTTGTTTGTGTTTGCGGCTGTTTATTTAGCGTTTGGGAATGGGAATGGGAATGGGAACGGGGGTAGGAATGAGAACTAGAGTGGGAATGGGAATATAAGTAGAAATGGAAATGGGAATGGGAATGGGAATTAAATTGGGAATGTGAATAGGAATGGGAATACAACTAGAACTTGAAATGGGAATATAAATAGAACTGGAAATGGGAATAGGAATGGGAATGCGAACAGGAATGGGAATATAAATAGAACTGGAAATGGGAATAGAACTGGAAATGGGAATAGGCATGGGAATGCGAACAGGAATGGGACTGGGAATATGAATAGGAATGGGGATGGGAATATAAATATAACTGGAAATGGGAATGGGAATGGGAATTCGAATAGGAATGGAACCTGGAATAGGAATGGGAATGGGGATGCGAATAGGAATGGAACTGGAAATGGGAATGGGAATGGGAAGGCGAATAGGAATGGAACCTGGAATAGGAATGGGAATGGGGATGCGAATGCGAATTGGAATGGAACCTGGAATGTGAATTGGGGGAGGAGAACGATAAAGAGTGGAGAGAAAAAATGGGGGGAAATTAGCCACATAGGTAAGGGAGAGTAAGAAAAGAGAATAGAGAGAAAAGAACAGAAGAAAAAAAATGTTAATTGAGGGAAAGAAAGGGAAGACGAAAGATTAGAAGAAGGAAAATGAAGGAAATTGGGTTGGGGTGAGGAGACAGGAATAAAGGAAGAAATTAGAGAAAGATAAGATGATAAACAAATAAAGAGGTAAGGGAGAAAGGAATAGGAGAAAGGGGAAATAAAAGCAAAAAGACTAAAGAAGGAATAAAAGAAGAGGAACAAGAGGAGAAAGGAAAATAAATAGAAATGAGATAATTGGAGAGGAAAAGGAGGAAGGAGGAAAAGAGGGAGAATAAAGGAGAGGTAAAGAGTAAGGGGAAATAAGTAAGGAATTACGGAAGAGGAAGAGAGAAAACAAAATTAAGAAGAGAATGAAAACCAAAAGTCTTTGCTTGTTGGTGAATCTTTGATTACATTTTTTTTTTTTCTTTTATAATAAATCCCGATATTTTCGTGTGTACGTGTATGTGTACGTATGTGTGC
>NC_061838.1:17221630-17226630 GCF_019202785.1 Penaeus chinensis | reverse complement strand
TCTCCTCCCATCTCTTCCCTTCCTTCCTCCCCTTCTCTCTCCCTCCCTCCCTTCCCTTCCTCTTACCTTCTTCCTCTCTCTCCATCCTACTTTCTCCCCTCTCCCCTAACATCTCTTCCCTCCCTTCCTCCCCCCCTCCCCCCCCACACCTTCCCTCGCATAAAGGAGAGAAACGCCTCGAAAAAAAACCTGGAAATTCAGTAAACATTAAAAGATAATCATAGCAACGGTGAGTTTTCTTTTTCTTTCTTTCTTTCTTTCTTTCTTTCTCGCGCACGCCGCTGGTGAGCATCCAAGAATCATAATGAAACAGAGATACTATCTTAGACTACTATTACTACTACTACACGCCCGTTGGCCCGCTCTCCCCTACCCCCTCACCTCCTCCCCGTCCCTCTGTAGAGATTAGCTGGAACTAATGTGCAGTTTAACTTTCTTTATACCTCATAAATTGGATATTTTACACTTCGATAACTTTTAATGCTTGAGAGACGCCTGGGCGAACCGCAGTTGGTAGGAATGTAGGAAGAGTTTTTTTTTCGAAATGGGTGGTGGGGGTGGTCGAGAGGGGGGTGGGTGGAAAGAAGGAGGAGGGGGGTGGGTGGGAGGGAGGAGGAGGGGGGTGGGTGGGAGGGAGGAGGAGGAGGGTAGGTGGGAGGAAGGAGGAGGGGGTGGGTGGGAAGAAGGAGGGGGGTGGGGGGAGGAAGGAGGAGGGGGTGGTGGGAGGAAGAAGGAGGGGGTGGGTGGGAGGAAGGAGGTGGGCGTGGGTGGGAGGAAGGAGGAGGGGGTGGGTGGAAGGAAGGAAGAGGGGGATGGGTGAGAGGAAGGAGGAGGGGGGTGGGTGGGAGGAATTAAAATGCCCTGTGAAGATCCCTTTTTTTTTTTTTTTTTTTTTTTTTTGACAGGTGTTGCTGAGGCGAGCCATCGTGGGCGTTTGCATGGAAGATTTCGCTTGAGGAATGCTTGCTGTTTCTTTACGACCTTGACTGTTGCTGAATCCCAAGAGCTGAACATATATGTTGTCCATATAATTCTGTAAGTTTATGTCTTTTTGCATCTATCCTTATATACACCTGTTTATACTTTCATTCAGTTATACATCTACGGCTGTGTCCATTTATTTACCATCATTTACACATATAAGCATATATAGAGAAAAAGAGAGAAAAAAATACATACACTCACATACACGCAAGATACACTCCTTTATAAAAACATAATTCTTTCATGATAATTCCCCTCATTAAGTGTTAACAACCAAACGATCTCTTACATCCTATATCTAATCAAATACTGGCCGTTACTATGCAATAAATCAATCTTTACAAATATACAGACATTTTACCAAGCAAGACTAGCAAACAAGGGCGTAGGTGGACTAATACATGTATATTTACACTTAAAGGAAAGGAAAACAGGGTGTAGGGGACGGGAGGAGGAGGAGGAGGAGGAGGAGGAGGAGGAGGAGGAGGAGGAGGAGGGGGAGGAGGAGGAGGAGGAGGAGGAGGAGGGGGTAAGGGGAGGAGACAGGTGGGGATTGTAGGCCTAATAAAGGGGGGGGGGGGGTAATGTGAGGGAGGTTGAAGAAGGAAAAGGAGAAAAAAAGGAAGAGGAAAAGGGAATGTGTAAAAAAAGAGATGGAAAAGAGGTGGGGATGAAGAATAAGGGAATAAAATAAATGCCAAAGGAGAAATGAGATAGAAATAAGAAAAATAAACAGGGAGGAGAGATCAGTCTTAAAAACGATACAAAGATAGATACGAATAATACTGATAAAAAATCATAATACTATAATAGTAATAATGAGGATTATGATAATCATGGAAATTACACCATTAATGAATACAGTAATGGTAAACGAAATAACAACAACGGTGATGATGATAATGATGGCAGTTATTATAACAACATCAACAGAAATGATGACAGTAAACTAGAATGATAATGAAATATAAACCTTTAGAGCAAAGTAAGAGCATATTTCCTCATTTCTTCCTCATTTAAACGGAAAAGAAACATGGAAAGAACAAAAGAAAGAGAGAAAGAAAATGTGAAATGAAAGCAATAACAACACAACACCAACAAAGCAACAATAACAACAACAACACCGGCAATAACAACACGAGCGAAACAATAACAGCAATAGAAGCAACAACAATAACAACAAAAACAACAAAACAACAACAACGACAACAACAACAACGACAACAACAACAACGACAAAAACAACAACAGGAACAGCAAGCAACAAATTCCCCCACCCCCGATGTAACGACCCCCTCCCTCCCCCCTCCCCATCCCCCCGCCGGAATGTGTGAGCGCGACCCCATCATCTCGTCTCCCGACCCCGGATGCCGCTCACGTGAGATCTAATTCTTACGTCATTACGTGACGTCGAGGCAGCTCACTTACCAAATCGAATCAGCGCCCCGCGACAAAACCCGGTTGTCTGAGCGCCATTATAGGGGGTGAGGGAGAAGGGTGGGGGGGGGGGGGAGGGGAGGGAGGGTTGTTGGAAAAGAGTGGGGGGGTCGGTAGAGGGGGAGGGGGAGGGGGGAGGTAGGGAGTGAAGATGGATGAGGGGTAGGGGAGGGGGGTCAAGTTAGGAGGTAAGGATTCTCTCTCTTTTTTTTTTTTTTTTTTTTTTATCATCACCATTACTATTTTTCAGGAATTTGGATGTATAGAGCAGATTGTGGGGCACGTTTCCTTAAATAAAAAAAATCGAAACACATTTATTATTCTCTTCTTGCAACCACACAGTCTCCTTAAAGCGAATATCATTACGAGGGAAGACTGCAATGTTCTAGATAAGGGCTATTTCGATATGCAATTGACTCTCCGTTGCAGCGTTACTCAGCCAACTCATAAGAGCTCGGTTTTCAGACGTCCTCTTAAACGGATACCGAGTGCTCTGTGGGTAATGAGTGATCCACCAATCGGACTCAGTGGTGTGCTGAGTCACGCCTCAATTTACGCTTATGCATAATCGGCAGCGGGCGTAGGAATATGGGTACATTTCCACAGTGGATACGAAAGTAGAGAGGAAGACAGAGAAGAAAACAGTTGCAAACAAAATCTAAGAAAAAGCTGTTAGTTCTGTTTATTGTAATCTATTTGAAATGTGCAGTTGTATAAAAAATGATAAAGTACTTATACATTTTTTCGATAATTTGAAAAATCAGGAAGTGAACAAATATATAGAATCCCGTCTTACAAATATGTTCACTGTATTCCGTAAATTTGTTACATGAAAACTACCAAACGACTTTCAAACAAATTAAATACCAGCTGTACTGTAGACAAGCTATTGATACACACCAATTAATCGATTTATCATTGAGTAAGGACATCTCTACCATCCCTTTTCCTAAAAGGCTGGAATTTACATATACTGAATGGAGTTGTTTGAAATTTGATGTTTTCATGGGAAAAAACATCTGTTTGTGCTGACATAACATAGCACGCTTAAGAACTGATGTGTGAGCTGAGGAAGTCCGCAATCTTTCACTCACTCTTGACCCGGATGACCTGTTAGAAGGTGCTGTCGCTGACCTGATCTTGGAAGACACTCGACGTTGGTCCTGATAATTTTAAAAGACGAATTTAAGAACATATCAGCAACACATATTTACCTGCTGGAGTACCTAATGACATAGATATGTAAAAGGCATATGTTCTCGTGATAGATTTTTCTAAATCATATGATAATATCGTCCTCTAGAAAGTTAGAAATACTGGAATGCTGCTCTTTGATAAAAATTGGCGTAGGTTTTCTTTCAGGCCACAAATACATTATAATGATTGCATAACATACTGGGATGTAATAGACTGATTTTCTGCAATATTAATATTAATGTTGAATATGGAAACTAAAGTGTGAATCTTCATTTTTTTTTAAAGCTGAACACGCAGGAATCGTTAAATTCTCTCCTTGGTGAATGCATATAAATCCACACGTCTCATAATTCCTTCAGATGTCAACATATATGTAACTCCTACCGAGAAACAAATATCTCTTTTGAATCAAGATTAAACAATGTTACTTTGCACACCGTCAGTCGTTACAAATTATTAGACCTTCACATATATGCTCATCATGTAAGGAACTTGTCATTTTGGCTAAAGTAACTACCATGATGTTCACTCAACTGCATGCAGCTGGTTCCTCTTCGCATCCCTAGAGTAAAGAAGTAAAAAAGAAAACGAGGATAATCTGCTATCGAAATAGAAAACGGGAATTGCCAAAGATAAAGACGGAATTAAGAATTAAAAGGAAAATAAATTATTTGATATTTACAGTATACAAAACTCTAAGTCAGTCTCTGGAATAAACGCGCGTGCGACTGTCTAAATTCGAATTAAACCGAGGGTCATTTTAATCTCTTTATTGGCGTGTCAGCCTTTCCTCCTCCATATGTTAATTATTCACCCATAATACGCCATCCCCTCGACATTTCATGGTCGCGCTTCCCTGCCGAAATATATTTCATTTCATTAACATTACCGTAATTTCTTCTTCATAGTCCCTCCTGCGACCTTGTTCCCCTACCTTATTTGGTTATCCTATTATGTCTTTACATCATTTTTGAACTCGGTTTTTTTCTCCTCTGCATTTTTTAAAAAGTTGTTCCTCCCTTTTTTTCCCCCGTTTTCTTTCTAATCTCGTTTCCGAATACCTGCATTAGCGCCATCTATTTGTCGGGCCGCGAACTACAAAGAGCATCATGACTTACGCCTCCTTGTGGGGCTTCCGTCAAAAAGCTCCGGCGCGAAGGATTTTGGAGCAGATTCTCGACAAAGAACAGAGAATGTCGCTGACGGAGACTGACCGAGTTATTGTCTTTTTTTTCTGTCTCCAATTTTTTCCTTCTCTTCTCTGACGACGCGACAAAAATAACACCGACAATAAAAAGGCGAAAGAAGACTCCAAAGCGAGTATAAAGGGATTGTCCGAAAGCCTTTCCCTAATAAAGAGAATTGGCTTTTGATACGAAGAT
>NC_061838.1:17206630-17211630 GCF_019202785.1 Penaeus chinensis | reverse complement strand
ACTGAGGGAGAGAATAAGATAGACAGACAAATAAATAAGAGAGAGAATGAGGGAAAGAATGAGATAGATTGATAAAAAATAGATAGATAGATAGATAGATAGAGAAGCAAAGGCAAAAAGCGAAAAAAGAAGGAACTGCAGAGACCAGCCGCCTCTGCCAATGTCTCGAAGCGTCCTCTCTTTCCCGAGCACTGGCTTCGGCTTCGTAAATTTCGTAGACTCGGCAAATCTGACGGCGCGTGTCTAAAGGCTGAGATACAAACGGGGGTATAGAACGAACGGAAGAACGCACGGGAATGGAGGGAACGGAAGAACGCGGGGAATGTATGTACACGCAAGGAAAACTCGGAGCCATAGAATAGCTGAAGGCGTCTGGCGGGGAAAGGGACGCGCGCTCGGGGCTTCGTGCATGGGGCGGTCCCTCGAATATCTATCTGTCTGTCTATCTGTATATCAATATGAGTATGAATAAATGTGTAAACATATTTAAATCCACCCATCCATCTATACATACATAAATACATACATACATACACATATATATACATATATACATATATTTATACATATATATATATATATACATATATGTATGTGTGTATATATATGTATATATAGATTATATATGAATATATATATGTATATACATATATGTATATATATGTATATATATTTGTGTGTGTGTGTATACATTTATATATATATATATATATATATATATATATATATATATATATATATATATTTATATTTATACACACATATATATATACATATATGTACACACACACACACACACACACACACACACACACACACATACACACACATACACACACACACACACACACACATATATATATACATATATATATATATACACACATATATATGTATATATATATATATCCCAAAGCCGACGGGCATGACGTGTACGTGCTATGCCCACTGTGAGTTACTTGTTTGATTGTTTTTTACACATAGATGGCTACACTTGTACTAGTCACCAGTAAGCCAGTTACGAGTACTGCCTGTCTCGCCCGTTCACCCTTTTCTTTACGAATGTATTTTACGTTATCTTATTTTGCTGTTATTAATGTTTATAACATTATAGTAATTATAATGTTTATAATAAAAATAACACCATCGATATTCATAGCACTAGTAAAAAATACGTTTTTCCCGCCAATTCAAATCACGTAAGGTCACAAGGTCTACTTATTAACTCCTTTGTGGCTCAGCACTTGCAGAGCCATTTATGTGCAGAGACATGAGGATGGAATCCAGGTGGATTTCGAATATGTAGTCTTATTTTCAATAAATTTAGTTTTTGCATTATGTTTTTATTCTACCATATATACGTAAAATAAAATAAAAATATATAAATGTATACATATATGTATATATATATATGTATGCATGTATGTATATAGACATCTATCTACCTATCTGTGTGTGTGTGTGTGTATTTCACACACACACACACACACACACACACACACACACACACACATATATATGTGTGTGTGTGTGTGTGTGTGTGTGTGTGTGTGTGTGTGTGTGTGTGTGTGTGTGTGTGTGTGTGTGTGTGTGTGTGTGTGTGTGTGTGTGTGTGTGTCTTTGTGTGTAAACACACACGATTTTTTTATTTTTATTTTTTTACATAAATGCATACACATATATAGCATACAGAAGTGTATGTGTGTGTTCGCGCATCTTAATGTAGATATGGATAACTATGATTAGGTAGATGCAGCAAGTACTGTACATTCGTAAATAGATGCATTTACACCTGTCAACAAGTATTGTTATACATATACAGAAATTTACCTCAACAGAAATACAAATACTGACATAGATAGATGTACAGGACAATCGAAGTGTAGAGACGGCCAGATCGGGCGATAGACTGATTGACAAATGGTTCGATAGATAGAATAGGAACGTCGAAGAAAACGGAAACGGGAAAAGAAAACGTAGAACCATAAAACCTCATCCCATATTCCTATATAATCAGAAAAAATGTCTTTATCTTTCATAAAAAATGTGGCTCATTGTCCCAGAATCAATTCCTTTAGATGAAACTATCTTGCGATAAAGATAATATTTCTTCCTGTTCCTCTTCCTCATTTCGTTCTCTCTTTCTCTCTCTCTCTCTCTCTCTCTCTCTCTCTCTCTCTCTCTCTCTCTCTCTCTCTCTCTCTCTCTCTCTCTCTCTCTCTCTCTCTCTCTTCTCCCTTTTTGATTATCTTATTGCTTTCTTTTTCCGTCTTTATTTTCTTCTTTTTGTAATACCCCTTTTTACTATTTATCGCTTCTTGACTCTCTCTCTCTATCTTACTCCCTTTTTCTCTCTCCCTTTTCCTCTTCCCCTCTTTTCTCCTCCCCCCTCTTTCTACTTCATTCTCTCTTCCTCCTCTTCTATCTCTCCCTTCATCTATATTTCTCCTTCCCCTCTTTCCACCTCTCCCTCTCTCCCTGATTCCCCTCCTTCCCCTCCCTCAACCTCCCTCCCTCTCGTTCCCCTTCTCTCCTCCCCGTCCTCCCTCCTCCCCACCCCCTCACTCTTGCCCCTCCTTACTCCTTCCTCTCTCTCTCCCTCCCTTCTCTTCCCGTTTCTCTCTCCCCTCCCACCCCCTCCTCCTCTTCCCTCATTCCGCAATTTACCGCAGTTTGCCTTACCTGTTTATCTTTGTGTTTGCAGTCCTTTTGCATGACCGCTGAGCCCCTCCCCCCTCCCCCCCATCCTCCCGCCTTCTCCTCCCCCTCCCTTCCCCTCCTCTTGTTTCTCTTACTCTTTCTGTTTCTATATATCGTGGGCAATGATCGTAAGAATAATGGGGATAAACAAGAAGAAAAGATGAAGATGATGATGATGATGGTGATGATGGTGATGATGATGATGATGATGATGATGATGGTGATGATGATGATGGTGATGATGATGATGATGATGATGGTGATGATGATGATGATGATGATGGTGATGATGGTGATGATGATGAAGATGATGATGATGATGATGATGATGGTGATGGTGATGGTGATGATGATGATGATGATGATGATGATGATGGTGATGATGATGATGGTGATGATGATGATGATGATGATGATGGTGATGATGATGATGGTGATGATGATGATGATGATGATGATGATGGTGATGATGGTGATGATGATGATGGTGATGATGATGATGATGATGATGATGATGATGGTGATGATGATGATGGTGATGATGATGATGATGATGATGATGATGGTGATGATGATGATGATGATGATGATGGTGATGATGATGATGGTGATGATGATGATGATGATGATGATGATGGTGATGATGATGATGGTGATGATGATGATGATGATGATGGTGATGATGATGATGATGATGATGATGGTGATGATGATGATGGTGATGATGATGATGATGATGATGATGATGATGATGGTGATGATGATGATGGTGATGATGATGATGATGATGGTGATGATGATGAAGATGATGATGATGATGATGATGATGATGGTGATGGTGATGGTGATGGTGATGATGGTAATAACAATGATGATCATGGTGATATTGATGACAACAGCTCCAACAATGAAACAACAACAACAAAAGTGACAATGATATTGATAATAAAACTATGGATAATAATAGTGACAAACACATGATAGGAATCATAACAGTGACAAACACATGTGTGATTTTATTACAGTGTGCTACACCAATACATTTACACTTTAGAATAAGCTTTGGATAGCTACATTCCTCCAGAAAGACGTGGTATTGTTAGCAAAACTCCTTGTCTACCACGCTGCCGGTGCTTCATGTATCAGTAACATGGTGGCATATTTTTAAAAGGAATTTTTAAGATTCTTCAGTGTAATGATGTGTTTTCAGGTCCTCGTGTTGATTTCCTTATTTCCGTCGTTAAAGTCGTCATTGTCTTAGATTAAGTGATATTGCTGGCTTATACGTGTTGATAATAAATGTTTATATTCAAAATTGGTTAGAAAGAGGATTAGTCGATTTTGTCAATTCGTAGTCTGCTAGAGTATAGTAATTTCAGACGAAATTGTGTCTTTAATTAAATTTCTGTTCTTGTTTGTGAAAACAAAACTAAATTTAGTCTTTTTTTTTTCTTAGAGTTCTTAAAGAACCCTTTTTACGCAGGTATTGTCAATACCTATCGTTTACTTAACCCGTTGTCACCCATTACTATATATTTACAAAACTATAGGTTCATGATTGAGGTCAGAAGAAAGGATTGAGATCTATTGTCCTTGTAATAATGTAGTGCATTATAGTTATTAGTTTTCCCTTTAAGAACACAACATATCAATATCTTCCTTTACTTTATTATAAATGAATACATATGGTCAGTAAAGATTAATTCATTCAGACGCGATCAAATATGACATATACCTAATGTAGGCCGCTTCTTTTCAACTAACTCAAGTCAGAAACAATTTTTCGCTTCATTTCTACTGCCTCAAGCAAGAAACAGTTTTTCACGGCATTTAGATTTACATAAGTCTACCCCATTCCTCGTAACAGGACCTTTATCACTACTAATAAGCTCGACCAATAAAGGCATCACTCTCGTCGGAATATTAAGAGTACTTAAGCGCTGGACTTAATGTATTTTCTTTCTATTAGAGGATAGCTGAATATAGTATTGCGTATTTCATTTAATTATTAATTCCTAATTTATTTCTGTGATAGTAGATGCTCATATCTGGGTATGAATAAGTAAAAGAGTTATTAATATCTAAGGAAATATGTGAATAAATAACACTTTTAACCACTCGAGTAGATTTCGAACCCATTTTCATTTCGGTTGAGTTGCCAGTTGCGCAATTTTAGGCGAAGCGAGTCTAGACCAGCTTGACTAAATTTGCAAACTATAACAATATTAGCATATAAGTATAAATATCAACATACGCACATTAACATACTTGTATAGACATATCACATACACACGCACACA
>NC_061838.1:17190049-17195049 GCF_019202785.1 Penaeus chinensis | reverse complement strand
CACGGGCGATCGATTAGCTAATGTCCGGGCCGTAAGCAGCGCCGACCAAGCCACGCGGGGGGGGGGGGGGGGGGGGGCTGTCATTGTTTCCGTTTTGTTTTTGGTTTTGTTTTCATGCTGGGTGTTGTCGCTGCTGATAGTGTGGTGGTGTTGCTGCTATTCATCATTATTGTTGTTGATGCTTTTGCTGTTGTTATAATTATTATTGTTATCATCATCATCATCATTACTGTTGCTTTTTAATATTGTTAGTATTGCTGTTCTTCATATTATTATTGTTATTGTTATTGTTATTGTTGTTTAAGTTGATATTAGTAGTAGCAGGGATATAAGTATTGTTATTAGCATTATTATTTTTGTTGTGATCATGGTTATCATTCTTGCTATTATGTTTTCGTCATCATCATTATTATTAACATTATTATCATTATGATAATTATTATGAACATGGTCATCATTTCTTATTGATTTGTTATTATTTTTGTTATTATTATTATTATTATTACTATTATTATTATTATTATTATTATTATTATTATTATTATTATTATTATTATTACATTTCTTATCTTAATGGTATTTTCCCTATCATCACCATCATTATCATCGATAATCACCATCATCATCAGCATGGTACAATATTATTGTTCTTATTATTGCTTTTATTATCAGTATAGTCACTATCATAATCATTAATGTTTTTAGGATGACCAGTGTCTCTTAATAACTTAATGCTGTGCTGATTAACTATGAGCGGCCGATAAAAATTCGCCTCCACCATGATTGTATTTCAGCATATCGGATTGATCGATTAATATCATAATTCCTAGTTTATTTCTGACCAAATATACGAAAAAAAGGTGTTGCCAATTTTTTTCCAAAATCACGATTTTCATACAACACAGCACGGTCGACGAAACAAATCGGTTCAGTATTTTTAAATCCGCCGTGATTATTTTCTAATTAATCGGGGAAAGAAGGAAAAAAGGTTTCTCGTCTCCGTTTTCCTTTCACTCACTCCCCCCCCCCCCCCTTCTTCGTCAGCCTTTCTTTCGTTTTATCATTCATACTCTCTTCCTCTTCGTCTGTTTTTTGTCGACCATCTTCGTCCTTCTCTCCTCTCTGGCTTCCTCCCATCTCTTACCCCTCCCCCTCCCCCCCTCCCCATTCGCTCATGACTCCCTACGACAAGGAATCATTAGTACGGCTTTCTCGCTTCAGCCAGGGAGGGGAGGGGGGGAGGGGAGGGGGAGGAAGAGAGGAGAGAAGAGGGAAGGGGGGGAGGGAGGGGGGAGGGGAGGGGGGGAGGGGAAGAGGAGGAAGAGAGGAGAGAAGAGGGAAGGGGGGGAGGGAAGAGGGAATGGGGGGAGGGAAGAGGGAATGGGGGGAAGGGAGAGAGGGAGGGTGGAGGAGGAGGGGTGGGGTAGGGTTAAGAGGCCCGTCAGCACTTAGTAAGACCGTCGTGAAGAGGGTCGTCAGCCGCCTTCTCCTCCTCGTTGTTCCTATATTTATTTTCCTTCTCCTCTTCTCTATCCTTTTTCACATTTCCTACTCCATTTGCCCCTTCCTTTTGTGTATGTATATATATATATACATATATATATATATACATATATATATATATATACATACATACATACATACATACACACACACACACACACACACACACACACACACACACACACACACACACACACACACACACACACACACACACACACACACACACATCTGTGTGTGTGTGTGTGTGTGTGTGTGTGTGTGTGTGTTTGTATGTGTAAATATCTGTTATCGCCTCCTCTCATCCTGACTCTTTTCCTCTCTCCTCGTTTGGTCACTGGTGTGAGGAGGGGATTGAGGAGCGGCTGATGGAAGTGACGACAGAAAGGGATTAGGAAAGAGAGAAGGGAGAGGGAGGGGAGGGGACGTAAACACAGTAAGCGAGAGAAAGAGAGAGAGAGAGAGAGAGAGAGAGAGAGAGAGAGAGAGAGAGAGAGAGAGAGAGAGAGAGAGAGAGAGAGAGAGAGAATGTACAGATAACAGTCAACGAAAGAGAATAGGAGTGAGAGGGAAACCCGATATAACTATATAGTCCTATTATAAAAAGAAAACAATAGAGAGAGCGAAGAGAAAGTGTGGGCCCGATTGCACGCACACCACCAGTCAATGATTGAGGGGGCGGAGATAAGGGCCCTTGCAAAGTGAGAGAATATGCAGATGAGCTGGAGAAGGGCGTGGCAGATAAGGCTCGGCTAGATTAAGATTTCGGGCGGGGGAGGGGGGGGGGCGAGAGGGCGGGAGGGAGAGGGGGAAGTGATATGAATGATGGGGATTGGGGCGAGCGGGAGGCGGATCTGCGTCTGGGATTGTGTGTGATTGTGTCGTGTGTCTGTTGTCTTGTGCGTCGCTCTTTGTCTATCTGTCTCTCCGACTCTGTCTGCACAGAGAGTCCGCACACACGACCTCAGTCTTCCCCAGTAAATTATTTTGCAATATATATATATATATATATATATATATATATATATATATATATATATAACAGTAATAGTTGTGAAATGTATTCACATCTACATATACCTATACACATACATATACATATATATGTACATATAAACTTTAAAAATTCAAATGTCCATATATCCATCCTATATAGATATATGTTATTACTATTATAATGCATTTGTACATACATACATTTATATATATATATATATATATATATTATATAAATATAATATAATATATATAAATATATATATACATATAAATGTAATATATATAAATATGTATATACATATAAATATAATATATTTATATATACATATGTATATACATATGTATATATTTTAAAAGGTATGAATGAGAATGAATATCTTCACAATACAAGAGATGTATTTGACCGGTTTCGACTATGTCTTCGTCAGAAATTGTCAACATGAACGTGGTTCATATGTATATATATATGTGTGTGTGTGTGTGTGTGTGTGTGTGTGTGTGTGTGTGTGTGTGTGTGTGTGTGTGTGTGTAGGTGTGTATGTATGAATGTATGTATGTATGCATGCATATATATATATTATATATATATATATATATATATATATATATATAATATGTGTGTGTGTGTATGTATGTATGTATGTATGTATATATGTATGAATGTATGCTTATATATATATATATATATATATATATATATATATATATATATATATATATATATATATATATATATATATTATATGTGTGTGTGTCTGTGTGTGTGTGTGTGTGTGTGTGTGTGTGTGTGTGTGTGTGTTATGATTTTGTATTATGTTATATGACATATGCATTGTACTATTTTACATTTTCCGAATAAACTGACAGAAAAGGCGTTAGCCTGTCGCCGTGCGGGGTCAAGCGAGAGCGATGACAGGCCCTGAAGGGGGTGTGACAGTTCCCACGACCCTCACCCCCACCTTTTCTCCTACCCCCAATCCCCCTTGCCCTCTCCCCTCTCCCAGCACGCCCGTGACAGCCGCCCGTCGCCCGCCCGAACACGCCCACGGTCAATCACTCGCTGTTGTGTCGCTATTATGAGGTGACACTAATCTAAGCAGCCAATGAAGGGGGGAGGGGGGGGGGCTTTTGGGGCCGTGGGGGTGATGGGGAGGGGTCAGAAAGGTCTTTTTTTAGGGGCAGGTCAAAAAAAAGTCTTTTTTTATAGGGCCAGATCGATAATGTTGATGTTGCTGCTTTTATCATTGTCATTGTAACGAATAGTATTTGCATTAGTATTACTATCAGTATTGCCTTTTTTATTGTTGTTGTTGATATTACTACTCTTGTTATTGTTATTATTGAGGATACTATTGCTATTACTGTCACTGGTATTGTTACTCGTGTGATTGTTATTATTATTAATAGTGCTAATGCTTTTATTAGATTCATTCTTGCTGTTATTGATGCTATTCTTTTGTTATTGTTACTATTATTATTGTTATTATTATTATGAGAATGATGATGATTATTGTTATTGTTGTTATTATTATTGTATTTATCATTATTGATATCGTTATTATTATAATAATGATATTCATTATTATTATTATTATTATTATTATTATTATTATTATCAACAGTATTAATAGTAGTAACAGTATCATTATTGTTATTATTAGTATTAGTGATAGTGATACTGTTAAATAAATAAAATAATAATAGTAATAATAATAGTTATTATTAGTATTAATATTATTGTTATTATTATCAACATCACTTTTTCTTTAAACATTGGTAGTTGTAGTAGTATTATCATTTCTATTATTACTTTTGTTATTTTTTATTCTTATTATCATTATTATTATTATTATTATTATTATTATTATTATTATTATTGTTATTGTTGTTATTATTATTATTTATTATTATTATTATTATTATTATTATTATTATTATTAATATTGTTATTATTGTTATTATTATTATTGTTTTATTATTGTTATTGTTTTTTTTTATCATCGTCATCGTCATCATCATCATCATCATCATCATCATCATCATCATCATCATCATCATCATCATCATCATCATCATCATCATCATCATCATCATCATCATTAATATTATTATTTAGCATTATTAGGCTGCTATCGCTATATTGCTTCCAGCTTTAGTACTACTCTAGTTATCAAGGCCCTCAGCATTACAACTGATGCTTTTACTACTACTATTACTACTATTGATAATAATGATAACAATACCAATGCCAGCGCTAATACCATCACCGGTGCCACTGCGGTATCATTACTGGCAGAGTCATAAGTACAGTTATTCTTACATTCACTTATATGGTTGCTGCTGCTCTCGCTGTTTATGTTGATAACGTTGTTTTTGTTTTTGTTGTTGTTAATGTTGTCGTCATCGTCATTGTCATTATCATTATTTTTATTTTTGCGTATTGATATTATTATTATTGTTGTTGTTGTTATGATTGTTATTATCATTATTATTATTAT
>NC_061838.1:17182549-17185049 GCF_019202785.1 Penaeus chinensis | reverse complement strand
AAATGGGACGGAGGGAGGCAGAAGAGGAGAAAGGATAGATGGTGTGGAGGAGGAGGAGGAGGAGAAGAAGAGGGGAGGAAAGAGGGGGGTGGGGAAGAGGGAAGAATGGAAAAAAGTGGAGGAAGAGGAAGAAGAAGAGGGAAAGAGAGAGATGTGTGGAGAAGGAGGAAGAGAGGGGTAGAGGGGGGGGCGGCTCATCATTAGGATAGGCTTTATGAGGGGGGGGGGGTGGCGTGTAAGGGAGGACGGAGAGCAGGTGGAGGAGGAGAGGGCGAGGGAAAGATAATGTTGTAGGGGAGAAGAAACAGGGGAAGGAAGGGGGTTCTAGGGGCAACACAAGTGGAGGCGGTAAGTTTGATAGAAAGAATAAGAGATAGAAGGTTAGTTGTGGAGGAAACAGAGGAAGGGGAAATCTTCAGGAAAGGAGGAGGAAGAATCGGAACCGAAAGAGAGAACAAGAGAAGAGAGTAAGAAAGAGGGGGGGGGGGGATCAGGAGGCATGGACGAGACAAAAGAAGAAGAAGAAGAAAGAGAGAGAGAGAGAGAGAGAGAGAGAGAGAGAGAGAGAGAGAGAGAGAGAGAGAGAGAGAGAGAGAGAGAGAGAGAGAGAGAGAGAGAGAGAGAGAGAGAGAGAGAGAGAGAGAGAGAGAGAGAGAGAGAGAGAGAGAGAGAGAGAGAGAGAGAGAGAGAGAGAGAGAGAGAGAAGAGAGAGAGAGAGACAGAGAGAGAGAGAGAGAGAGAGAGAGAGAGAGAGAGAGAGAGAGAGAGAGAGAGACAGACAGACAGACAGAGACAGAGAGAGACAGAGAGAGAGAGAGAGAGAGAGAGAGAGAGAGAGAGAGAGAGAGAGAGAGAGAGAGAGAGAGAGAGAGAGAGAGAGAGAGAGAGAGAAGGGGACTAACGGATTTTGGCGGAAGAAAAGGGATAAAGGAGAAACACACTGGAAAAAGGGAAGTAGAAAAAAAAAAGTTGGAATGAAAAAAGAAAAATGAATGGATGGAGAGGAAGAATGAGAATATAAGAAAGAGTGGGAAAACATAACACGAGAAAGAAGCACTGGAAGAAACAGAAGAAGAAGCAGAATGGCAAAAAAGTTAGAGTGAAGATCAAATAAAAATAAAAAGTTGAAGAAACGGAAGGAGAAACAACAAAGTAGAACAAACCAAAGAGAGGAGAGAACTAGAAGAAGAAAAGATGCAGAAGAAGAAGAAGAAGAAGAAGAAAAGCAGAGAGGTTGGAAGAAGCGGAAGAGGAGGAGGAAGGGAAGGGAAAACACTGGAGAGCGGCAGCGGAGAACAAAGCCATTACCCCAGATTAAACCCACCATTAGTCTTGACAACCGTTTGTTCCCAGATTTGACTTGTCAGCCGAACCTGCCCATGGAAGGGGGTTAAGAAAGGGGGGGCCAGGGGAAGGAAGGGATGGGCGTGAGGGGAAGAGGAGGAGGAGGAGGAAGGGGAAGGAAGGGGAGGATGGGCGTGAGGGGAAGAGGAGGAGGAAGGGGAAGGAAGGGGAGGATGGGCATGAGGGGAAGAGGAGGAGGAAGGGGAAGGAAGGGGAGGATGGGTGTAAGGGGAAGAGGAGGAGGAAGGGGAAGGGGAAGGGGAAGGAAGGGGAGGATGGGCGTGAGGGGAAGAGGAGGAGGAGGAGGAAGGGGAAGGAAGGGGAGGATGGGCGTGAGAGGAAGAGGAGGAGGAGGAAGAAGGGGGAGGAAGGGGAGGATGGGCGTGAGGGGAAGAGGAGGAGGAGGAGGAAGGGGAAGGAAGGGGAGGATGGGCGTGAGAGGAAGAGGAGAAGGAGGAAGAAGGGGAAGGAAGGGGAGGATGGGCGTGAGAGGAAGAAGGGGGAGGGGAGAAAGAGGAGGGTGACGAGGGGAAGGGATTGGGCGGAGAGGAATTGGAGGGAGGGAGAGAGATGAAGGCGAGAGACTAGACAAAAGGAAGAAAGAGGACGGTAAGGGAAGCAGAGGAGGAGGAGAGACTTAGGCGTGAGAGCAGAGAGGGGGGGGAGAAGAAAAACGAGAGTAATAGATAGAGTGAGGAGAGAGAATAGGGAAAAGAAAAGAGGCAAAGGGAGAGAGAGAGAGAGAGAGAGAGAGAGAGAGAGAGAGAGAGAGAGAGAGAGAGAGAGAGAGAGAGAGAGAGAGAGAGAGAGAGAGAGAAGGAGAGATCGGATGAACAGGAGAGACAAGGGGGAGGGGGGGAGTAGGAAGAGGAGGGAGGAGGATGGGCGTGAGGTGGAAGCTATGAGGTGTTTGATCAGCAAGGTGGGCGTGTGAGGAATGTAGATGTAGAGTGTGTAAAGTTCGAGGAGGCGAAAGAGGGAGCGAAGGAGGAGAAGAAGAGGGAAGAGGATAAGAGGGATTATGGGTTTGGGGGCATGGGGTGTGTGGGGGGTGGGGGGAGGGAAGTGTTGTAGGCGTTGATTTTAGGGGTTAAAAAACAATTAATCTATAGAGAAGGGTCGTGTCATGGGCGTGAAGGGGTGAACTTTCAGGGGA
>NC_061838.1:17175074-17177449 GCF_019202785.1 Penaeus chinensis | reverse complement strand
TTATAATTATTATTACTATTGTTATTATTTCATCGTTTTTTATCTTCATCTTTAAATTATATTGTCATTATTAGTATCATTATTACCTTTAAATTTTTTTACTACATTATTTTTAATTATTATTAAAAATCATAATGATAGTAATAAAATGATAAATTATGATAACAATAATAAATGACCTAATGATGATAAAAATTTGATATAATAGAATAATAATAAGGGATATAAAAAATAAAGATATAATAATAAAATTACGAAATTTTAAATGATAATAGTAATGAA
The DNA here is from genome assembly GCF_019202785.1 of Penaeus chinensis. Lineage (NCBI taxonomy): Eukaryota > Metazoa > Arthropoda > Malacostraca > Decapoda > Penaeidae > Penaeus > Penaeus chinensis. Next base: position 17,177,167 of record NC_061838.1, on the reverse strand, counting down.
ATAATAACAAAATTATAATACTCATAACGATAATAACAGTAATAATAATAATAAATAATAATGATAATGAAAAATTAATATAATAATAATTAGTAAATAATAATGATATAATAATAATAAAATTTAATAATAATAATATACTAATAATAATAATAATAATAAAATAATAATAAAAAAAAAATAAAATAATAAAATAATAATAATAATATAATAATAATGATAATAATAATAATGATGATAATAATAATAATGAAATAATAATAATAATAATAATAATGATAATATAAATAATAATAGTAATAATAATAATAATATTTTTTATAACAATACTAGTACTAATACTAATACTGTCACTAGTTTTGTTACTAATTCTAATAATAATGACAAATATAATAACAACAATAATAATAGTGATAATAATCATTATCGTTATTATCAGCATTATCATAATAATTATCATTATCATTGAGAGAAAGAATATATTTAGAGTGAGAGAGAGAGAGAGAGAGAGAGAGAGAAAGAGAGAGAGAAAGAGAGAGAGAGAGAGAGAGAGAGAGAGAGAGAGAGAGAGAGAGAGAGAGAGAGAGAAAGAGAGAGAGAAAGAGAGAGAGAGAGAGAGAAAGAGAGAGAGAGAGAGAGAGAGAGAGAGAGAGAGAGAGAGAGGAAGGGATAAAGAAAGAAAGAAAGAAAACAAGACTCGCCCTCTCCTTAACTCTCAAATCCCACATGAACCCTCACCATCTTCTCACCTCCCCCCCTCCACCCAACCCCCCCTCCCCCACCCCCCACTAAGAAAAAAGGGACTCCCAGACACGTTCTCAAAGTCGATTATCCACAAACGAAAATGGGCTTCTTCTTCGGTTAACAGAGTCCGCCTCACGTAGCTAATGACTGACAGTCTATCCCCCCACCCACCCTCCTCCTCCCTCTCCTCCTCCCTCTTACCCCTTCCTCCCCCATCCTCCCCCTCCTCCCCCCTCCTCCCCCTCCTCCCCCCTCCTCTGCCTCCTCCCCCCCCCCTCCTCCCCCCTCCTCCCCTCCCCATTAAAGCCTGAGCTCCTCTCCCCTCCTCCCTCCCCACCCCGTTTGTCTGATTCCCTTCCTCTGTTTTAACTCCCACTCCACTCCTCCTGTTTGCTGCCTCTCTTTCTCTCCCTTTCTCCGTCTCTTTTTTTATTCTATTTCCTTACTTTCTCCGTTTTCATACCTTCTCTCTCCCCCACCACTCTCCCCCTTCTTCTTTTCCACCTGCGCTCTTCCCCTCCTCCACTTCTATCCCTTCTCCCCTTCATCCCTTTCTTCGCCTCTCATCCACCCCTTTCCACCTTCTCCCTCTCTTCTCCTTCACTAACTCCCTCTTCCCATCTTCCAAATGGGTCTCTTTCCTCTCCCCACTTTTTTATTACCCTTCCTCCCCCTTACCCTTCTTCCATTTCTGCCCCCTTCCCTCTCCCTATCACTCCCCCCCCCCCTCTCCATCCACTCCCCTTTAATCCCACTCTCCTTACCCCCCCCCCCTCATATCCCCCTTCCTCTCCCCTACTCCTCCCCTCCTGCCTCCGCTCTCCCCCTCATCCCCTTCCCCTCTCCTCCATCCTCTCTCCACTCCCCCCCTCTCTCCCTTATCACCCTACCCCTACCTTAACCCTCACCCCCCCCCCCCCTTATACCCTCCCTCTCCTTTCCCCTCATCCCTCTCCCCCCCCCCTCCCCCCCTTATACCCTCCCTCTCCTTTCCCCTCATCCCTCCCCCCCCCTTCCCCTCCTTTCGCCAGATACAGATAAATCATCTGAAATCGGAGTGAGTTGGCAGATTTTGTACTCAAAGCCAAAGGGTTTCGAAAATCGTGCTCATATCTGAAATAAAACTGGAAAAATCTTTAAAAGTTCGTTTGGCCAAGATGATTAAAAAAAGAAAAAAAAAAGATTGTAAAATGGGTTTTGTCTTTTTAAGAGGTAATCACGAAGATAATAGTGGTAGCTCTGAAAAAAAATATTTATCATGGCATCAATGACAATAAAAATGATGAGGTAATTAGATTAGATATGGTATCATTGTTATAATTATCATTACTATAATAATTGTCATTATT